>NW_022900927.1:39907497-39909676 GCF_012274545.1 Fukomys damarensis
CCGTTACCAGCGGCTAGTTCGGGGAGTCAGGCGGACGGAGCTGCGGAGGGAGCGACGAAGGGCGGCCGCGGCGGCAGGAGGAGCAGGAGGCGGCGCCGCGAGCAGATGGCGCTAAAAAAGACCCGAGAGCCCGCCGCTCGCGCTCATATACAATTAGCGTCAGCACGTAGGACCCGCTCCGCGCCCTCCCCCTGGCCTCGAGGTCTCCTAGCAACGCGATCGGGAGGCGGGCCCGAGCTGGGTTGCCTAGTAACAGCACCGTCCTTCTTGCCAGGCGACCTCCATACCCAGGCGACGGGCTCTTCCCCAGCTCAAGGCTTGGACTCTTGGATTCCCGCCATGCTCTATCCTCCTCCTCTATTATGTACCCCACCATCTCTTTTCTCCAGGCTGCATTAAAAAAGAAATCTCAACCCCTTCCGTTATGGGGCAGAAACCTAACCCGCGTACCTCCTCCCTAGCCCACTTCTTTCCAGTTGTCATTGGACCGTGAGGGGTGAAGATGAGGGAATCAGCCTCGTCCCACCCTCGATGTTCCATCCCTAACCTAGCCTAATTGAAGCAATTACCGAGATTCCATAACCATTTTTCCTCCCCACCCAGAAACAATTCTTTCCTCATGACCACCTTGGCAGTATCTTCTGCCTTAGCTTAAATTAGTGGGTCTCTCTGCACCTTCTGTGTGGTGTTCTTAATCCTACTGAAGTAGGACTGAAGAACTAAAAATAAGACAGGAATCAAGGAGAATTGTAATTTTAAAGTTGTAGTTTTAAGGAAACTGCAATTTCAGGACACAATCCAAGTTATCCAAGGTTATCTATATCTGTACTCCCCAGGCTTGTTTATGCACCCTAAGCTTAGGAGCAAGCATTTCAGAAACTCAAGACTCAGTTTATTCCCCACTCTTATGCTAATTTACTATCTTGACAGAAAATTTAGATTGGCCAACACCCTAATTCCCTCAAGATTAAAACATAAAATAAGAGGAGAGGATTTGTAGGAGGAACATAGAGACTGTACCTGCAAATACCAAATGGATACCTTAAAAGCAGGATAAAGCTTGATATCTCTGCCTTTCAAATCTCCTTACTACCTTAAAACTCTGAGATCAAATCCCTGCTCAGTTCTGTAGGTAGACATAATAATCACTGTCGTGGTTTAGATCCAAAATGGTCCCCAAATCCCCATGTATCTGGAAGGTGATTGGATAACAGGGATGTGTAATTGACTTGTTTTTAGGTAGGAGCAGGCCAAAAGAGGTGGGTCACTGTGAGTGTGGACTGGAAGGGTGTATCTCCCTTCCTGGCTCCTCTTTTGACTCTTTCAACTTTCTGGATGCCATGAGTTGAGTAGTTTTCCTCTGCCCACAGCCTTCTTCCATACCATTCTGCCTTGAAGCTGGCTGACTGTGGACTGAAATCTCTACAAACTGTAAACCAAAACAAATCCCTCCTCCTTTAAATTGTGGGAATCAGTATTTTGTCACAACAACAAGGAAAACAAGACTGATTTTGGTCTGGAGTGGGATCTCTGCTGTGACTGTACCTAACTATGTGGTTCTGCAGTCTTTGGAACTAATTAATGGGAGGAATTTGGAAAGGTTTGGAGATGTGACTGAAGAAGCAGCCCTATAATGTTGTAAGCCCAGTTTGCTGGGAGATTCTGGTCGGAGCTCAGAAGACCAAAATGTTGATAGAAATCCAGATAGTAAAGACTAGGATCCGGACGTTTCAGTTGGGAACAAGGCCTCCATTGGCAGTTGGACTGCAGACCATGTGTGCTATACTCTGTCAGAAAATGTGTCTACATTTTGCTTATGTCTTGAGACTTTGTAGGAGACAGATTTGTGAAAGGCAGCAAACTAATCTGGTGGAGGAAATTTCAAGGCACCCTAACACTGGGGTTGTGGCATGGATACTTTTGAGGGCTTTTATCAAAGTTTATACTGAAAATCAAGAGAAAAGCCTCATTTTGAAGATTTTTGGTTTTGCCAGAAAGAAAACACTGGCAAAGAGGGGCAAAGGAAAGCTCAGTTGCTAAAAGGACTGGCATTAAAAAGAAGACAAGTATTTTTGATCTGGACACTATGAAAAATGCTTTGAGGGCATGTGAGGAACCAACAAGGCCCACAACCTTGTAGGAACAAGACTGTAAAAGGGACTTTACTTTCTTTTTTTTT
>NW_022900927.1:39909695-39920610 GCF_012274545.1 Fukomys damarensis
TTTTTTTTTTTTTTTTTTTTTTGTACCAGGGATCAAACTCAGGACCTTGCACTTGTAAGGCAGGCACAGTGCCACTGAGCTAAATCCCTGGACCCTGGCTTTGCTTTGAGAAGATAGCCCCAGGACACTACAGCCATGATACAAGCATGCTACTGTAAGACCTAAAGTTTCACTTCCACTCCTCGGAGCGTGAACAGCCAAAAGGCCTCCACGATGCTGAGTCCTATAGCCCAACGATGGCTCCGAAAGCAAGACCCAGGGCCTTACTTCCGAAAGCGGTGAACAGCCAAAAGGGCATCCATGATGCTGGGACCTATAGCTCAGAGAGGCTCCGGGAGCTCGATGGAGGAACAAGTCACCCGGGAAGGAACACACCAGGCTAGATAGTAAATAGACCTTTATTAGTCTGACCAGATGGCACTCCCGGAGCCAGGTATCTCAGAAAGGCAATTGCTCAGGGTCTGAGGTCCTTTTCATAGGGTTTTTCTAAACAAAAAGTCAGGGCATTCACAGAACCACCAGAGGACAAGATTTCAAACACATTGCTTATCTTATGCAGGAAATGTTCTATGATCACCTTTTGTCATACTATTTGCCCCTGGGTGGGCTGTTAACCAAGTTAATTCGTATATGAAGAAGCACAGTCTCTGGCCTATTAGCATGGAGTCACTTTAGCTTATTCAAGTCTTACACTACTACTTGAGCTGGTGGCAGACCTTAATATCATCCACATGGTGCTGGTTTTACAAGCATGCAGACTACAAGCTTTGGGGTCCGGGAGGCTTCCACTTAGATTTTAGAAGGCAGCCTGGGAGGCCAGACAGAGTGGCCCTGATAGAGCAGATTGTAAAGCTGAAAGTGTGGTGGAGACCCCAGGAATTTGGAGAAGCCAGGATAATGGAATGTCTGAGGAACAAGGACTGAGCAGTCAGCCCAAGAGAGAAGCTATGAGGACTACAACCACCAGCAATACTGAAAGATCATCCAAGCCCTTTGAAGTTTATATTTCACCACAGCTTGCTGTGGGCACTGAACACTGACATACAAGGTTTAATATTCACCCTGTTGGTTTTGTTTTCTTTGGTACCAGGGACCGAACTCAGGACCTTGCACTTGCAAGGCAGGCAGCGGAACCACTGTGCTAAATCCCCAGCCCTGCCCTTTTGGGTTTTGATAGCACTTTGGTCCCATTCCTTTCTATCCCCCTGTTCCTCCCCTTTGGAATGGGAATATTTTCCTTGTGCCATTGTATGTTAGCAGGCTTTCACTTCTTGATTTTTACAGGGGTTCATAGTTAAGAGTTTATCTTAAGTCTCAGAGAAGACTTTGGACTCGGACTTTTGGGCAATTTGAGAAATCTGAATTTCTGTGAAAATTTTGGTGACTCTTGCAGATCAATTTAAATGAATTTTGCATAAAGAGATATGCATGAGTCTTTTGGGAGTTATGGACAGAATGTTATGGTTTATTTCCAGATATTCCCCCAAGAGCTTCATGCACTCATAGATGTGGCTTTAAGAAGGTGATTAGATTATGGAGGTTTACAGCTGACTTACTATTGGGAGGTAGGGCCTGGTTAGAAGAGGTGTGTATATCTCCCTTCCTGGTTCCTTCCTTGACGCTCTCTGCTTCCCTGCCATCCCATGAGCAACTCTGCCATGCCCCTTTCCATACTGTCCTGTCTTGGAGCCAGTTCAGTAAGGACTAAAAAGTTAAACCTCTCTTCCTTTGTTTTGGGTGTCAGGTACTGTGTCTCAGCAATGAGAAAGCAACTAAGGCAATCATTTAAGGAATGCCTTCACTGCAAGGTTTATTAGCCTTAACTCTGCCAAATCTATCTCATCTTCTAAGACTGAATATAGCAACATAACAGTAAATAATTTTCAGGGTTTGCAAGGATATTCAGTTGCTAGCTTTCAATTCTCCTATTCTAGACTCTATTAGACTGATCTTAGGTAAGTCTGCTGGAATCCTCACATGTAGCACCTCTCTCTTCTATTTTTTTTTTTTTTACACATTGCTAACACAAAATTTATTTTGCTACCATATTATGTAATATAATTTGGTTAAATGATCTTTGTTAACTTCAAAACTGTCTCTCTCTTCTATTTTTAAGGATGAAATTTTTTTTCCTTGACACGCCCTAGCCTTGCTGTAATTAGTAGTTTTTCACACTCTACAGATGTCTTGGTATATTCATTCATTTTGGTTTCTCATATGTAATTCTTTTGTTTTTCTCAGCCTTCTTTCTTTATATACACCCTACTCAATATTGACATAAAGCCAAGAAATATTATAATGACATTGATATGGTTTTTCAATAAGAATCCACTATACATAAATACAATAAACTAGTACTCAATATCTATATAAGCTTGGCACAGTCTGATTTCTTTTTTCTCTTTTCTTTGTTTTTTTTTGGGGGGGAAATGAGGATCAAACTCAGCTCCTCATGCTTGCCAGGCAGGTGTGGCACCACTGATCTACATCCCTGGCCCCCAGCACTGTCTGATTTCAATGGGAGCCTCAAATGTGTTGTCTTCTAATCAAAGCTATGCGTAATGTAAGGTAATTAGCATATTTAAAAAAACTAAACTTTCTTCACCTTTTCATAAATTTTATGTAATAGAATTTTTGATGCAATGTGTATATTCCACTCAAGGAAGCCTCATCAATTTCAGGCACTTCATAGCTCCAACATTATTAATTTCTTAGATTTCACCCCCATACCTCCATAGTTAAGAGTTGATCATTACTAGTGTATATACTACTCCTCACTTTTTTCCATCCTTTTTTTCAGTGTGGCAACTGAACAGTGAAAAACTGCTATTAATGCATGCCTTTTTAATACAGTCTTTTGAACCACTTGAAAACTAAAATCTTTGCAATTTAAGTCCAAAAAGGACTGATCATATATATATTCAATCAAAATATGTATATGTTGGGCTCACTTGAGACACTGGAAATACAGCGTTGAACGAGAAAGACAAGGTTCTTGATTTTACTAAACTTAGGTCCTAATGAGTTGGGGCTAATAACAATAAAATAAGTTCTACTGCTGCTAAGTGAGAGAACTATTTGAAAAAAACAAGAGAAAGACTCAATTTGGTTTTGTTTTTTATAATTCTGAAGGCTAAAATCTGGAATCAATTTGTTGGCAGAGTTGGTCAGAGGGCTACAAGGAAAGGAACTTTTCTGATTTGTAGGTGGTCACCTTCTTGTGTCTTCCCTCTACATGTGTGTCTATGTCCAGATTTCCCATTTTATTAAGGATATCCATCAAACTCAGTCCCACCACAATGACCTTATTTTATTTTAATGACATCATTTTAATTAGATTATCTCTGCAAAGACCAGATTGCCAAATAAAATCACATTACAAGTGCTGCTGGTTAGGCATTTAACATATGAAATTTAG
Organism: Fukomys damarensis; assembly: GCF_012274545.1. Taxonomy (NCBI): domain Eukaryota; kingdom Metazoa; phylum Chordata; class Mammalia; order Rodentia; family Bathyergidae; genus Fukomys; species Fukomys damarensis. The sequence continues at coordinate 39,913,114 of NW_022900927.1, forward strand.
AGTGATATGAATAAGTAAATAATTGTAGGAAATGGGAGTCAGGTTCCTCATTATTAAAGAAATGTCACAAATGAACAAGTGGAGGAGGCTAAAACAAACACTTTGTGCTGGATTAGAATCAGAAATATCAGTACAAATTCATGTTATGAGATAGATAAAGAATAAACAACAGCGGCACAGTGCCTGCCTGGCAGGTGTGAGGTCCTGAGTTTGATCCCCAATACCAAAAAAGAAAAAGAAGAATAAACAGATGATATGTGTGTTAACAGACATATACCCATTTCTTAGCTTTGTCCACTGCCATAGCCTGGAAGCAATAACATGCCAGTAGCAGCAAGCGTACCTAATCTTAGTTTCTAAATATCATTTACCAATTCAAAAAGGAAAAATACGAGATGAGTCAATCTATTTGTAGTGCTAGAAAGGAAAGAACTTTGATAAAATCAATGAAGAGAGAAAAAGACAGAGGAAAGTCAGAAGGACAAGCAGCCAATCCAAAATATCTGAAGCTGTTTCAGCAACAAAATACTGATACTATTAAAATGTTCCTGCTAAAAATCAAATAAATATCCATGATTCCATAATGATATAAAAATTCTCTCCCTTTGTTTGTGGCCTACACTAAATTATTCATTTTTAAAGGAAGGAATGTGGAAAGGGAAAAATATTATTAAATCAATTAAACTATTAAATACTAAACCACTAAAAATTATTATTACTCACAATTGCAAGGTCCCGAGTTCGATCCCAGGTACCAAAAAATAAAAATAAAAATAATTATTATTAAATTTATATCTGAGAGGTACAGCGCGACTGGGGTCAGGTCTTTTCCAGAAAGAGGCTCGCTGAGGCACTTGCTGGAATCATTATTAGAGAAGTGTTCGCTTTCTTTTTTCCCAGTATGGACCCCAGCATCCCTTTGGCCCTATCTTGGGCTGTTCACGTTCACAGCAAAAGCTCCTTACGGCCTTGTGCGGTTCCGCTGTGCAGTAGCAGCGTACCAGATCAATCCCTGCTGCTGATGCCTGCATCCTGGCGTGATGGATTGCTCCTAAAGTTTGTTTCCTGCGATCCAGCTTGGGCCGTGTGCCTCACTACACCTGCTTTTTGTACATATATAATGCTGTTGGTCATAATGAGACTAATAAGCAGCAGGATTGTGTGACCGATCTAATTCAGAAGCGTCTCTAGTCCAGCCGTGGTCGTCCACTGTCCATCGTGGAAGATGGCCCGAATGGAAGGCATCATCCGGATGTGGTTGGATGGATCATGGAGGCATGCCGTTGGGTACTATATAGTCCATAATCTGTTCCTCTCAGGTGCTGTTCTCCTGCTGTGCTCCCTGGGCACCATAAACAAAGCAGCTTTGCTTTGCCAAGCCCTTCTGCCATGATGTCTCTGCCTTGAAGCTGGCCAATCATGGACTAAACCCATGAGCAAATTAAACGTCTCTTCCTTAAAAAAAAAATTTATATCAGAAAAACCTCACAAGTATCAGCTTAACTAAATAATCAAAACCAACATCATGACATAGAAGCCATATTGATACCAAGTAGTGTACTGTGACTAGGTAAGAAAAATATTTTACTAATCAAATACAAACATATATATTAAAGACATTATAATGGAGTAGTAGAATGCAGAAATTAAAAGGAATTACTTTATTGACCAAAAAGGGTTTTTTTCAGCTAATAGGAGAAGTTGCAGAATTAGTTAAAAATGGAATGTGGCTATGTATCTTTTGCTAATGCTAGACATTCAATAAAGTTTACAATATTCTAACTCTGAAAGATCAAATTGTGATTCCAATAGTTTGAAAGATTAGTTCTTAAAGCTGGAAGAAGCAAAGAGCAGTAAAATTAAATTTGTCACTAGTTATAATGCTGAGAGAATCTGAACAACTAGAGAAAATGAGATAAAATGCATAAATAAAGCCAAGTTGATAACAACAACAATAATAATTAATTTTGTCAATAGTACTGGGAATTGAGCCCAGGAGCTTTGCACTGAGCTATACCTATCCTTTTTTATTTTTTATTTTGAAATAGAGCCTTGCTAAGTTGCCCAGGCTGAGTTTGAATTTTCAATCCTCCTATCCCAGCCTCCAAGCATATACCACCATGCCTGGCTACTAACATTTATTAAATGCCTCTTTTGTGGTAGGTACGGTTCTGAAGAGTTATAAATACCAACTCATTTAATCTTAATGACAATCCTATGGTACACTCTTACTATCTTTGTGTTGCAGAGGATGAAAATGTAGTTCAAAATGATACAGAATCTGTCCCCAGGCCGCACAGTCCAGTACTGGCAGAGCCAGACTTTATACAGGCAGCCTAGCATCAGAGTCTGAGCCTACAATTATGTCTTCTCCAGTTAAATAAATAAAGTGTAGTCCTAGAATTTAAGGAATTCATTTTGAGAGAGACAGGTATGTAAACAAGCAGTTTTAACTCAACATAAAGGCTTAAAATAAAAAGGCATCTGAGATTTCCCAGAGTGACACTACAAACAAATCTTGAATGGGAAGTAAGACTATGCTTTGTAACTATAGAACAGGCATTTCTGGCAAGAGAACAGCCATATGGAAGAATTGTGGTCTAGTCCTGCACAGTCAGAGTTTAGAACTGCTCAAATAACAATGTATATCTTTGCCTGGCCATGGAATTCACCATAGAAAAAGTCAAGCCAAGCAATCATGAAGTGCTGTAGATAGATATTGGGTATTTGTCAGTTCATTTTGGGCCTATTCATTTTCACTACTTTCAAATGTCAAAACATAAACAGTTAAAAAATATTTCTTAGTAATGAACAAAAGATTTTACATAGTTTCATACAATTAGGGTTAAGGTTATATATTCTTTACAGGTCATGAACCAGGTTAAATCTATTTTCTGAAATCTTATGAAACAATTTTGGAAAATATGTTACAAAAATCAGGAAGACAGTCAGAGTGGGTGATATAGCTCATCAGCACTGCACCTGTCTTGTAAGCACAAGGTCCTGAGTTCGAGCCCTAGTATCAAAAAAAAAAAATCAGGAAGACATTAATTAAAATAGCAGAGGTGGAGGCCACAAACTCTCTAGTTTACTGTGTGTTGGGCTAAGTTACCTATACATTTCAGGGTTTTGTATGGATGAGGTAACTGAAGTACAGAGATGCTAAGTAACTGGCACAAAGTCACAATCTAGTAAGTGATAGGGCCAGGATTCAATAAAATCCAGTAATTCCAGTCTGAACAGAAAAGAGTGATTTGATTTTTAATTCATTTCTTAATTCAGCTGATGGTCTAGCATAGCCTAGATTGGTAATCACAAACTCAAACATCTGTATAAGTCAGCCCAAAAACTCTGTGAAGTCAACCAGGTGTATGGGACAGTGGGAAATAGCACGTATTCTGAACAATGGGAGACCACAAAGCCCCTTTTAAAAGGAGCAATTACTTTTCAGATCCAGTCAGTTGTGGTCACAGGATCAGTATTCTCAGGTTTTCCAAATTTTAAAGAAAAGCTGGAAAAACAGATCTTTATGTGAAAACTTCCAATTTGGAAGAAAGTGTACATAAAATGAGTTCAATTCTGGACATGTTTCATTTATTTCAGCTGTGGAGCCTCTAACAGAAAATTGAATGCATGATTCAGGAAAATAATTAAAGTGTCACATATTTATCTACTTGCCCATTTTTAGCATGCACATACCAAGGCTGCCCATAATAAAAGTGTAGGGCAGGGGATTTAGCTCAGTGGTTCCAGTGCCTGCCTTGCAAGCGCAAGGACCCAAGTTTGATCCTTGGTACCAAAAAAATAAATAAATAAAATAAAGACAACACTGGAAGAGTCTGAAAGGAAAACCTGCAGTAGAGGGAAATGTGGAGGAAAGCAGTGCCTGAATTGCCACAGGAAAAAGAGTAATCGGTTTCTGTTTTGTCAGTAACAAGGAATATTACAAGTTTAAAAATAATTGTTATGACTTTCTTGTATCAGAGGATGATTCTAGCATTTGCTACTGCTAACCACTTTGATTACTTTCAAAAAAGGATTGCACTTCCATTTTCCTGATGCTAGTGACATCTTATTAGCATAACAATTATTCGATTTATTCAGGTGGGTTTTTTTTCTTTTGTATTAGATTTGCTCTTGGTGACTTTTGAAATCTTGGAAGTATCAAATTTTATCAAAACCATCAATAACAAAAACTGATTTTTTAGGAAATTAACAGCTATTTAGGTTTATAATAAAATAGAAAAATTCTCCACATCCAGGAGTGAAAAACTTGGTTAACACACTGAAAATTAGAACTTAGCTCAGAAACAATTTTACAATGAATTTAGGACACTTCTGTGAGAAAAAAGGTAAAAACATCAACAACAAAAAAACCCTTATCTCCTAGTTCCAGGGAGCCAGGAAATAAAACCTGATTTCCCTTCCTGAGTTCAGAACCAACTGAGAGACAGAGATTGAGGAGACAATCAAATGGCAATCAAAATATCACCTTTCTTACCAATAAAAAGATTGGAAAATACGTTTTTTATGTGTGGTGATGGACTGAATTTGCCACATGCCCCTGGGCTGGCACAAGCCCTTTAGTATCCTGTAGTAGGTACAATACACACCTGGTTTCTTTTTTTTTGGTGCCAGGGATTGAATTTGGGTCCTTGCGCTTGCAAGGCAGGCCACCAAACCGCTGAGCTAAATCCCTGGCCCAATACAGACCTGTTTTTTGAAGAAAGGGGAAAGCCAGGAAGAGATTGGGCTTTACCTGCTCAGTTCTTTTCCCCAAAACTCCTTAATCGGGTGCCTCACTCCTTCTGCCCTAGTGATAAACAACAGAGAATATAAGAGTAAAAGCAGGTTTTCCTGGTGGAGGAAGTCCTTGGGGACCCTGGAAATGGAGGAACATCTGTTCTACTACCTACCATTTACCTCCTTTCACGCTCATCCTCAATGTGGCACTTCCTAGTACCTGACCGCCACCTCTACCTCCAACTAAACCTGAACTCCAAAACCATAGGGGAAAAGCCATACACCTGGTGTCAGTATGAGTGTAAGAAAAGGAAGAACTGTTCTACACCTCTTGCAGCTTCTTACAAAGTTGTCACGAGTGCCTACAATTTAAAGATAGTTTTCTGCCAGTTGTGGTAGCGCATGCCTATAATCCCAGCACATGGGAGGCTGAGGCAGGAGGCTGGCTGCAAGTTCTAGGCCAGCTTGAGCTACACTTGAGGTACAGTTCAAGTCCAGCCTGAACTGCATAGGAAGACCCTGTCTCAAAAGAAGGCAAGAAAGAAAGAAAGAAAGAAAGAAAGAAAGAAAGAAAGAAAGAAAGAAAGAAAGAAAGAAAGAAAGAAAGAAAGAAAGAAAGAAAGAAAGAAAGAAAGAAAGAAAGAAAGAAGAAAGAAAGAAGAAAGAAAGAGAAAGAAAAGAAGGAAAGAAAGAAAGCAAGCAAGCAGGAAAGGAGAAAGAAAATGTCAGTTTTTTACTAAAATAATTTACCTAACTACAGCAAAAAGCCTGCTTTTATCCACAGAACATAAATATCACCGTTAATTCTGTCATTCACATGCCAAAATTTTGTTAAGCAGTTGCTATGTTAAATTTTGTAATGTTGAAGATATAATTGTGTAATCTAGTTAAGGATATATCCCAAATAAATCTAGTAAAAGGAAGAAGATACTCAAAAAGTGAGCAATATTCTGTGAGTTACATAGCCTGTCTTCAATTTCCTCTTTAAAATGGAAATAATTTCTATCCTATAGAACTATCAAAATCATTAAATAAGATGATAAAATTAAAATTGGAAGAATGATCCCCACACAACCATCTTCTGGGTCTTGGAATGTAGCTCAGTGGCAGAGCTCATGTTTAGTATTTAGAAACCCTGGATTCAAGTCCTAGCATTACAAACAAACCAAAAACAAAATCCACCACCACCAATACCACCAACGACCTACACATCCTAGGAAGGGGAATAACCTTTGGCAGAATCTATTATTTACCCACCAAAACTCACTCTCCACTTCTTCCTGGGTATGTGGATGTCTTCCTAGATATGTTCCTTCTGCACAGAGATATATAAGCTTCTGCCAGAAATGATGTGTGCCAGGCTGGGTGTGGTGGGTGTGATTATATCTGTAATCCCAGAATTCAGGAGGGTGAGACAATAGGATCATGGTGAGTTTGAGACCAGCCTCAACTACATAGTGAGTTCAAGGCTAGCCTGAACTACATAGCAAGACCCTGTCTCAAGAGGAAAAATAAATGTGTGCTGTTTGTAGGCTTTGGTTTTAAAACAGTCCAAATGCTCTCCCTGATTTCTCACTGCTTTTCTGGCTACACTGTAAAGCCTGGCTATATTGTATAGTTTTCAGCAATACAGAGGAGGACATGACCCAAGGGGTGTTGAAAAACATAATAGGAAGGTTTCTAAATAGTCACACACAGAGCAAAAAGATGTCTTGCTGACCTAAGCCACATTCTATGTACAGGTTACATGACTGAGAAATAAACTCTATATTGCTTAAACTGCTCTAGAGTTGAGTCTCTGTGGCAGCAATCTGGCCTCATCTAAACCAGTACAGCCCTAATCCAGGAACTCATTTGGGTCCCCAGGCTTCAGATTTGTTTCCAGGAAGCCAGGACTATGACCATAACTGCATAGTTCAGTGGAGACTGATTCTTGGCAAACCTACGCAGGTGAAAATAGAGAATGGGAGATAAGAGATGAAGGAATTTATATTGCCCTGTAATTTATCTAAAGCTTTGATTCTAAAGTGAGGGAAAGCCCTTATAAACTATGGGGTACTTAGTTTTTTGTGGGTTTTTTTTTTTCTTTGTTTGTTTGCTTTTTTTTTTTTGGTACCAGGAATGAACTTGGGACCTTGTGCTTGTGAGGCAGGCAGCAGAACTACTGAGCTAAAGCCCTGGCCCTATAGGGTATTTAGTTAAAAATGTTTCTCTTCCTCCTTACAAATTTCTTAGATGGTAGAGTCTTTAAGAACCATTTGTCTTTCCTGTTTGTGTGTGTTGAGGAAGGGGAATGACAGTGACAAAGACAGTCCCTGACTTATGATGATTTGATTCACAATTTTTCATCCTCACCATGGGTGAACACAACATTCATTCAGTAGAAACCAGACTTCAAATTTTAAATTTTAATCTTTTTCTGGGCTAGAATATGCAATATGGTACTCAGTCAAAATGGTGGGCAGCAGTTGCAAGCTTTGCTCCCAGTCAGCCACATTACCTCTAGGTGAAGTAACTGTTACTCTACAACATGCTTTACTGCTAAGCTAACACATTCAGTAGGTTTGGTTTATTAAGTGCTTTTTTGCATCACATTATTTTCAACTAAGGAATGGTGTATTGGGACATATACAACTCTGGGCTGGCAACTTAGCAACTTAGCAAGACCTGGCCTCAGAATTAAAAATAAAAAGGGCTGAAGATGCAAAGACCCTGGATACACTAGCTAGCACTACAGGAAAAAAAAAAAAAAAA
>NW_022900927.1:39920796-39928491 GCF_012274545.1 Fukomys damarensis
AGAGAGAGACACTGGGCTATGTTTGGCTCATCGTCTACATGGTGTACAAGTCTGCAGATCTATCTGGACTATGATTATCCAGTAGAAATGTAACATGAGCCACAAATTCAATTTTAAATTTGCCAGGCTGTGGTTCAATCCTCCAGCCTGAACCTCCCAGAGAGGTGAGCTAGAGGTGTGCACCACAATGGAAGCTCCAGTGTTTGTTTTAGTAAACAAAGTTTCGTAGGAACACAGGGACATATATTTGTTTACCTACTGTTTATGGTTTTATTGTTTTCCTATCATTCAACAGTGGCAGAGATGAGCTGCTGAAAAAGAGATAGTTTGGCTGCAAATCAAAAACTGTTTATTATGCTGCCCTTTACAGAATAAATTTTCAACCCCTGGTTTAGCCTAGGAGAATGGTTACATTTAACATACATTTAAAAATTATTTTTCTTCAAGTCCTATAATTCTTTTTAATAATGTACACCATTAGGGCCGGGGATTTATCTCAGTGGCACCCTGGCACCTGCCTTGCAAGTACAGGGTCCTTAGATCCCTGGTACCAAAAATAAAAAAAAGTAACGTCCATCCATGGTAGGTAAATCTTGAAACAACTGTACTGGTTAAAATGTGTACAGATCTGATTTTTAATCCTGGCTCTGCTACTTCCTAGCAATACTGTTCAGGAATTCGGGAGAGGAAATTTTGTACCTAAATGCCCTACTAAGAGTTCAGAAACTTATTACTGTTTCCTTTCGCAAACAAAATATAGGTACATTTGAGACAAAGAAGTAGAAACCATTTTAATCTTGTGTGTATGTTTTTGAAAGGTATATCTCATCTGGAAGGTGATTTTGCAACTGCCCTCCTCAGCGCCAGCCTGGCCAGAACAAAGGAAAGGGAGAAAGTGCATTGCAGGCTCAGGAGGCTGCATGAGACCTGTGCTTCCCCAGGACCCAGGACAGAAAGCATAACAAGGGTCCCCAAAGCTTTCCGGCATTGGAGTGCCCTACACCCTGGAGTAATGCACTATTGTGAGTCTTTTAGTCCATCTCTTAATCTTGTAGAGAAGTTTTCTTCGATCCCTTAGAAGAAGCCAGCTTGAGGTGAGGAGAGAAACACGGCTTGCTCTAGCTTTTGAGATCCGTGAAAGAAAAATGCACACAGTTAACTTTCTTCAAAAAGAGTACAAAGCTTTAGCACCATCTTTAAAAGAACTCTGCCTAGGCTGGAGATTTAGCTCAGTGGTTCCACTGTCTGCCTTGCAAGTGGAAGGACCCAAGTTCGATCCCTGGTACCAAAAAAAAAAAAAAAAAAAAAAAAAAAGAGAGAGAGAGAGAGCTGCCCAGAGGAGGAGTCTGCAGAAGCACAGAGTTGGGAGGTAACCTCAGAGAAGATGGCCAGGGACAGATCCAGACTTAGAGGGCAGGTACTCTTTCTAATGAAAAAGCTCAAAGAACAAAAACAGAAATGTCCCAATGTCAGGAATCAGGATTGAATGATATTTTTAAAAGGATACAGTCCCAATAGAGGAATTAAAATCTTCATGTCACAAATACCTCAAGTCATCCTGTTTCACGTAGGCAAAACACAACTTGAGGAAATAGTAACAGATGCTTTGAATGAAAATTCCCAATTCCAGGAAAGCCAGAAACAGCTTTGACAGGAAGCTAAAGGATGGAAAGAACAAGTGAATGAATTTATCCAGCTGGAAAGGATGCTCCAAGACTCCCAGGGACAAGCAGAACAACTTCTTTCAGAGAAAGAAAGGAAAGCACATCAGGTCACTGGCTCAGTGGTTGCTCAAAACAAAAAAACTGGCTCTGGTGCTTGGAGAAGACATAACACACAGTGGTAATTTGCAACAGGAAACAAAGAGTCAATCAGAAAATGGTCCTCACTTAGGTCAATGGCTAGAAGGAGGTTTGGAAAAACTTGTCGGTGATGCTTTAAATGTTAAACATTTTCTTAAAAAACGTGAAAGGAGAAAGAAGGAACCAACTTTATACTCAGTTCTCTGAAGCAGAGAAAATCAAAGAAGAACTGACAGAGTCTATTCAAACTCTCCAGATTCAATAAGCATCTTGGCACTCAGCAAATACATAGCCTCAAAGGGAGTGCCAGAAGCTTCTGCAGGAAATCAAAATGAAGATTGAAGTGTACCAAGAAAAGGTACTGAGACACCACAGGGAATTAACACTAGAGGTAAAATCCCCCAGTTAGAACCAGAGGAGAAACTTTCCACCCTGGAGTAGATAAGCAGCCATGCCACTGAAAAGCTGGAGACCTTTGCTTCCAGAGGGAGAAGAAGCCCATTCAGAGGCTCCCAGAATCTTCCTCCTCTGGAGTAGAATATTCCAGAGGTGACTCCAGTGATGAGGGAGCAGTTAAGTGACCCTCACAGAGCACCTCTGATACTGGCTTCCTGTCACCACCATCAAAACCACCAGATCCACTGCATCCCAGTGTGGCTCCTTCCCCGGTGTGGTAGAAAGACATGATGACAAGGACAATGTGTGGGACCAGAAAGCACCTGGGGAATTGTGAGGAGCACATCCACAATTTCAACAGATGCCACCCCAATCAGCAGGAGAGCACACTGGCCGGAACAAATAGGACCTCTCCCAAGAATACCAGCAAGCAGGTTTCAAGGTCCAATAGCAGTGTCTCCAAGACATCCCCTGATGCAGTAGTGATCAGCAAAGACCATGAGTACCAAAACAGTCCTTTGCTTGCACCCAGCCAGAAGTTCAGGAAAAACACAGCCCTATCCCTGTTTAGCCAGAAGAACATGGACCTTGCAAAGCCAGGCATCAGGATCCTCATGCCTAATAGCCCCATTAAGAGCAGGACTGAAGTAGATGGCTTTCTGAGCAAGAGCCCTGAGAAACTATACACCATTGAACAGGGTTCTGAGAACACAGTGGTGCCAGAAGTAGCAGCAGAGAAACCCATGGGAGCTTTCTAGGGCCCTGGTGCAGAGGGAGCCAGGCTGGAACTCAGACCCTGAATACACCCCCTAGCATCTCAGGTTCCAGGCCCTGTGACTGCAACCATGGCCATGGGCTCAACTATTCACAGGAACAGGAAAGGTCCATCTCCGTCCATAAATGTGCTAATATTCAATGGAACAACCAATACTGTTACAAAGAGACAGCTGCAAAAAGGACATTTATTGATGATGAAAAAGAGCAGCATTTTGATAAGCAGTTATTTCAGTGTGAGGCAAAGATGATCTACAGATATAGAGATACCATCATCAGGAAGCAATATGACTTCATCCACATCTTGTGATCCACAAAATCATCAGAAAATAACTCACTAAATCCAGAGCTGATGAAAGAAGTCAGAGTGCTCTAAAAATGGCTGCTGCTATTAACAATAAGCTGTTACTGTTCAGCACAGGTAGCAGTGTCTTCTACTGGGGTTTCAACATTATTTATTTTATATGGCATCTCAGATGACTGAAAAAGAGGACACACTGAAAATGCCCAAGGCTGTCAGAAACTTTGTGAATAATTTCATTCAGTTTAAGAAGCCTATTATTGTAGCAGTAAACAGCCCAACCATTGGACTGGGAGCACCCACATTGCCCATTTGTGATGTGGTTTGGGCTAATGAAAAGGCTTGCTTTCAAACCCCCTATACTGCCTTCAGAAGGAGTCCAGATGGCTGTTCTACCACTATGTTTCCCAAGATTAAGGAACAAGCATCTGCCAATGAAATGTTGCTCAGTGGGCAGAAAATGACCATGCTGGATGCATGATGCATGCAGCAAGGAGTTTTGGTTGGGGACCTGCACCCAAGAAATCATGTGGGATCCTGTTTGTATCAAGGAACTCATCTCAGGTGCTCCAGTTGTAGAGAGGAGTCCCAGACAGTCATGCACTGTAACAAGAAGCTGGAGCTGGAACAGAACAAGAGGGAGGGTGAGGTGCTCAAGAAGATCTGGGGCTTGGCCCAGGGCCTTGACTCCATGTTAAAGTACTTGCAAAGGAAAACTGATGAGTTTTGATTGGTGGGCCACGTGTGGAGAATGCTAGAACTGGTCTGAGTGGGTTGTCTGTGCCTCCCAGTTGCCACAATCCATCCTCACAGCCTGAAACACACTCACTGTAGCTCATGCTTGCAAGCAGGACTTCTAGAAAAAATATTTCTGATGAAGTCTCCACAGCACTTAGGATTCATACTGAGATATCAATGGGTTCAGTTCACCTCTACTTAATATGTCCTGTTCTTAGTTAATATGAAGAAACTACTGTCTCTCTATAGGAAAGCCTGTTATTCCAGCACAAGGGGACTGAGTCAGGCAAATGGTGAGTTTAAGTCCAGCCTGGACTGCATAAAGAGACCCTCTTGAAAGATTGTTCCCACTATTCTCTTGGGTCAGTGGCATCTGATTGCCCAACAAGAAGCCAGTCAGAATTTATACCGAGATATTTTCCATAGCCAAATTTCAGGGTAACTGTCTCCCTCTGTACCCATATGGAAGCAGAAAACCATCCTAATTAAAAAAAAAATGGGGCCTGGAATTTAGCTCAGTGGTTCTGCCACCTGCCTCACAAGAGCAGGGTCCTGAGTTCTGATCCCCAGTACTGAGAAAATAAAAAAATAAAAAAGAATAGGAGTCTTGGAGGAAACTAGAAAAGTAGAAAGAAAAGAGATCATTATTTCTTTTTTGGTACCAGGCTCAAACTCAGGACCTTGCATTTGGGAGGCAGGCATAGTGCCAGTGAGCTAAATCCCCAGCCTGAGATTATTTTTTCTAGATATTCTTACATCTTGTCTCATTTAATAATAATAGGAGGTTGGCAACAGACAAAGGCCTGCCCTGTTGAACATTATTTCTAATCTTTTATTATGCTGGTAGGCTCAGAGGGGTTCTTACTCCGAAGTCTGAAAGCGTCCACAGAATGCGGAGCCTCCTTATATATCGATCTAGGGGCAGGCACGCATGCTCACAGAAAGAGTGGTAGAGTTACAGAACATTCCTGAAAGGCGTAGCAGGTGAGCATGCTCAAAGAAGCAGAGGGAAGGAGTTAAGACAGCATTCCTGTAAAGGTGCCGGGCTAACTGAACATTCTTGAGAGGTCACACAGTTCAGTTACAAAACATTCTGATACAATGGGCAGGAGCACTGCAGCACGAACTTACGTTTCTGGAACAAAACATTTTGTGGGGAAGAAAACATGGAGGAAAGGCAAGGGCAAGGTATGGGCTTGGGTTCTGTGTATTATTGCTCTATCAATAGGAAACCTGGTCACAAAGACGATTCTGTTACTTTCATAAGATTGTTGTGGTTTGAAGGTGTTTCCCTAAAAGCTTTTATGCTGGAAGTACCCAAATTCATGTATTTTTAGAGGTGGAGCATTGGGAAGACAATTAGAAGTAAATGAGGCTGGACCAGGGATTTAGCTCAGTGCATTGTGCCTGTCTTGCAAGTGCAAGGTGTTGAGTTCTATCCAAGGTCCTGAGTTCCATCCAAGGTCCTGAATTCTTGGTACAAAAAAAGAAAGACTTAAATGAGGTCATCAGGGTGAGGCATTAATGACACTGAACAAAGACAAAGAGACTTGAACTAGCGTGCTTGCCCTGTATTGCCATGTGATACCCTCCACAATGCAGCAACAAGGCTCTCACTGGATGCCAAGCAGATGCTGGAACCGTGTACTTGGACTTCCCAGCCTTGAGAACCATGAGCCAAATAAGCTTTTTTCCTCTATGAATAACTTGGTCTCAGGAATTCGGTTACGGCACAAGAGAAGGAACTAAAACAGTTGCCTTCACTATCTTTTTTTTTTTTTTGGTTCCAGGGATCGAACTTGGGTCCTTGCGCTTGCAAGGCAGGCCACCGAACCACTGAGCTAAACCCCCGGCCCCCACCTTCACTATCTTTGAATCAGTATGTGCTCTACAATTTAAGAGAAGCTGAGCGCGCTAATGTATCTTCATGGGTACTTTTTCCCAGTGTGTCTCTCATATTCAGAAGTGAGGAGAAGATGATATAAAAATCAAAGCAGCTCTGTGGTGTGGACTCTTCTACTGAGTAATCAAGAACCCCCCACACACATGCCTGCCTTTCACTGCCAGGCCAATCTACTTGAAATATCACAAGAAATGCATTTAAGGGCTGGGGATTTAGCTCAGTGGTTGCGCCGCCTGCCTTGCAAGTGCAAGATCCCAAGTTCAATCCCCAGTACCAAAAGAAGAAAAAAAAAAAAAGAAATGCATTTGATTCATGAATTGTCTTCCTTGAAAATCAAAGCATCTATGGAAAATGAAAAATATCTATAGGTTTTATTGTTTCTTCTCCTGAAGAAGCAGAGAAGGTGGTGGGGGTTGAATAGAGAAATAAGTAGGCTGAGCAATAAGACTGGATCCCAAACTATAAAAAGACTTAACGTATTTTTTTTTTATGATCTACCCATCTTGAGTTAGAAAATAAGTGATGTCCTTAGACCAGTGATGGCAAACCTTTTAGAGAATGATTGCTCAAACTGCAACTAAAAGCCCAGTTATTTATCACAGAGTGCAAAACTGTTTGACATTCAGCTGAGGGGCAACTTGGCTCAAGAGGGCGGTGTGCCTGCTGCAGCACGTGTTTGCCAACACTGTCTAAGATCTGTGACTCCAGACAGAAAGCGGTTCTCCGGGTACAAATGGCCACTTATACACTGAGAACCCAGGACAGTTAGGAATCTTACAGACAGAACATGTTTTTGGCTTTGTAATGGTCCACTGAGTCAGGATCACAGAAATGTGATAAAGGTTGTGCTTTACCAACAGGTAATATCAGTATCTTCTAAGAAACATTCAGAAAGGCCAATAAGTAATCACTGATGAAATTGGAGGAGACGGGCTAGGTTCAGTATTGAGGACTTACTCAGTATTCATGAGACCTTGGGCTTGATCCCCAACACTACGAAACAAACGAGCAAACTGGAGGAGTGTTTTGTGCCTAGAAATGTTTACCAGTTAGTGCTCTTGTAATCTAATACAAAGTGAGAGAGATGTGTTTACAAGGACACTAGAAGGAAAAGAAAAAGGACCAACTGTCAAAAGCAAAAGATCTCTTTTTAAGAAAGCGAAAATTCTTTCATGAATAAGACTTTGAGTTCTCTGAGAAAGAAAATCTCCAGTCACTGCTTTCTAAGTATGATCTGAATTAGTTGCTGCTTCTCTTATAAAGTTGGTAAGTAGCTCTTCATAGGCACAAGCTTCCACATCAAAGAACATCTTTTGCCATTTGAATATTGTCCATCAGAACAACTTCTTAGCTATCTCTCTCCTGTTTCTGATGTGGTCAGTCTATCCCATCATTCCTATTGTACTTACTCTGCACTTATTCACAGTTGGTCTTGGCTCATGTCTGAATCATAAAATGTTTTTGTAGGAGCTGGGGATGTAGCTCAGCAATATATCACCTGCCTGGCAAGCACAAGACCCTGAGTTCAATAACCAGTACCAAAAAAGAAAAAAGTTTAGTTTAGTTTTGTTTTGTTTTCTCCTGGACAATTGCCCCTGATCCTACTTTCCAACCGGTTTAAAAAATCATCCCAGAAGCTGGGCGTGGTGGCACACTCCTGTAATCCCAGCACTTGGGAGGCTGAGGCAGGAGGATCGCTGTGAGTTCAAGACCAGGCTGGACTACACAGTAAGTTCTAGGTCAGTCTCAACTACATAGTGAGACCCTGTCTCAAATAACCA
>NW_022900927.1:39928572-39943444 GCF_012274545.1 Fukomys damarensis
AAAAAAAAAAAAAAAATCCCAGAAATGTTTAATTCTGTAGCAAGAAAAAAATCTAGGTCAAAAAAATATTCAGGGAGCTTAACTATGAATGGTAGACTGTTTGTTTACAGTAATCAATGTGTTGGCCTCAGCTCAAGCAATAAGGACAAAATTTACTGACTGTAACTGATGTTTAATGTCTCTCTGTCTTCCAGTCTCCTGAAATATTCCTTCCTTATTTCTAGCCTAACACTTTGAGCCCTGCTCCTTCCAGAATTATGGTCTTGTTCTCTTTACTTCCTGCTTTTATTTTCATTTGCAAAGAATGATTTTATTTAACACTAACCAGGGAGAAAAAAGAAGTGATGCCATGCAAAGATCAAGAAACCAGAAAACTTGGGCTGTCATGAGTTGTAGGTCCCAATAGGATACCATGTACCCAATCTTTCAAAAGAAAACCCACATTTGTAACAGGATTAAAGGCCTGCACATCCAAACACAGCAGGCCATAACTGGCAGAGTCAACATTTAACAATACATATACCAAAGCAAATTAATCACAGCTACAAATAATTGTTTCTCACAGATTCTTAATAGAACCAGAAAGAAATGATGACTGTCCTCAAAACAAAAGCCCAAGGCACCACTGAACCACTTGCACTGGTGGCCACTGGTTTGGTTTATGACAGTTAACTCAACTGTAGCAATTACTTTCAACATTAAAGGCAGTGGCAATGAATAGATCAATCATGCCCCAGTCCAATATTCTAACCACAGACTCTAAAAATAAATAAATGTTACCATGGAGAGCTTTAGAAAAGAAATGTTATCTGCTAAAAAAGGATACATTAGCCCTTTGTGTTTTTCCAAAGTCATTACTGAATGACTAGGACAGTTCATGTGTCTCAGAGCTGAACTATTTTGATCCCTTAGCAGAACTTGGGTTTAGTACTTTTTCTTAGAAAGGAAGGGATAGAAAGCATCCAGTTTTGTAGTTTCTCAAAGTATACATGCTTATTTGCATAGAAGGATGAGTATTACATTCCTGGTGGGGTAGACTGTGGGGCTGGGGGCCATTTTTGAGGGACCAATTTTGGAGACATATGGCATTCAAAACTACTTAATAAACAGCCTTCAGTTTTTAGAGAAAAGGATTGGGACAGCATGGGAAATGGGAGTTGACCACCAAAGTCAGAAAGAATAGGCTATTAAAAATCTCAATGATGAAGGGTAAATGGAATAAAATTAAATAAAATTTATTTTAAAAAACAAAACAAAAAAAATCTCAATGGGGTAGAAACTGCCTCAGGATGAGCTAGAAGACAAGCATTTTGCACATGGAGATACTTATAGTTACTTTCTACTTAGAACCATTGATGCCAGATTTCCATTTATGGTACTAACAAACTTTTCTTTTTAAATAAACACATTAATTTTTAAAAGTGAATTGACTTAATGTAAAATGCTTATTAATGCCTACTCATATATAACAGTGTGCTCAAAGCTAGCACTTGATGGTTGGCATTTAGGAACTGGCCCAGAGAAGTGCTTTTGGTCTTAGGGCCACACTGCTCCTGCCCTGGGACCGTGGATGACTTACTCACTCACTTTCCCTTATCCTCGTGACCTTCAACTGCAAAATGTTCTGATGGGAAACACCAACCTCTTAAGAGCACTTGTGATGAATAAATGATAGGCCTCCTGTTAATAGCTGGACCTTTTCTTTCCCTTAGTGGAAAAGCAGTGTAGAAAAGAGCAAAACTCTTCCCTCATGGAGTCCTCTTGCCCCTCTTGTCAATTAAGTATAGATGGGGATTGTTGAAATTACTAGGTAATTTTGTGTGAAAACCAACAGAGGCTATCATTGTAGCTAAGCATTTGCACGTGTATATGTGTGTTTGTGTGGCAATAAATACAGACACACATATATTCTCATCCCCACACCAGGGTAAAGTTTCAGAAGGATGCTTTTAAGGAAAAACTAATTTTTGAGACAGAAGGAAGTTACTGTGCCACTCCTTTCTTCTCCCCTTTTTTTCTACATATAAAATCACACCAAAGTTCATGTTGAATATTCTCATAATTTAAGGATTATTATTTGCTTTTGCTTCAACACATTAAGTTACTGATATTTTAAAAAGTTAATATAAGTGGCCAACAAATAAAAGAAAGCATATCTAGGGCTACGGATGTAGCCCAGTGGTGCAGTGCTCACTTAGCATGAACAAGGCCCTCAGTTCAATCCCCAGTACTGCATTAAAAAAAAAAAGAAAAAAGAAAGCATATCTAACTTCACTAACGATAATCAATGTTAAAGTGGATGTGGGTAAATATCCGCGTCTTCCTGGTGGAAGCATAAATGAGTTCAGTCCTCTGGAGGGTATTTTTTTGTTTTGTTTTGTTTTTGGTTTGTTGAAAAGGGTCTTGCTATATAGTTCGGCCTGGAGCCTGGCCTTAAACTCAATATGCAACCCAGGCAGGCCTCAAACTCATGGCAATCTTCCTGCCTCAGCCTCCCGAATGCTGGGCTTACTGGAGTGAGCCATCCCACCCAGGTTCTGCAGGGTTTTCTGAAGTGATGTTAAAAACCTAAAGCCTGGGCCAGGGATTTAGCTCAGTGGTTCCACCACCTGCCTCACGAGTGCAAGGACCTGACTTTGATCCCCGATACCAAAAAAGAAAACGAAAGCCAGGCACAGTGGCACCCGCTACTCTGGAGGTTGAGGCTGAAAGATTGCAAGTTTGAGCCCAATCTGAGAAAGAACCCAGTGAGACCCTAGATCAAAATAAAAAATAAAAAGGCCCTGTGGATGTAGTTCAGTGTAAGAGTGTCCCTGATTTTAATCCTCATTACAGGGGGAGAAAAAGCAAAACAAAAACACAAAAACTATGCATTGTTTGACCCTGAAATATTCCTTCTGAGACTTTATTCTAAGAAAATAATAATGCCTATGCTCAAAACTGCATCAGGAAGGATGTTCATAGTATCATAATTTGTAATTTTGTACTATAAAACAGCCTAAATGACAAATGTCCAACAATAAAGAAGATACTAAACTCTAATATGGTAGAACCATAAGATACAAATGTGTATTGTACAATCATTGAAAATAATTCTGCCTAAGGAGAGGCTAGCGGCTTAAATAGAAGAAAAGAAAGCATTTTACAGGGTGATTATCCCAAAAGCACAATGGCAATGGATTCCAGGCACATCTATACGCAAGCCTTACCAGCCTGACTACCCTAATGCAGCCATCTGGGTTCTGCTCTCCCTTCCCATGGCCCTGCCCACCTGACCCAGCAGGAAACCAGCCCCTTTTAGAGTATCCCTGAAATGGTTCTGGGAGATCTCACCGTGGGTGTGTTGGGCTGTTGGTTGCCGTCACAGCATAGCCCCTGCTTTTGCTTACTGTGCTTCTCTCCAACCCGATGGAGAAGCAGAAGCCTCGCCACTGGCCCTGCTGACACTGTGATGAGAAAGCGAGGTCAGTCAGTGTCTGGTGTGGTCTCCGAGTGTCTAGAAAACCAAGGGTAAGAAGGTCAAGTGAGGATCTCTGTGCTGGTCCTGTGGGCCTCTGAGAAGGGCTGCTTTCTGTCCGAACACAGTGTGGGTGATCTTCCCTTTAACTCTTACCACATTTTCCCCTGGGAAGCAAAGCAGCTCTCTTTAGGCCAAAGTCCCAGTGCTCAGTGAGGGTTAAGTCCATCACTTCTAGAATCTCATCGAGGGTCATGGAATCACTTCCATCAGCATTTGGCTTCCTCACTTTTTTTATTTTTTATCCCAAAGATTTAAATCCAGATGAGGACAGATGTTACATTATCTCTTTTCATTGTCTTCCTGGCCCCTCTGTAAAACAAACAAACAAAAAATCATCCCAACTCCTCTACCACCAAAGAAACCTAATCCATCCAGAAGCAATTCCAGTCCCAGGAGCAGCCTTTTCCTCCTACTCCTCCCCAGATCTCCCTACTTGCCTCCAGTTTTGTGAAATTCCTGGAAGTGCCAGCCCTCAGGCATCTCCTGTGGGGGCTTCAAGGTCTCTGTGACAAAAGTCACCCAGAGGTCAGTTCATTTTCACTGATTTCAAAATACAAACTTGCTTGATCAGTGAAATTATTTTTCGGCATTCAACTTCTCTATCTCATTAGTTTTAAAATCAACTTTTGGGAAAGTCTGTTTTCAATGATCATAACAATATCTATCCACAGTTTGTTTATAAAAGACATTTTTCCCAATTGTGAGTCTATGGAAAACTAAGATGATAATTGCCAAGAACTCTATTTTCTTTCTCCTCGTTCCAGGGATCACTACTTCTACTCTAATATGCACGTACTAACACTGGATGGCAATTCAGACGAACATGATTTTAATCATACTTAATCGGGAATTAATCAAATGACCTTGACCAATATTTTATTTCCTTTTGAGAGTATGCATTGATAGAACATACTTGGGGGTGGACTGGAAATTGAATCCAGGGCCTCTGCATTGTTACACCCCCCATCCCTTTTTCATTTTTCCTTCATTTTTGTTTTTTTGAGACAGGGTCTCGCTATGTTGTTCAGACTGCTCTGGAACTCACTGTGTAGCCTAGGTTGGTGTTGAACTCACAGGGATCCTCCTGCCTCAGCCTCCTGAGTGCTGGGATTACAGGCATGCACCACCATGCCCGGCCTTCATTTTTTCTTTTGAAACAGTCTCAATAAGATTGCTAAATTATCCAGATTGGGTTCAACCTTGTGATCCTCCTGACTAGCCTCCAAGAATACTGGGATTACAGGTGTGCATTACCATGCCTGAGAAAACATTTTGAAGAATAAGTTCGCATTATTATCCACCAAAATGCTAATAGAATGGACCCAACCTGAAATAGGAACAATTTGGATTACAACTGGAATTTTAGTTTTAACTTGTGACCAAATTCTTGAGTTATGACCCAAATGCTGGCTGCTTATACTTCCAGATGGTCTTAGATACAGATTTAACCACTAAAGGGTTCTGGAAGGAACTTTACAACATCCTTTCCTGTGTGGGGTTCATTGAGAAATCCTGGGCCAATGTCTCTAAGGATACTGAGATCTGCCTGGAAGAAAGTATGTGCTACCTGCCTTGAAAGCACAAGGTCCTGAGTTCGATCTCCGGTACCAAAAAAAAAAAAAAAGAAAAGAAAAGAAGAAGAACCTACAATTATACAGGAGAGAGACTTTGAAGGCAACTGACCAACTTGAATTACAACCAGACATTGGGAACAAATTGAGTTTGTAAGTCAAGGGTCCACTATAGCAATAGCTTCAGAGATAAAATTTTCATTAATGTTATTTTTTAATTTTTACTAATTGTTTTTTACACTGAATGTGTACTGCTTATATACCTAAAAATAAGGCAAGCTGTTACTAGAAAATATAGAAAGGAAAAAGAAATTTATCCCAAACTCAGGCTAGGTGAGATTAAAGTCTTTTGCGATGCCATCTAAGAATTCAATGTGGATATAAGTATGATTACAAAGTTACTTAACATGTGTGAGTAGAACTGCTGTTTTAAAGTGCTCCTGTACATACAGCTCACTCTCAAGATGCTGCCCAAACTCAGTTCTACTCATGTGGCAATGGCTTCACCCATTTCTTCCTCTTACTCTGTGACAACTCTTCCTTTGAAGGCCAAACCAAGCCCATATCACCCATAAAACCAGCCTCTTTGTGCCTCACTCTGTGCATGTGCCACTCAGAAGACACCACACACACTTTCCACCACCTTCCCTGCCTGCTGGGCCTCCCCCTTATCGAAGAGATGATCTCTCTTAAGAGAGCTGCTCTTGGGCCCCAACAGTGCCTCTCATTTCTTTGCAGACTCAACGATGACGTAGTACAGCAGCCATTGAAATGATATTTGAAGATGTAATAAAATGATCTCAGTTCTACTATTCTGTATTAATGTTGCACATTATATTTTAAAGTGGATGCTTATTATGTAAGCTTTTCTATGTTGTGGGTTTTACATGGCCTCATAAAGGGATAAAACAAGTTCTGGCCAGATGGTGGCCTTTTAGAGCTTAAAATTCTGATGTAAGTAATTTCCTTCTTAACATTCTTCTGGGGAGGTTCATTTCCCAAAGTAATTTGTCATTTCTGAGGATAATTCTCCCTTTTCCTAGCTCTAAAAATACTACAGTGAGTGGAAGACATGTTGGAACTTCAGAGGGGTAAATTTCTTTCCAAAGAATTTGGATCCGAAGTCCATAATTTCAGATTTCACACATTTTAATTTGTGAATTTGAGATTGTTTATTAATCTGCCATCTGCAACTGTTCCCTTATCAGTGATAAAAGTATTAGAAGAAATATTTACAACTGTAAGTCGTTTTAGAACAGTGCAGGAACCAAAATAACAGTGCAGGAGCAAAATTAACTCCTTAATGTTACACTGCCTCAGGTATTTTGCGATGACAACACAAAACAGAATAATACAGTGGGCTTATGCTACTGGTGCCAGATATGTAAATGATAGTATGCTCTGAACATTTGCCTAGGTCCACAGCTCTCTGTGTACAAGATGATTTTTAAGGAATTCATATCACTGTTTTAAACATATTGAAAAGCAGTGCTCGCTTCAGCAGCACATATACTAAACATATTGAAAAGTTTTCCAAAAATTAAGGAGGGAGTCATAAAACTGTTCTCTTAGTTTTGCCTCTGTCATCTTTTAGTAATATAATATTAGTATCTTATTCTATTGCTTTATTTTCCCATTTATTAAAATAGGATAATAGTGGGCTGGGGATTTAGCTCAGTGGCACTGCACCTGCCTTGCAAGTGCAAGGACTTGAGTTCGATCCCTGGTACCCCCCCAAAAAAATAAATGAATAAAATAAAAGGATAATAGTACTGTTCAAATCTTCCTCACAGATTCATCACCTTCACCAGTGGGAAGCAACTTTATAGATTTCAAGTGTTACTAAAATGGAAGACTTTATGATCACAAAATAGATTCATAGCTGGTTATGACATTTCTAGTGTCTGAACAATTTTATCGTGATATGCATGAACGCATGTATTCATATGCCAGACAATAACTTTTTGAATATCTATTATATACCAGTGTGAGCAATTTATATGAAGTTCTTGTCCTTAGAGAAGCCAGGTGTTAATAAAATTGTTACAATATTATTTATTTGTTACTCTAAAAATCAAGAATTTTCAATTGTTTTCAAATGCATTATGCCTATGAACTATTAAAAAGTACTAAGAGGGCCATGGATTTAGCTCAGCAGCCTAGCACTTGCCTGGCAAGTGTGAGTTCGATCCCCATTACTAAAACAAAACAAAACAAAAAACTAAGAAAGTACTGATTCTTTTAACTCAGTATGGAAAACAATAAGCTCACTATACAACAGAGAGCTATGGTTTTAATGTGTATGTCATTTAATTCTGACAATTATGGTTATAGGTTCTAATACTATTATTTTGCATATAAAGAAGATGAGGTTTGGAGAAGGTACAATATTTATCGAAGGTTGTACAGGTAATAAGTATCCAAACTGAAAATTCCCAAACCCAGTTCTTGACCCTACTGTTCTGTTTCTGCTCTTTCTTGCTTCTGCAAACCTACTTTAGCATCTGTGTAGAATTCTGCGTTCTCACCGCGTGTGGTGGTGCTCACTTGTAATCCCAGCACTCAGGAGAAGGCCAGCCTGAGCTACATAGCCAGATCCTGTCTCAAAACAAACACACAAGCTAACCATAGATCCTCACAGGCTGCTCCCCCTTTCTGCTACTAACCACTCTGGTCCGCCGTACGCTCAGGTCCCGCTGCTCACCACTCCCGAGCAAACCAAAGGAGGTGTGGTGAAAGGCAAAGGTTTCATTCAAAGCGTGTTCTGAAGAGGTGGAGAGGACTCATATTTCCACAAATCATCACTTCCCTGGGCCCAGGTGCATAAGGGCATTTTTTATTTTATTTTATTTTATTGTACTAGGGGACTTTTATAGTAAGAAAGAGATTTAAAGTAGAGAGAGGAGAGGCAAATACAATGAGGCAATAGACCGCCACAAGCTTGTGTCATCCCTCAGGGCCATCTTTGCCTCCTCTCTTCCTTATCCAGGGGCCTGGACTTTGACCTCCTTGGGCCAGCAACTGAAGAAAGGGGGGTGGGTCACATCATGGCATGAGGAAGTCTGGAGAAGCGACTTGTTCCTAAAGGAAAAAATTCTAACTTGCAAAATTCCATTTTGCTCTGTGGGTTACATTTCAAGCATTGGCTTTCCTCAAGCCCTCCACTCTCCTCTCTTCTCTTTAAAAAAATAATAGAATCAGGTCATAAGACATAAGAAGATCTGGCACCACACCTTCTACAACGAGTTGCGCGCAGCCCCTGAGGAGCACCCCGTGCTGCTGACGGAGGCTCCGCTGAAGCCCAAAGCTAACCGTGACAAGACGACCCAGTTCGTGTTCAGGACTTTCAACACCCCAGCCATGTACGTGGCCATCCAGGCTGTGCTGTCCCTGTACGCCTCTGGCCGCACCACTGGCATCCTGATGGACTCCGGTGACAGGTCACCCACACGGTGCCCATCTATGAGGGCTACAACCCCCCACACCATCCTGCGTCTGGACCTGACTGGCCGGGACCTGACAGACTAACTCATGAAGATTCTGACGGAACGTGGCTACAGCTTCCCCACCACGGCCGAGCGGGAAATCGTGCGTAACATTAAGGAGAAGCTGTGCTATGTCACCCTGGACTTCGAGCAGGAGATGGCCAGGCCGTATCCTCCACCTCCCGGAGAAGAGTTACAGCTGCCCGAGGCACTCTTCCAGCCCTCTTTCCCGCGCATGGAATCCTGTGGCATCCGTGATGAAATGCAAGGACCTATATGCTAACACACTACCACGTACCCAGGCATCGCCGACAGGATGCAGAAGGAGATCACAGCCCTGGCACCCAGCACCACGAAGATCAAGATCGTCGCTCCCCCTGAGCGCAAGTACTCTGTGTGGATCAGCGGCTCCACCCTGGCCTCGCTCTCCACCTTGCAGCACCTGTGGATCAGCAAGTAAGAGTACGAAGAGTCTTGCCCCTCCATCGTGCACCTCCATCGCGCACGGCAAATGCTTTTAGGCGTACTATTACTTCGCTGCGTTTCACCCTTTCTTGACAAAACCTAATGCGCGCAAAAAACCAGATGAGATTGGCATGGCTTTATTTGCTTTTTCTTTTTTGTTTTGGCGCTTTTGACTCAGGATTTAAAAACTGGAACGGTGACGGTGACCGTCGGTTGGAGTGAGCATCCCCAAAGTTCTACAGTGTGGCCGAGGACTTTGATTGTACATTGTTTTTTTTTTGTTTGTTTTTTAATCATTCCAAATATTGTGAGATGCATTGTTACAGGAAGTCCCTCACCCTCCCAAAAGCTGCCCCACTCTGCAGAGAGGGCCCAGTCCTCCCAAGTTCGTGCAGGGGAGGTGACAGCATTGCTTTTGTGTAAATTATGTAATGCAAATTTTTAAATCTTTGCCTTAATACTTTTTTATTTTGTTTTATTTTGAATGGTCGGCCATAGTGGCCCCCCTTTGAGTTCCCCAGCTTGCTGTATGAATGTTTTTGTTCTCCCTGGGAGTGGGTTGAAGTGTGGAGGCAGCCAGGGCTTACCTGTACACTGACTTTAGAGACCAGTTCAATAAAAGTGCACACCTTGAAAAAAGAAAAGAATTGCTCATAGATAGAATCCAGTTCATTTACTAGATTACCAGTTTATTATAAAGGATACAACTCAGCAACAGCTATTTGGATGATGTACATAGGATAAAAGATAGAGCAAGGAGCATGGAGCCTCCGTGTCTTCTCTAAGTGTGCTACCCTCGCAGCACTGCTGTGTTCTGCAAACCAAAATCTCTCTGAACCTTGGGTTTTTATAAATGTTTTATTAGGCAGACATGATTGACTAAATTCTTGGTTATTAAGTCAATCTCCCAATCCTTCCTTCCTCCCTGGACCTCAGAAGTATTGGTTGTTTCCTATCACAAGTTGCATGTCTTGGCAACCAGCCTCCATCCTGAGGCTATCAAGGTGGCCCCAGCCACCAGACACCTTATTAACATGCAAAAAACACTTATTATGTCACTTATTACAAGGGTTGTAGGACCTTCAAGCCAGGAAAGGAGCCTGACAGAAGCCAAACATGTATTTCCTATTGTGCCTACTATTGCACTCAGCTCATATGAAAACGTTCAATATATCTGAGTGCAGTCTCATGAGAAACTTCAAGGAACAATTTCCTAGCTAAGCTGCTCCTAAATGCCTCACCCCCAAGTCAGTGAGAAAATGATTAGTTATTGTTGTTTCAGTTTGGGGATGATTTCTTACACAGCAACAGATAAACAATATAGAGGGTGCCTCTGAAAAAGGAACTGACCTCATACAGCTTTAATAAACTTTTTTCAGGTTCAAGAAATTGATCATTTTTATGCTATTTAATTATCCTGACATAAAAAAGAAATATTGTAATAGTTCCTATGAATAATATAACCTCAATATCAAAAGCAGACAAATTATGGCATCCAAACAAATAAGCAGAGAGAAAGACACAGAGATAAACAATCCAACATTTAAGCTACCTTACTTATGACTATATGTCCAGGCATTCTAATTAAAATATTTATAAGTTTGATCCAACAGTGCATTAAAATAAAAAACATTATAATTTAAATAAAAACATTATAATTATAAGAGTTTGATTGAATTTATTTATCACTAACTACATTTATCATTGTAATTTATTACACTAGCATATTAATAAAACTTTATAATAATCTCAACAGATCCTTGATAAAATTGAATAACCCAGCCAGGTATGTGGTTCATATCTCTAGTCCCAGGCATTATGAGAGTGTGAAGCAGGAGGATCATATGAGATTAGGAGTTCAAGGCCAGACTGGACAACATAGTGAGCCCTTATCTAAAAAATGAAAAAAAAATAATAAATAAAATACATTTAAAAGAAAAACACTATAAATAAAGTTAATAGACATGTGAAAAATTAGGGAGGAAATTGTTTGAAAAACATTTAGCTGGGCCAGGATTTAGCTCAGTGGTTCTGTTGTCTGTCTCACAAGCGTAAGGGCCTGAGTTCGATCCCTGGTACTAAAAAACATTTAGCAAATATTAACATCCATAGTATATGAAAAAAGTTCCTAGAAATCAGTGTCATAATAACCATTCCAGTTTTAAAAATAGGCAAAGGGACTAAAGATATAATGAAAAGAAGAAATACAAGCAAACAATATGAAGAGACTCTCTACTTCATTAATGCATGGAAATACAAAATATAATGAAAAGAAGAAATACAAGCAAACAATATGAAGAGACTCTCTACTTCATTAATGCATGGATATACAAAATAAAATAAAATAAAATAAACTATTACATGCTTTTTTTTTTTTTTTTTTTTTTTTTTTTTTTTTTGGTACCTGGGATTGAACTTAAGACCTTGACCTTGTGAGGCAGGTGCAGTGCCATTGAGTTAAATCCCTGGCCCAGTTAGATGCTTTCTTTAAAGGAACCACAGTACAATTCACAAGACCCTTGTATCTTATATCAATCACACTGCGATATATATATATATATATATAGATAGATAGATAGAGAGAGAGAGAGAGAGAGAGAGAGGGATTTCTATACTTGGTCTTGTTGTCACTAAAATAGTGACATCTCTGAGGCATGTTATACCAGTGCTGGCTCTTAGGACAACCTGTTCTAAAATGAACAGAGGAAATAAAGAGACCCTGGGCAATTAGAGACACGGCCTAAGGTTTAATTGTCACTGATGTTCAGGATTCCTCAGAGCTGCCCTTCTAGATTCTCCAACTTCTGTTCTTCAGTCACAGAGCAAGAGTGGTAG
The DNA here is from genome assembly GCF_012274545.1 of Fukomys damarensis. Classification (NCBI taxonomy): domain Eukaryota; kingdom Metazoa; phylum Chordata; class Mammalia; order Rodentia; family Bathyergidae; genus Fukomys; species Fukomys damarensis. Next base: position 39,940,449 of record NW_022900927.1, read on the forward strand.
GATAGTAGCTGGTTTAGCTCATTAGTATCTGTCACAAAATCCAAAGTATCTTAAGCCAAAAAAACAGCATCTGGTCAGGAGGCCAGCAATTAACATCAATCAGCAGAAATAGGCAGACAAAAGCAATAAAAATAGAAACCAACAATAAATGGAAACTAAAAACTGGAAATCAGCATCTTTCATGAACTCCTCAAATTAATATTGTCTATTTTATCACATTTATACTATTTACTCAAACTGGCAAAAGAAACAAGTGAATAGCTTTCAGCTTTTCTGCTGTCACATTTTGTCTGGAGGTGAGAGATAAGGGTAGCACATTGTAATCCAAATGCTAACTACACATCAATATTTAAAGAAAGAAAAATAATCTTTTATTTATTTTTAGAACTTCTCTTGAGAGGTAAAGGAATATATATGTTGTAGCTTGTATCTAGATGTCCCCCACAAGCTTCATTCTGTCTTTCTCAGAGGTGGCTAGATCTAGAGTGTGATCCTGGGGTTAAGGGTGTGTGATTACTAAACCACTACATGTAATTGACTGTTTTGGCACCACCCTAATCCTGGTAGTCTGGGTGGGATAAAAGGGGCAGAAAGGCACTGCTACAGTCCCTTGCTGCTTTTGCTACCTTGAGGGTACCATGAACTGTGTCTCTTCTGCGATGCCTCTCTGCTATGTGCCATTCTGCCTTGGAACCTGCTGTTTATGGACCAAAACGTCTACAAACTGTAAGCTAAATAAACTCTTTCCCTTTAACTTTGGGTGTTGGGTATTTTGTCTCAATGATGAGAGAAAAGTAACTAACACAATATACTACTGATTCTTTAAAAGAAATAAGAAAATAGTCTAAATGCCTAACAGCCATCTCACTCCACTCCCCAGCCCAGAAATTTTAAGTGAAAATGGAGAGAAAATCTAACTGCCCATCAGAATGAAGAATGGGTTTAATTATAGACTATTATTCAGCAGTTCTTCAGAATCATAGCTACCAAGTAAAGAGTGCTTAACATGTTCCCTGCTCTGCTTTGCACACCTTATACATATGCACTCATTTTATGTGATTAGGGTTAAATCAACTCAAAGGTGTCAGTTGCTCAAAACCATGCCTGGGCCATAGTAATCACTCAGAAAATTTCAGCTATTTCCACTTTGTTTTTATTGCTATTTTTTTCCTACAGTATCATCAATACAATGGCATACATATTATCATCTCCATTCTTTGAGAAGGAAACCCGTGCATAAAGTGGCTATTTGCCCAAAACTTTTGACTTTCTTAGGATTTGAAAGCCAACAGTGACAAAAAGCCATGATGGAAATCCTTGGCTCTAGATTGTCATCAACACCCACTGTATAAAATACTCTTGTCTTTCTTCTCCTTTTCCATGACCAGTAATGAAACAGAGTTCTTTTATTACTGGTGAAATAAAGTGGACAGAAAATTAATAAGATTCCTTCTATGGTGATAGCCCAGAGCTGCTGAGGACAGTAAGTCCCATAGCATCTTCCTAAAGATTTGGTTCCCTGTGGGACCAGCCTCCTCCACACTTGTGCAGCACTGTCCTTTCTGAACTAGAGCAGAGCTTGCCTCCAGCATCTCATCAGTGCAGATAGCCTTATTCATTTAAAGGTCATCTACACAGTGGGACTTGCCATTCTACAGAGGGAGTGAGAAGTGTGGGAGCACCCATGGACTGGAAAAAAGTTTCCCCAGACAATTCTGACCTTTCTAAAATACACCACAGAATCAAGAAGTCATAGTTTTCAGAAAATATAAAATCACATTTACAGAAACATCATGCTCCAGGAAAGAAACGTCACTTCTAATTTGAAAATCACCCTGGGAAGGACAAGAGTCTTTCATCTCTGTATGACAGGACACTTGTGTATCAATACAAAGAAAAACCACTTTGTTCATCTTAAATTTCCATCACTATCACAGCTGTAGACCAAAATCTTTTTTTCTCCATCATCATATAAAATAAAAATTTAAAAAATTTGTTGAATTAAGTGTACATACCCTCACGTCAATATTTTGATATGATCTGTTAAAAGGGCTATTATATATTGATCATAAACCTACAGAAGAGGCTTGGTGAGGAGAGCAAAGACCAGGCTCTGGAGTGCAGCCATTAACCTTTGTTTTGGGGGCACTATGATTTCATTAATCATTTCTAATAATTGCTCAAAGTGAATTCATAGTGGGCCTACATTTTCAGAGCACTAAGAAAATGTAAAGATAAGTTACAAGAATATTAAATTTATTTATTCTGGTAAAATTTTCCTCATTCATAAATTATTAATGAAGATATCTAAAAATATTTTTCACCCAGGAAGCCAAATTACTAAGCAAATTCTGGTTTCTCCTTGGACTGCCCAGTATCAATAGCTAAAGAGCAGATACATTTCCTCCATAAAGAAATAAAGGCACTTGAACATAACTTTCTTTGTTACCATTTGAACAGTTCGCACTTGTTACCTAAATGCTATTCACAAATTCATTGATGGAAGAAGCCAAGCATGGTGGCACATGCCTGTAATCCTAGCACTCAGGAGGCTAAGGCAGGAAATTGCTGCAAGTTCAAGGCCAGCCTGAACTGCGTAGTGAGACGTTGTCTCAAAAAATAAATGAATAAATAAATCATTGGTGGAGCTAGAAAGAAATTTTGGTGACAGTAAGAATATTTTCAAAGGAAATCTTACAAACTATGGATGCCTGGACATCACCTATCATCCAACCCTGTGTTCAAAAGTGGTAGAAGTGAAGATCCATACCTGCTTGGAGATATTGAGCTTGTTCATTGGAACATCTTCTTCAGGCCTCCTCCATTCTGGAACATGGTGCTCTGGAGCTCTCTTCTCAAAGTCCACTTTTGCAATTTTGAGGCTGCAAAGAGTGAAGACATGCTATGGGGCCGGGGATTTAGCTCAGTGGTTCCACTGCCTGCTTTGCAAGCACAAGGACCAGAGTTCAATCCCTGGTACCATTAAAAAAAAAAAA
>NW_022900927.1:39943564-39951397 GCF_012274545.1 Fukomys damarensis
CAAAAAAAAAAAAAAAAAAAAAAAAAAAAGACATGCTGGTTCTTGTGATATCCTTAGGCCACCTTCTCTATTCTGTTCCTTTTCAAAAATCAATTTCTCTTCTGCTCTATCTTTGCAATCCACAGCTTTATGAGTGCTTCCTTTCTGGCCAAACTCATAATGTTTTAAATCATTTTTCTGGGCTCTTTGCTCTTGATTCTCAACATAAATATGTCTACAAAACCTCCAAGAGGGGCCATGCCACTGCCCCATCATTAGACTGCCTTGGCATTTCTTCTGCCAGATCAATTAGTCAGCTGCCCTTAATCTCAGTCTCAGACAAAGTCTCTGGACGTGAGCACAATGCAGACAAACTTTCTGCCGAGGCATAACACACATGTTCTAGAGTCCAACAGCCTGTTCAGTCCTTCCCTGCAAAAAGTTCCCAAGTCTTGTCTTTACCAGAAGCATTTGTATCAGCCCTCTAGAGCTCTGACCAGAATTTCCCATCAAGTACAGCCTCAGGCATTCCAGAGCTGCTTTTTCAGCTGGCATCTCAGAACCTTCCCAAACTCTTCCACAAGCCAGTTCCAAGAGTTCCCAAACCACATGTTCAGGTGCAGTCACAGCAATGACCCCATTTCTCTGGAACCAAATTCTGTCTTAGTTACTTTTATTGTTGCTGAGACTAAATATCTGACACCCATAGTTAAAGGAGGAAAGGTTTATTTAGCTCACAGTCTGTAGAGGTTTCAGTCCATAGTTGCCAGGGTCCAGGGTAGAGTGGCACAGCAGAGGGCTATCAGGAGTCACAGAGCAGAAGACAAACAGCAGCCATGAATTGTTGCCATGAAATTGTGGAGGTTTCCACAAACAATTGTTAGTTAGGTTTTAAGGAAAAATCCAAAAATGGCTGAGGCCGTGAGCTTTGAACCACAACTCGGTGGTAGGTATACTGTACTGAGCTTATGTCTTATGCATGTTAGGTATTTGATAAGAGGAATTGTTATGGTTCGTGAGAAATAATCTTTTGGTCCAACTCTGAGACACTGGAAGCTCTTTTGTCAAAATGTTCATACCGTCAAGAAGAGAATTACTTTTTAAAAAATACTGTTTTAGGGCTGGGGATTTAGCTCCGTGGTTCTGCCGCCTACCTTGCAAGTCATAAACTCATCAGTGCACCAGTCAATGGATTAGAATGGTGGAATACCCTGATTGGCTAGTGCTAGACACACACCCACTCCTGGAGCTGAAACGAGTTGCCTCACCCATAACCCCTGGAAGGATAGTGGAAGGGAGGGTGTCGCTTGAAAAATTAGAGTGATATCAAAAGAAAAAATGAGGAATGGATGCTGAGAAGGCCGAAACACAAACATTTATCAAAAACTGTGAGTGGCCCTGGTATTAGTGGACAAGAACAACATTGATTCTCAAGACTTGATGTGTCATAGCACATAAAGAATAGCGTTTGTGTGCCGGGGATTTAGCTCAGCGGTTTGGTGGCCTGGCTTGCAAGCGCAAGAACCCAAGTTCAATCCCAGGTACTCCCACTAAAAAAGAATAGCGTTTGGCCTACAATGTAACAAATCTTCATTGAAGAAGGCACTTCATCGTGGCACTTCTTAGCTATCTTTTTTATTATAATCAGCCTTAAAGAGAAGATATATCAATATGACAACAATATATGACCAATTTCTACCATCGTTAGTAAATTTTTTTTCTAGATCTCTTAGCGCTTCCTGTTTTCTTACCTTTGCATTTATTTTTACTTATGCTATCTGAGCAGGAAGATTTTTTTAAAAGTGTCTCTCCACATGAAAGATAAAAACTTTTAGAGGAAGCCAGAATAATTTTCTCAGCTTAATTGTATAGATTTCTTTCTTTTGACTTTTCTTGCCTGCTGTCTATATCTCCACCCTACTCTTTCAAAACTCATAGTCAATGTGTAAGAACACAACCACTGAGAGATAATCTGTACCTCTTTGTCATGGCTGAAGTCTCTATGAAATTAGACTCATAAGTATAGTAGAGCTGGGGAGGGCCGGGGATTTGGCTCAGTGGTTCTGCTTCCTGCCTTGCAAGCTCAAGGGCCTGAGTTCGATTCCGAGTACAAAAAAATAAAAAAGATTGAGAGAAAAAGAGTTGGGGAAAGCCACAGGATGATGGTAGAATTTAAGATAGGATAACACTGGTGTCTTGGAATGTCTTATTTTCTTTTGCAATAGCATTGTTCTCTATGCATTTGCAAGGAATCATTCATTCTATGGTTATAATGTTGAAAATAATATCCACTATAAGAATTAAATTCCAGTACTATGGAAAGATTGCTTTATTTTGGAATTTTTCAGAAATCAGGATTAAAGAGAAAAAAAATAGAAACAAGTAAGGAAATGACATGAGCTGACAGGATCTTTCCTGGAACTCAGGACCCACCAGCAGCGCTGCTCTGTGATAGGGTCTGGGAAGGAACCTCTGGGAACTGGGAAGGAACCCTGGGAGTGTGAGGGGTGAGCTTCTAAGTCTAGGACAGGCGGCCAGGTGCATGCTTACACCTACAGGTGAGGCTGCGTGAGGCTGAACTTCACGAAACCATCAGAATCACCTGGGCGAGCAACACAACGCTGACTCTCGGTTCCACTCTAGATGCCCCAGATCAACACAGGGAGGAAGATGAGGGCTGAGTCTCTGCCAGGCACTGCTTCAGGCACTTTTATTATTCTGGACACTATTTATTTCAACAATCACTATAATATTATTGCTACTCATTTAACCATCCTACTAGTTGGGGAGTGGCCTCTTTTAACAGGTGAGGAAGCTGAAGCTCGGAGTTTAAGTAACTGGTGGTGAGTTGTGGAGCTGTGACTCCATCTAGGGTCTTCTTCTAGAGCCTTCTTATTTTTTGTATTGGGGAATCGAACTTGGGACCCTGAGCTTGCTAGGCAGGCAGCAGCACCTCTGAGCTAAATCCCCGGACCCTTCTAGAGCCTTCTTTACCCCTGTATTCTGCCAGATGTAGAAGTGAGTGAATGTAACAAGCCAATAGAAAAAGGATAACAAAAGGAAAGTTCAGGATAAATAACTTCTTCCTTATGAATTAAAACATGTGTCTAAACACATATCCTCTTCTGTGTGAGCTACTTCATCCCTGTATTTTGTCCTACAAGAGTTTGGACAAACAGTTATACAAAACAATCCACAGAACAACATGAACAGTTGATATCACCACCTGGGCAAGGAATGAAAAGTCTCAGGCAGATTCTTGATCTAGACTATCAACTTCTCCCTGCTAAGTGCACTTGTGGTTTCATTCTCTTCATTTGACTCAAAATATCCTGGGAGTTCTGGCATCCTCTGCTCAGCCTCACTGAGGCCAAATGACACATTGTTACAGAAGGCAAACTTCGGCAGGGCTGGGAAGCTCTGACACTTGTCTTTTCTATGTCAAGAAGGGCCCAGTAGACTGACCCACTGGTAAAATCAAGTACACTATTAATTAATTAATTAAGTTAGTTAGTTTTTTGTTTTTGTTTTTGTTTTTTTGTTTTGTTTTGTTTTGTTGTTTTTTGTTTTTGAGACAGGGTCTCACTATGTAGTTGAGACTACCCTGGAACTCACTATGTATCCCAGGGTCTTGAACTCATAGCAATCCTCCTGCCTCAGCCTCTCAAGTGCTGGGATTACAGGCGTGTGCCACCATGCCCAGCTCAAGTACACTATTTAAAATCAGCAGAACTAGAGGCTGGGGATTTAGCTCAGTGGTTTCACCACATGTCACAAGCACAAGGACCCCAGTTAGATCCCCGGTACCAAAACAAAAACAAAAACAAAAACAGGAGCGTCGTGCCCCTCCTGCCTCATAAGCACAAGGCCCTCAGTTTGATCCCTGTACCAAAAGAAAGACAGACAGACAGAAAGAACATGTCTAATATTCATACTTGCATGCCTCATTTACTTCCTGAACCTATTCACAGCTATCTCTTTCCTAAAAAGGCTTTTCTTTTGCCTCATATCAATGCAGAAACCACTGATGTTGCTTGTAAGATTCTCCCAAGCAAGAGTTTGTTGATACTCTCCACACTTGCACAGGGTCAGTATTATTTTGAATGAACTCCAGCATGAACTTAACAGATTCACAGTGCAGATCAGAACAGGGGGTGAATAAAAAGTTGGGTTACAAATTATTTTTGTTTCCTTATTATTTTTCTTTAAATTAGGTGATAATGTCTGAAAATCCTTTAGTCTAAGGAAGGCAGTAATTCCAAGCCTTGAAATAATAAAACATAACACTATAATTTACTTTTTTGTTTATAGTGAGGCTGTACTACTTTTTTTTTCTTTAACCTCATCCTGTCCTCACCCATGTGCAAGTTTCATGAATTGTGGCCCTTAGATAATATTCCCCACTTCCTCAAGTAGCCTGCTCATGAAGTTCTCGCTCCCTAAAGTCAATAAAATAAAAGTAGAGGGCTGGGGATTTAGCTCAGTGATTCCACCACCTGCTTTGCAAGCATAAGGTCCCAAGTTTGATCCCCAGTACCAAAATAAATAAATAATAAATAAAAGTAGACATTAGCTTTCAGCTGTCAATCACTTTTGGTAAAGGATACTAGGTGGGCACTGAATGAATACTCTCCTTTCTGAGAATCAGTGAATCAAATCACAGCATTGCTGGATGTCTTCCCAGCCAAAGCAAGGTTTAAATGATGGTAATTAACAGGAATTTCCTGTATACTTATCTATCTTTTACTTTGAAAAATCCAAGAGAAGGAAAATCAGTAATGAAATACAGCATTAGAGGACAATGTACAGTTACATGAATCAGTGCCCTGAGGTTATACAGGGGGTTTGGGGCATTATTGATCTGCAGGAGAATAGCAAGACCCAGAAGATCAGTCCCTTGTCAAGGTCATAGTCAGCTGTAAAGCCGAGGACAGAATTTGGGTCTCAATTTCTAATCCAGTATTTGGCATGCCATCTTCCATTTCCCAATTTCAATGCGGGGAAACTTCTTTTTAATAGATGTTCACTCACAAGACTATAAATAATTGCTAAAATGTAGAACACAAATCAGAAGAACAGAAGATAAAAGTTATTGCTTGTTTGAACAACTGCTACAATATGACCTGGGTTCTGCCTTACAGTTCTCATTGCCTTTCACAAGCAGGGTGACAATGTTTTTCTGTTGCCATTTTCTCACCATAAAATAGAAAGAAAGAAAAAAAGCCTAACTGAGCTACTACTCTTTTTTGTTTGTTTCCTTTTGTTTTTGTTTTTACACTGGGGATCGAACTTGGGACCTCGGGCTTGCCAGGCGGGTGCTGTACCAATAAGCTACATTGTAGGCCCGTACTCTTTTTTGTAAGCAGCAAGCAAATAACAAATGTAGAAAATTGCATTGGTTATTGATTTATTGCATTCATTGCATAAGAAACCATTTAATATTCATGATTGTAAAGCACTCCACTAAAATGAGTTGTCTTTTAGCATTCTTGGAAAAACAGAGTAATAGTAATAATCAAAACAGGACCGGGATTTAGCTCAGCGGTTTGGTGGCCTGCCTTGCAAGCACAAGGACTGGCGTTCAATCTCCGGTACCAAAATAAAAAATTAAAAAAATAAAAAATAAAAACAGTAACAACTTACATGGGACATAGCTTGAGTTAAGTAGATGGTAATCAAAGGACCTGTGTTCTGTCTGCAAACCATGAACTCAGAGGTGCAATGCAAATGAAGAAATGAGTCTTAAATCTTAAGAAATCATTGGACCATTTTTAATCTTACAAAGCCTGAAGCACTAATGAGGTACTAGAGAATTCACTGGCAGTCTTTTAAATGGTAAAGAAACACAAACACTAAGAATTTAAGTTTGAAATTTCCTGCTTCCCATTTAGGAGTTGCTTCTAAAGGTGGCAGCTTCCCCCAGAGCTTAATTAAAAGGCCTTCACAGAGCAGCTTCAAATCTGACAAGATGAATACCTGCCAAATGGACCCCTTTGTTTGCTAGGCCTGCAGGTAATTTGCCTCCAGCTAACAAGAATTGGCACTGACAGTCAAAAGCTGAAGGACAAGGGGCTTTGGACATTGGATAAGAACTACTGTGTGATGCTCAGGTCCAGAATATACATTGTGGTATGAGCTCAGATTACTGTGGCTATAAATGAGGCAACCAAGGGTAGACAGTTCTGTATTACAATGTAGCCCAAATGGCATTCTGATAATGGCCCTAAAGTGTGTGCAATAGTTTCTAGTTTTTTTGATGATTATGTACAACACCCAGATTATGTCTCCATTTGTAGATCAAGATGAAAAATAATCATGGAATAAAGGGCTGATTTCTAGAGATTTGTGTTCACATCCCTGGCTCAATTATTATCTTTTTTGGAATAAAAAACAAGCCTCTGTTTTCTAAATCTGTAAAATGGATAGTGGGGCAGAAAGAAAAAGGATTTCTAAAGTACTTTTCTAGTTCTAACAGTTTGCTATTTATGGCTAGAAGTAATAAGAATTAAAAACCTTTTCATTAATTGGATTGTTCAAACTGCCTCTTGTGTTGCACTCCAATAGAATTTAAAATTGAGTCAGTGGTCTACTACTCTTCAATAAAGTTTATCAAGAAAATCTTAGGAAGGAGAACCACACCTGCTCCTGACCCAGCAGCCATCGCTCAAGCGCCGGGAAGGCAGCCGCGCGGGTGCCCCTGAACCCCTATAACACCCCCCACACTCTCAGACCTCCTGACTGTGCAAGTCTTTGGACCCACTCTGCAAAGACAGAGGTGGTCATCAAGGGTATTTTTCTGAGTTCCCAACTTTGAACATCTTTAAGGAAAGGGCGTGGGAAACCTGTAATAGAAAGTTGCAGAGTTCAACCGTTCAGAAGGTTGGGGAACTCAATCTGGGCCTTGCAGCCCGAGGTCAGTCAGCATCATGGGGTTCAGCCATTAGCTAACTGAGATCAGGGGTCTTGCAAACTCGTTCTATTTGAGCCATTAAATGGTAAATATACTATATTGAAAAGTTTATTCACTGCAGACATGTTCTGAACTGCTTCTTGATTTCAATTTAATTCAAATGATTTAAGAGTGATAAACTAGTGACTACCACAGGTGGTCAGTGTCCAAGTTGTGCTTGATCTTAATGTGTTTCTGATTGTATCAGTTGGGGTAAAGCATTGCCATTGATTTGATGAGCTGTTTTCTCTGATGTTATGAAGATGAGAATGTCTGTGGGTCGTTAGAGACACAGAAGATAGGGTGCAACTATATCAGGAAGATTTGGGTGATAATCCAGAGATTAAACCAAGGATAGTCCGACAACAAAAATTAAAATAAGAAAACACTTAAGCAAGACACAAGGACAGACTTCCAGTTCACCAATGACAAATAGTAGGGCAAATGAGGATGAAAAGGCCGATAGTGAACCACCAGGACACCCTGAACTCAAAGCACAGGAAGTAACAAAACAGATCAATCAGGCTCTAGAAAAATTCAAAACAAATAATTTCCCAGATAACCATAGAGATAGTGAGCAAAATGGAAGTCGTGATTTGAGACTCTAGAGCAGAAACTGACAAAAAAATAGATGAGCTCAGGACCATGATAGAAGCCATGAAGGCCCAGCATAAGAAAGAAATGGAAAAAATAAACACCCAACATAGGAAAGAAATGGAATCCATAAAACAGATTCAAACAGATATCCAGGAGATTAAACACTCTATTGAATGTGTACACAACAGAATAAAAGAATGCGAAGATAGACTCTCAGATATAGAAGATAAGATTGCAGTCAGTGACCATGAAAAGAGAGGTCTCTTAAAAACAGTAAGAGATCATGAGAAATCGATCCAACAACTCCT
>NW_022900927.1:39951989-39952613 GCF_012274545.1 Fukomys damarensis
AAGTCAGTACATATCAGTTATAACCAGCAAAGTCAATGGCCTCAACTCACCAATCAAGAGAAACAGACTGGGAAAATGGAATAAGAAGCAAAATCCAATAATATGTTGTATACAAGAAACACACCTAGTGCAAAAAGAAGCCCATAGACTGAAAGTGAAAAGATAGAAAACAATACTCCATGCATCAGGAGCCCAGAAAAAAACAGGGGTAGCAATCTTATTTGCAGACAAAGTAAATTTCAAACCAAAACTGAATCTAGTATTAGTGATTTAGGACAGTACTATATCATACCTCTATGAATGTAAAATATCTAGTATCTGCTTTATAATACATAGTAGGGACCATGCTTTATCAGAGCTACATTTAATGATATTACTCTAGAATGTTCTCTTTCCAGATGATGATTAAGAGGCTAATAGAAAAAATGGTCCCAGGTACCACAACAGCAACAGAACTTTGCTGTTGCCTGGATATTATTCTTTCTTTGTTTTTTTTTTTTGTTTGTTTTTTTAATGAAATGTGCCGAATGTCCATAATTTTGTTCAGATGACTGCAGAACCTGGAAAACCTGTTGCTGCTATTGATGCATAATATACTATTAGTAGTCTTTATATATATATAAA
>NW_022900927.1:39953327-39957216 GCF_012274545.1 Fukomys damarensis
AAAAAAAAAAAAAAAAAAAAAAAAAGCTTAGTGCTTTGATCACTACCAGGACTAGTGACTTCAGACTAAAATGTGCTGCAAGAAACAGATCTGACTGTCACAATTTAAACACATAAGCATTTTTTTCTTTCTTTTCTTTCTTTTTTTTTTTTTGGTATGGAGATCAAAGGATTTCTTTTTTGACATAAAGGAATTACAAAGGCAGGCAATCCAGAGATAGTATTGTGGTTCTATAAAGAATCTTTCTGAAGAAGCTCCTAACCTCAAGGTGCCTCCTTATTAAAGTGGGTGCTAGGATGTCTTTACATCTATATTCCAGCAACAAGGACAAAGAATGGCCCCTCCTTTGGCTAGAAAATTTTCTTTATCTGGGCATATTGATGTTACTGAGAAGAAAGGGAGCTAGATGACAAGTAGCCAGCCACAGACTCTGTCACTGCTAGTTGTCTTGTCAGGATTTCTTTGTTGAAGGTCACTTCTCTAGTTGTGCAGACCTACTCCCAATATGAGTTCTGTGAAGTGAGGGCAGGTGGATCAAAACAAATCCCAATGCTTCCCAATACCTCGAAATCAGGAGGGAGCTAGGGGGGAGAGGTTCCAGAAGCCATCGTCACAGATGACAGCAGCAAATTTATTCTACTGCAGATGTCACTGAAGGGAAATGGATATTTTGAAACTATTACAATGAAAATATTTTTCAATTTTGTCTAGAAAATAAAATAATCATTGTATTTAAAAAAAAATCTGAAAGGCCAGGGATTTAGCTCAGTGGTGTTGCCGTCTGCCACACAAGCAGAAGGTCCTGAGTTTGATCCATAGTAAAAAACAACAACAACAACAACAAAAAAAAAAACACCTGACACTTTTAATGATTCTGTTGTTACTGTGAATATGTTACATAGCTATTTTAATATATGTTCTACTGAAGCAAGCACAAAATTGCATAATTTAGCAACAAGGAACAGAGGGAAGACATGCAAAGTTTTTCCTTAGATGATGTAAAAGGACCTCACTTCCTCAATCTGTTTTTGTCTGTGTTGCTAAGAAGGGCTGTAATTTTCATTGTTTTGATTTTTTAAAAAATAATCTTTGTTCATCTGAATGGTCAAAACTACCTAAAGGTGGGCTGGGATTTAGCTCAGTGGTTCTGCTGCCTGCCTCATAAGCACAAGGTCCTGAGTTTGATCCAAAAAATTTTAAAAATTACCTAAATGTACATGAGTTTCCAGAAATAAGAAATAATACTCAGTTTTAGAAACCAAAACAAACATGGTGGCACCTTCCTATAAGCGACCATAAGGATGAGGCAAAAGGATTGCCACAAGTTCAAGGTCAGCTTGAGCTACAGTCAGTTCAAGACCAGTCTAGAATACATAGTGAAATTCTATCTCAAACAAACAATCAAGAAAGCAAGCAAAGAAAAAGAAACAACAAAATCACAATCTAAATAGTTTGATAGCTGAAGTCAATAAGGATAGTGCTTCAGTTCAAAATTCCTGTGTTTCATATTTGCTGCAAATCTCTACTCCCACTTAACAACAGTTAATTTTCCCTATCCATTTGGACAGGTCATGGGTACCCAGGAATTTGGTTAAAAAACATTCCCAATGGCAGCCACTGTGTTCCTTTTAAAAAGAAGATAGTAACATTTAAATAAGTAACTTCTGAGCAAAGCAGATTACCCCTTCATAATGCCAGTAGACCCCACCCAATCCATTGAAGGTCTTTTTCTTTCTTTCTTTTTTGTGTGTGGGGGGTATGGGGATCCAACTCAGGACCTTACACTTACATGGCAGGTGACAAGGTTACAGCACCACTCTTTCTTGCTTGCTTGCTTCCTTGCTTGCTTGCTTTAATAAACTTTATTTTATCCCTTTCAAACTCTCAAGCTCCCTCCTCTCCTTATGTACAAAAGCTTTATTTCCATTTTTATCCTTTTATTTTCATTTTTTTCTTCTCCCTTCCTTCCTTTCTCCCTCCTTCCTCCCTTCTCACCCTTTCCATTAAGTACCTTCTTCCCATTTTCCAATATCCATTTCAGTCCTTATTTCCACTTTTGGTTTCTCACACCAGAGAAACAATGTGGTATTTAACATGTGTGTCCCATATATTTCACTTAAGAGTATAGGGCTATAAATCTGAAGCTCATCCTTCTTTATGGCAGAGGAGTGCTCCACTGCATAAAAAAAACCTCTTCTTCTTCTTCTTCTTCTTCTTCTTCTTCTTCTTCTTCTTCTTCTTCTTCTTCTTCTTCTTCTTCTTCTTCTTCTTCCTCCTCGTCCTCCTCCTCCTCCTCCCCACTCCTCCTCCTTCTTTTTTTTTTTTTTTTTTTTTTTTGGTACCAGGGGTTGAACTCAGGCCCTTGTGCTTGTGATACAGGCAGCAGAACCACTGAGCCAACTCCCCACACACACACTAAAAACCACATCTTCTTTATCAACTCCTCAGTTGTTGGGCATTTGGGCTGTTTCCAATATTTAGCTATTACAAACTGCTGCTATGAACATGGTTGTGCATATATTCCTGTGGTATGATGTTTTTAATTCTATGGGGAAGATACCAAGAAGGGGAATAGCTAGGTCAAATGGAACCTCCAGTTTTAGTTTTTTGAGGAATCTCCACCCTAAGGATTTAGAAGAAAAAGACCAGAGTTCATCCAAAGAAGGGAAAATTCTGTTCCAGGCCAATTCCAGATACACAATTACAGCACTGCACTCAGATCATTTCTGTATTCCACACACAAATTCTTATTTCTCTGATCCTTATTATCCACATCTATAAAATTGTTATTATGATAGTTGGTTGACTGTGTCAACATGAGTAAGAAATGCCCAACCAAATAGGCTCAGTATAGTTCTGGGTGTGGAAGACCCACCCTAGGGTGGATTATCAACAGAATGGTATTGATACAGAGAGACTAGATGTAACTCCCAAAACTGCTAGACATCTGAAGCATGAGTTCATGTTCTCTAAAACTGAAGAATTACTTCTAGGAACAATAGAGGTTAAGAGAAGGAAAAGCTTACTAAGGGAGAGACAGCTTCTGCCTGAGAGGGACAGGAGGGGATGTCTGGTAAGTGTGTTGCCTGGGCACCTTGCTTCTTAAAGTTGTTTTATACGGGCCATGCCCTCTCCTGCCAGGTGCCACCATCACTCCAGCACCAGGAAGGTAGCTGCGCAGGTGCCCCTGAACCCCCACAACTCCCCCAACCCTCCCCTGCCACACTCTCAGACCTCCTGATTGTGGCAGTCTTTGGACCCACTCTACAGAGGCAGAGATGGTCATAAGGATATTTTTCTGAGTTCCCAACTTTGAACATCTTTAAATAAAGGGAGTGGGAAACCTGTAGTGGATCAGTGTGGAGTTCAACCATTCAGGAGGTTGGGGAACTCAATCTGGGCCTTGCAGCCCAAGGTCAGTCTGCGTTGTGGGGTTCAGCCATCAGCTAGCTGAAATCAGGAGTCTTGGTTCAACACATAGCTATGTATGTTGTATATTATGACAGCAGAGATATAGTTTGAAACAGTCCCTTCAAATCCTTTTTTTTCCTTTCTTTCCCTCATTCCACTCTGCAAATTCTTCTCTTTTCTGTCCTCTTTCTCCAACTCAGTCTCTTGATCCACCATATTATCCCTCATCTCACTTTCTGTTTCTGCTCCTGCCCTAACTCAGATTTCTTCTTTTATCATTTTTTCTCCTTTCTTTATGTTCGTTTCTTTTGTCATTCTACCTCACACAGGTGTCAGTGCTTTCAAGGGAAAGTGAGCCCCTAATGCTGCTAAGGGGATCTATTCTTGTCCTTGTACTTCAACTCTGTCTATCCCTTTCAAATTTAACAGTTTCCTGAATAATGTGTGGTCATTCTATGTACTCTGGCTTCACTTGAAA
>NW_022900927.1:39957251-39960667 GCF_012274545.1 Fukomys damarensis
AGGAATTGAATTTGGGTCCTTGTGCTTGCAAGGCAGGCCACCGAACCACTGAGCTAAATCCCTGGCCCTTACAATTATTTTACTTTTCTGCTCCTCTCCTCCTAGCTCTGTCTGAGCCCCCATCCAAAATGGTAAATATACTACATTGAAAAGTTTGTTCACTGCAGACATGTTTTGGACTGCTTCTTGATTACAATTTAATTCACATCGTTTAAGGGTGATAGACTAGTGAAAACCACAAGTGGTCAGTTTCCAAGTTGTGCTTGATCATATTGTGTTGCTAATTGTATCACTTAGAATAAAGGATTGTGGTTGATTTGATGAGCTGTTTTCTCTGATGTTATGAAGATGAGAATGTCTGTGGCTCATTAGAGACCCAGAAGCTAGGGTGCAAACTATATCAGGAAGATTTGGTTGATAACCCAGAGATTAAACCAAGGACAGCTAAAAAAAAAAAAAAAAAAAAAAAGAGAGAGAGACAGAGAGAGAGAGAGAAAACACTTAAGCAAGACACAAAGACAGACTTCCAGTTCACCAATGGCGAACAATAGGGCAAATGAGGATGAAAAGGCTGATAGTGAACCACGAGGATATCCTGAACTCAAAGCACAGGAAGTAACAAATCAGATCAATCAGGCTCTAGAAAAAATCAAAACAGAAATAATTTCCCAAATAACCATAGAGATGGTGAGCAAAATGAAAGTCATGATTCAAGACTCTAGAACAGAAACTGACAAAAAAATAGATGAGCTCAGGACCATGATAGAAGCCATGAAGGCCCAGCAAGAAATGTAAACAACAAACGCCCAACATAGGAAATAAATGGAATCCATAAAACACATTGAAACAGATATCCAGGACATTAAACACGCCATTGAAAGTGTATGCAACAGAATAAAAGAATGTGAAGATAGAATCTCAGATATAGAAGATTAGATTGCAGTCAGTGACCATGAAAAGAGAGGTCTCTTAAAAACAGCAGGATATCATGAGAAATTGATCCCACAACTCCTAGATGATGCAGAGAAGAATAATACAAGACTGATAGTAATCCATGAAGTAGCAGGAGAAAATACAAATGACCTTAAAAACGCTGTTCACAGAATTAATGACAGAAAACTTCCAAAACAGAGGGGAAGAATTTGACATTCAGATAAGTGAGGCATATAAGACCCCAACTAGCCACAATAAAAAAAAATCTACACCTAGACATATAATAATCAAGATCCCAGAAACCCAACAGAAGAACAAAATACTACAAGCAGTAAGAGAAAAGAAACAAATCACATGCAAAGGAAAGCCTATCAGAATCACAGCACACTTTTCAACACAAACTCTTAGGTCAAGGAGAGCCTGGAGTGAGACACTTCAAGTACAAAAGAAAACAACTTCCAACCTAGACTGATGTATCCTGCAAAACTCTCTTTCGAAATGAATGGGGAAGTGAGATGCTTCCATGACAAGGACACCTGAGAAACTTAATGAATACCAAACCAGCACTAAAAACAATTCTAAACAATATCTTAGAAAAAGACAATGAAGGTAACAATATCATGAGGCCCAACAGAGCAAATCAAATAGGCAAGGCAAGAAATTAAAAGGAGAAGGTGAAAAAGTAAAAAGAGTCAGCAAAAGGCCAATAACATGTCAATAATAAGTCAGTACATATCAGTTATAATCATCAATGTCAATGGCCTCAACTCACCAATCAAGAGAAACAGACTGGCAGAATGGATTAAGAAGCAAAATGCAACAATATGATGTATACAAGAAACACACCTAGTGCAAAAGGAAGCCCATAGACTGAAAGTGAAAGGATGGAAAACAATTCTCCACACAATAGGAGCACAGAAAAAAGCAGGGTTAGCAATCTTATTCGCAGACAAAGTAAATTTCAAACCAAAATTGATTAAAAGAGACAAAGAAGGCCACTACATCCTTGTAAAGGGAACAATCCAAGAGGAAGAGATGACAATCATAAACATATATGCACCAAATACTAATGCCCCCAACTATATAAAAGATATATTAAGAAACATGAAAAACCAAATAACCACTAATACAATTGTAGTGGGGAATATAAATACCCCACTTTCACAAATAGACAGATCATCTAGGCCAAAAGTCACAACAAAATACTAGAATTGAACCAAGCTTTTGAAAGCATGGACTTAATAGACGTTTATAGAGTGTTCCACCACACAAAATTGTAATATACATTCTTTTTGGCTGCACATGGGTCATTCTCCAAGATAGATCACATACTAGCTCACAGAACAGGTTTGAATGAATGAAAAATAATCGAACTTATTCCCTGTATATTATCAGATCATAGAGCAATCAAGCTGGAGATCAATAGCACAAGAAACCATAGGAACTTCATAAATACATGGAAATTGCACAACACTCTCCTCAACAATCAATGGATCACAGAGGAAATTAAGGAAGAAATCAGACAGTTTTTACAATCAATGAAAATGCCATTACAACATACAGGAATCTATGGGACACAATGAAAGAAGTTCTACGTGAAAAATTCATAGCACTGAATGTCCACACTAGGAAAACAGAGCGAGATCAAATAAATAACCTAATGATGAATCATAGACTCCTAGAAAAACAAGAGCAAGAAAAACCCAAAACTCAAACAAGACAGGAAATTATGAAGATAAGAGCAGAAATCAATGCAATGGAAACTACGAAAACAATACAAAAAAATAAATGAATCGAAGAGTTGGTTTTTTGAAAGAATAAATAAAATTGATAAACCCTTAGCTAACCTTATCAAAAAAAGGAAAGAAAAGGCTCAGATCCATGCAATTAGGAATGAAAAAGGCAAAGTCACAATAGATCCAACAGAAATCCAGAGGCTAATCAATCCCTACCTTGAGAAGCTGTACTCTAACAAAATTGAAAACACAGAAGAAATGGACCGATTTCTAGATACTTATGAATTACCAAAGTTGAACAAAGAAGATAAAAACATTTTAAACACCCCAATTACAATCAATGAAATTGAAAGGGAAGCAATACTTCCAAACTCATTCCTGGAAGCAAGTATCACTTTGATTCCCAAACCAGGGAAAGACGCAACTAAAAAAGAGAACTACAGGCCAATCTCCTTAATGAATATAGATGCAAAAATCCTCAATAAAATACTAGCAAACAGAATACAGAGGATCATCAAGAAGATCATACACCCTGACCAAGTCGGATTTATTCCAGGGATGCAAGGATGGTTCAATATACATAAGTCAATAAATGTAACACACTATATTAACAGAGTCAAGGACAAAAATCATATCAGTGAGTTAGAGACCAGCTTGGGCTACATAGTGAGTTCCAGGTCAGTCTCAACTACATAGTGAGACCCTGTCTCAAAAAACCAAAAAAAAAAAAAAAAAAAAAAAAAAAAA
>NW_022900927.1:39960754-39974519 GCF_012274545.1 Fukomys damarensis
TGTAAATACTGAATAGTCTCTTTGGTGTGAAAAACTATAATAGTACATAAGATCCTAATAATATAATTGACCATGTGAAATAGGAAGAAAGTGATAAAGGTGTAGGGAAAATGGGAAGGTTAGGGGAAAGGTAATAAGGGAAAAGAAAAAATATGAGAGAATGAAAAAATGGAAATAAAGTGTTTGTAAATAGGGAGGGGAAGAGGGGATGAAGGGAGTGCAGGGAGTGCAGGGACAACAGGAAAAAAGGAGAACCAAGACATGTCATGTAAAGGTACATGATCCCAATAATGAACGCAATTATACTGTTTACCTTTAATGTACCACTAAACTCAATAAAAGGGGGGCAAAAGGTGTTTTATAGGACAAAGCCATGAGGTGAGGCAGGTTCAAGGTGGGACAAAACTATAGTCAACTACTAAGATTACAAGAATAGTCACTTAGGTAATATGGATCCAATGGGAAATCACAAGGTGAAGCAAAACTATGACAAAGCAGTAAGATTATGACAAGCAGCCAGGCACTTTTGAAGCTCACTGCTCCCCCACCTCCAGCACCCCAGGCCTTCATTGGAGCAGATCACAAGTGAGGACTGCCCCGCCACACCAATGTCTCTACAGCATCCACCGCACCCCCACACTGTGCTCGCAGGTCTCCTGGTTGTGCCAGTATCTGGATCCACACTGCAGAGGCACAGGTGGAATAAAAGGCCATTTTTACTGAGCTCCACAAAAATAGAATAATGGAGACTAAGAAAAGGATACAAAAAAATCAATGATTTAAAGAGTTGGTTTTTCAATAGAATAAATAAAATTGATAAACCCTTAGCCAACCTTGTAAAAAAAGGAATGAAATTGCTCAGATCCATGCAATAAGGAACAAAAAAGATGAAGTCACAACAGATCTAGCAGAAATCCAGAGGACCATCAATACTTTGAGAACCTGTACTCTAATAAAATGGAAAACACAAAAGAAATGGACAGACTTCTTGACACTTATGAATTACCAAAGCTGAATGAAGAAGATAAAAAAATATAAACACTCCAATTACAAACAGTGAAATTGAAAATATAATTAAAAGTCTACCAACTAAGAAAATCCCAGGTCCTGATGGATTCATTGCTGAATTATACAAGACATTTAGAGAAGAACTATTGCCACTACTCTTTAAACTTTTTAATGAAATTCAAATTAATTCCTGGAAGTAAGTGTTAATTTGATTTCCAAACCAGGGAAAGATCCAACTACTATAGGCCAGTCTCCTTAGTGAACATAGATGCAAAAATCCTCAAGAAGGTACTGGTAAACAGAATACAGATGGTCATCAAAATCATACACCATGACCAATTTGGATTTATTCCAGGGATGCAAGGATGGTTCATCAAATGTAAATCAATAAATGTAATGCACTATATTAACAAAGTCAAGGACAAAAACCATATGATCATCTCAATAGATGCAGAAAAAGCATTCACCAAAATTCAACACCCTTTCATGATAAAAAAAAAAAACCTGCAGAAAACTGGAATAGATGGTCTGTATCTCAACTTGATAAAAGCTATCTATGAAAAACCAACAGCCAACATCATATTCAGAGGCCAAAAATTAAGACCGTCATGTTAAAATTAGGAACAAGATAAGGATGTCCACTATCACACTATATTTCAGTATAGTTCTGGAAACATTAGCCACAGCAATTAGACATGAGAAATAAATTAAAGCAATAAAGATAGGAAAGGAAGAAGTGAAACTGTCATTATTTGGTGATGTTACTATAATCTACATAGAAGTCGCAAAAAACTCTGCCAAAAGACTTCTAGACTTAATTGACACTTTTAGCAGAGTAGCTGGATACAAGGTCAACACTCAAAAATCAATAGCCTTCTTGTACACAAATAACAGACTCACTGAGAGAAAAATTAGGGAAATAATTCCTTTTACAATAGCATCCAAAAAATGAAGTATCTAAGAATCAATCTCATGAAGCAAAGGACCTCTACACTGAAAACTATAGCACTCTGAAAAAAGAGATCAAAGAGGATATAAGAAAATGGAAAGATATCCCCTGCTCCTGGGTAGGAAGAATCAATGTAGTGAAAATGGCCATCCTACCAAAACTGCTACACAGATTCAATGCAATCCCAATTGAAATTCCAACACTATATTTCACAGAACTAGAAAGAAGAATCCAAAAATTCATTTGGAACCAGAGGAGTCCTAGAATAGCAAAAGCCATTCTGGGCAACAGAGACATGAGAGGAGTATCACAATCCCCAACTTGCAACCATATTACAAAGCCACTGTGATAAAAACAGCATGGTACTGGTAAAGAAAAAAGTCTGGAGGACCGGTGGGCTAGATTGGAAGATACAGATACAACTCCAAATGTACTGAGCTACCTCATGTTTGACAAAGGAGCCAACCATCCTCAGTGGACTAAAGATAGCCTGTTTAATAAATTGTGCTGGAAAAACTGGATTTCAACCTGCCAAAGATTAAAACTAGACCCTTATCTTTTATCATGCAGTATACTAAAATCCCAGTGGATTAACGATCTAAATATTAAAAACACTAAATATTAGAAACACTAAACTTGCTAGGCAGAACTCTTGAAGACATTGGCATAGGAAAAGACTTTATGAACACATCCTCAGTAGCATGGGAATTAAGCAGAAAGAATCAATAACTGGGATCTCCTCTTGCTAAAAAGCTTTGGCACTGCAAAAGAAACCACCAACAGAGCTAAGAGACAACCTACAATGTGGGAAAAAAATTTCCCAGCTGCTCCTCGGACAAAGGACTATTATCTAGACTATATATAAATATATAAAGAACTCAAGCAGTGCATGGTGGTGCACACCTGTAATCCCAGCACTTGGGAGGCTGAGGCAGGAGGATCACTGTGAGTTTGAGGACAGCCTGGGCCACCCAGTGAGTTCCAGGTCAGTCTCAACTACATAGTGAGACTCTGTCTCAAGAAACAAAACAACAACAACAACAAAAACCCTCAAAAAATATCAGGCCCCCTCAAATATAAAGACCTGATTCAAAAATGGGCATCTGAAATGAACAGACATTTCTCAGACAAAGAAGTAAAAGCAGCAAACAAATATGCGAAAAAATGTTTAACATCACTGGTCATTCGAGGGATGGAGATGAAAACAACACTGAGATTTCACCTCACCCCACAAAGAGCGGCTGCTATCAAGAAATCAACCAATAACAAATATTGGTAGAGGTTGGGGGAGAAAGGAACCCTTCTCCATTGTTGGTGGGAGTGCAGACTGGTGCAACCACTGTGGAAATCAATATGGAGATACCTCAAGGAACTAGAACTAGAGGTTCCATTTGACCCAGCCATCCCTCTGCAGGGTATCTTTCCAAAAGAATTAAAAGAATTATACCACAGTGACATATGCACACCCATGTTTATAGCAGCACAGTTTGTAATAGCTAAAACTTGGAAACAGCCCATTTGCCCATCAGTTGGAGACTGGATAAAACAGATGTGGTTTTTCTATAAAATGGAGTACTACTCAGCCATAAAGAATGAGAAACTAGAATCATTCATGGGAAAATGGATGCATATTGAGGATATACTCTTAAGTGAAATAAGACACACATGTGTAAATACCAAATGGTTTCTCTGGTGTGAAAAACTAAAAGTGTAAATAAGATCCAAATTGTATAACTGACAATGTGAAATAGGAAGAAAAGGGCAAGGTGTAGGGGAAGTGGGAAGGGTAGGGGAAAGGCAGTAAGGAAAAAGAAAAACATATGAGAAGAGGAAAAAAATGTAAACAATGTCTTTGCAAATAGGGGAGTGTAGAACGGGTGAAGGGAGGGCAGGGGTATGGAGAAAAAATGAGAACCAAAGTCTGTCATGTAAATGTACAGGATCCCAATGATGAATGCTATGGTGCTGTATATTTAAAAAGTGCCAATAAACTCAATGAAAAAAAAGAGATTATGACAAGGATAGTTGCTTAGGTAATATTGATTAAATGGGGATCAAATGGGGAAGCAAGTCACATAGCATGCAAGGACTGAAGGACTGAGCAAGGATTTGTGGTAAGGGGTGGATCAGTGATCTTTTCTGGAAGGGTCGCTAAGATCTTGGTTCCCTACCCAGGTAACTGAAGTCTATTTAGAATATCAATCAGTGCTATGCATCCCTAGGGGAAGCACATGGGTGTGGGAAAGCACCCAGGTGTAGTAGTTCCTCTTTTTACAATGCTGGCCTTCAGTGAATGTGTTTCCATTGTCCTCCGTGTTGTCTCCTCAGTGGCCAGCCCTGTGTAAGTGCCTACAAGATATCAAATTAACTTACCTATCTACAATAGTATAAAAGGGAACTGAAGAAGGAAGGCTCACTTATGTTTCCTTTGGAGGAGCTCCAGTCTGCCTTCACTTTGGACATCATTGCCTGGCTTCTAGCATCAGCTTTTCAGCCTTCCATTGCAGATCCTCCACCTTCCAGCACAGATAATTTGCTCTCCTGATATGGTCTTGCATGGGCATGGAACATGACAGTGAGCGCTAGGCCTTCGACGAGATCCTTTGGATCCCCACTGTGCAGACAGACCTGTTGCACTCTTTCACACCTGACTTTGTGGACAGGCAGCCATTGTAAGCCAGTTTTGTAAATTCTTATATATCTTCGATTAAGTCTGTTTTCTCTAGTAAGCACTGACTGATACAGGTAGGGATCATCTTTGCAGGACTCAACGGCCCAGACAACAGTGACCTACCTTATCAGAGCACTTACTATATGCCATATGAATATGGATTCTCATTTCCTTTCCACAAAGTCTAGGAGATATGAGGAAACAGGTTCACAGAGGCTCAGGAGCTTGTCCAAGTTCACACAGCAAGGGGCAGAATCATAGCAGCACACTGCCTCCCTCCAGCACACACAGCCAGGGAGAGAGCAAATGTTCAATATTAATTCCCTTCCATTTTCCTCTTCCACTGTCTTTTGTCTGATTACTCAGCTCCTTCTGCTAATGTCAGAGCCAGTGAAAGCAACAGAGTGCTGTATTGTTCAATTTATAGCTCTGGTGCGGTCCCAAATCCACCCCAAGGTGATTCATTCTGCCACTTCCTTGGCAGGAACTGAATCTAAAAGCAGCCACTTCTACTTCACTGTTTTGAGTTGACTCAGTATTCATGCCTACTCCTGGTCACTTAGGGGAGTGTGTTAACCTCTGGACACAGCCTCTGTCTCTACTGCTAAAGTCATCCCCCCAAGCCAACTGCAAGTTCATACATTTGAGGACATGCTTCATTTCCTCTACTTTTCACAGTGTGATTTGGAAATGAGAAGTATGTGACTCTCTGACTTTTCTTTTCTGGCTTGGTAATGAAAGCAAGAAGCCCTTCGTCATTATCTTGGTTCAGAGGTCATGGGGCATGGCTCAAAAACCACTCTCCCTCTACATATTCCGTTTCTCTTTCCTTTGAAACCACTAAGATTGGATCCATTAGCACAAAGAGTGCCCGTAGGCATTTTAAGTAGTTTTCTGGCAAACCAGAGAGCTGTTCTATGCCATCCTACAGATACTGCTTCTACTTGTCAGAATGATAGGTGTCCTTGGAATACTGGTGCCCCTGAGTGACTTTACCTCCTTGAAAATTAATTTCATGTGAGGATGCCAATGTCAGTACATAATTAATCCATGAGAAGACGACCATGTGTTATTTTCATGCTTGGACTTTGATCAACTTACAAGTAAATAATTTAAAGTCTGAGAATATTCTCTGACTGATTTCATTTCAAGATGGTATCTTCTGAGCTTCCAGTGTGTTAATGTAGTTGCCACGATTTTTAAAAATTAAGCCCTTCAGCTGGGTGTGGTGGCCCAAGCCTTTAATCCCAGCACTTGGGAGGTTGAAACAGTAGGATCGCTGTGAGTTCAAGACCAGCCTGGGCTACATAGTGAGTTCCAGGTCACTCTCAACTACATAGTAAGACCCTGTCTCAAAAATATGAAAAAAAAGTAAAAAATAAAAAATAAAATGAAGTCCTTCATGTTCACAAGATTTTAATATCTATTTATTTATGTATTTTGGGGTTTGTTTTTTTTTTTTTGAGACAGAGTCTCACTTCATACTTAAGATTGACCTGGAACACACTATGTAACCCAGGCTGGTCTTGAACACACAGAGATCTTTCTGCCTCAGCTTCCTGAGTGCTGTGATTACAGGTGTGTGCCACCATGCCCAGCTTATACAAGATTCCTAAAAGACTAAAACTTCAGGACTTACACATTTTCAAGGGCTGATGAAATAAATGACATTTGTTCTAACTGTATCTACAAACACAGTGTAAAGCGTAGGTAAAGCCATAAATGTGGAGTCTTTGCCACCTTTCTAGTCTCCATTCTTCCCCGATGATGCCACACTCCCTTCTGGTCAATGAATGTATCATTCTGTTTCATGTATTGCATGTGCTATCTCCTTGGTCGACAAGGATCCTCCTGTCCTTTGTCCTCCTCTACCTCCTACACTTCTCAAACTTCTAGTCACCCCTTGACACTCAGGTCAAATGTCATCTGTCTCAGGAAGTCTTTTCTCATTTTCCTGTACTACTTCCTTGGAACTTGGTATCTATTTTTCATAATTTTTCAAATAAAATGAACTACCTACTACCTACATAACAACCCTAGAAGGCCTTGGTAAAATTTGTACTTGAGATAAGGAAGAAAGAGATGAGCATAAACAATTTGATACAGTGCTTTGGAAATAAAACAATGTCTTCCAGGAATCTGTTTTTCCTCCAATGGCCAGATGGCAAGGCTTATACCAGATTTCTTGAAGAGTATTTGGAATATGTTAGAAAGGAGAAAAAAATTACCCTTCACTCAATTATATAGTGATAAGCTCTATTGATGTCTAGTGAATATCTTATGTTTTATTTTTGTTTAAATGTGTGCATTCATACACACTTTGGTTTTCTCCTTTCCTGAGGTTACAGATCACCCATCCTCCTTGCTGAAGCTCATTGGTTCTCATCTATTTTTAGTAAAGTTTTGACAGAAATATAAGTTATGTAGAGAAAAGTTCACACACAAATTTAGCATACAGCTTGATAAGTTTTTACAAAAGGAACATACCTATGCAACCAGTCACTGGATCAAAAAATAGCATTGCACCAGTGCCTTAGAAGTTCCTCTTGGGCACACTTCCAGTTATTATGTCACCTCTGAAGGCAGTTATTATGCACAGTTCTATCACTAAATTATATTTTTGCTTGTTTTGGAAGATTGAACAAATGAAATCATCCAGTATGTGCTCTTTTATGTGATGGGCTTCTTTTGCTTCAATGGTTAAGTTTGTGAGATTATTCTATGATGCTGTAAATAGCTGTAGATAGTTCATTCTAAGTATTAGCAAATTTTATAAATATACCAAAATTAGTTAATCACTACAGTTTGGATATCGTCTGAGTTTTTCCTCCAAAGGTTCATGTGTTGGAAGCTTGGTCCTCAGTATGGCAGTGTTAAAAGATGTACCTAGTTAGAGATCCTTAGATTACTCGGGTCATGCCCTCTGAAGGGCTTTAGGTTGTTCTCATGAGCTAAGTTATTATCAAATACTGAGTTTTACCCTTGAATAGCCCCTTGGGTTGCCTATTTCACAAGGTGAAACATGTCATCTACCAGAACGTCCTCACTGGAGCGAAGTTGATACCCTTTAACTAGAACTGTAAACTAAATAAACTTATTTCTTTATAAAATCACCCAGCCTCTGGAATTTTGTTATAGTAAAAAAGAGGGGGTCAATACAATTCTATTGTTGATTGATATCTGGATTATTTATTTTTGTTTCGTTTTGTTTTTGTTTTTTGAGACAGGGTCTCACTATGTAGTTGAGACTGACTTGGAACTCACTATGCAACCCAGACTGGTCTCAAACTCACAGCAATCCTCCTGCCTCAGCCTCCCAAGTGCTGGAATTATAGGCATGTGCCACCATGCCCAGCTATCTGGATTATTTCTAACTTTTGGCTACTATAAATAGTACTGTTATGAAAACACTTAAATACATTTTTAGTGCACATATGGATGCATTTCTGTTAGTTTATACCTAGAAGTAGAATTTCAGGGTCATAGAGTATCTGTATGCTCACCTTTTAGTAGATTCTGCCAAAGTTTCCTATAGTGATTGTATCAATTTACATTCCCACTAGAATTTCAGTTTTTCTGTGTCTTTTCCAACACTTGGCATTACCTATATTTTTAATTTTAACAATTCAGGTGAGATATATTTTATCTGCATTTTTCTGATGTCTTTTTTATATCTATTGAACATTTGATTTTTATATTTTATGAAATGAAGAGCCAAATCCTTTGCCCATTTTAGATTTGCTTATGTACTGATATTAACCAGTTTTCTTTCACTGTGAAAAAATATCTGAGGAAAAAAAAAAAAGGAAGACAGATTTTGGCTTATGATTTCAGAGTTCTGTGGTGAGCTATCCTCATCCCTTGAGGGCTGTGGCAATACAGAAACCCTGGCAGAAGGGCTGCCACAGGAAAGCTGCTCAACTCACGACATCCAGGAAGTGACAGCAATAGAGGAAAGGGCTGGAGGGAAAATATGCTTTTCAAACTGTCTTCTTCCACCTGGGCCTCAGCTCTTAATTCAGCTAAGAACACATCATCTGTCAAAGCCACCTTACATAAATTTTTGGGAAAAATAATTTCATAACTAAAGTATTAATATAGCTGTCAAAGGCTCAGGGTCACCTTGCCTGCTGGCCAGCTATGGCATGTGATGCTGTGGCACTCCATGGTGAGATTACATCAGCTGAAGGCTTCTTGGTTCTTTGAGAATTGATTAGTAATTTAAAAAAAAAGAGAGAGAGAAAGTTTTCACTTGGGGAGGGACAATTCCTCATCAATTTAACTCCTCCTGTCTTCTATTGTAAGAATGCTCTCCTAACAGTCTCAACGTAAGACTCTCATGACCTAAGATCTTCATCAGCATAAAATCCTCATCTGATGAAAATGACAGCTAGCTCTGAGAATCTTTTTCTTCACACGCTCTAAAGCACTGACCTACCAGCCCCCCTCAAGAAAAGGACTGTTCTTGGCGTGCTAAAGAGCCCCATGAGTTCTCTATTAGTTCCTAGAAATCTGTTCGGAGCAGGTCTTACCCTATATCAAGGAAGAATGATTTTATTTTTACAACTCAGTGAACTCCTAGCACTACAAACAAAACAAGACAAAACGAAACACCAACCCCTGTGATATTGTGCTCACTCTATAGCCTTTAGCTTCTACTGGCCCTCAAGACAGCCATGGCTAGGAGGTCTCTGCTTTCAACTTGCAATGATGGGAAGAAAAGCATCCTTAGAATGATGAATGCACACTGGTTTCAACTGGTCACAATCAGACTGAGGTTGTATCTCAATGATAGAGCACTTGCCTAGTATGTGTGAGGCCCTGGGTTCATTTCATGGTTCCACACACAAAAAAGTTTAAATTACAAAAATAAAATAAAAGCCAATTTACTGGCTGAAAATTCTCCACTCTGGAACATCTGTAAGGTTTTTTTGTTTGTTTGTTTTGGTTTTGGTTTGGTTTTTTGTTTTGTTTTTGTTTTTGTTTTGGGGGTTTTTTTTTTGAAACAGGGTTAATTGAGTAATTGAGATTGAACTGGAACTCACTATGTAGCCCAGGCTGGTCTCAAACTCACAGCGATCCTCCTGCCTCAGCCTCCCAAGTGCTGGGATTGCAGGCATGTGCCACCATGCCCAGCCTGTAAGTAATATTGAAAGATTTATCAATATCTCACCACGATCAGGCCTGGAGAATATTTACTTGGACAATTATTATGTTTTTGTTTTTTTTTGAGACAGGTTCTCAAGGTGTAGTTGAGACTGACCTGGAATTCACTATGTAGACCAGGCTGGTCTTGAACTCAGAGGGATCCTCCTGCCTCAGCCTCCTGAGTGCTGGGATTACAGGTGTGTGTCAGCACACCCCACTCCCCCCCCTTCCAGAGATCAAACTCAGGTCCTTGCGCTTACAAGGCAGACAGCAGAACCACTGAGCTAAATCCCTAGCTGGACAATTATTATGGATTCAGCTCTTTCTGGCCATGCAGTTGACCTAGTTTCCTCCAATTTCCTCAGATAGGGACTAGATGGTAAAGGGTACTAAAAGGCAACACTATCTCAGCAAATCAAAAATTCACACAGCAGAATGGGACTTGTTCTCCTGGAAAGAATAAATAGAGTTCAACCAATCTCCAATAAGGGCTCTGGAGTCCAGGCTTAGTAAGTCAGAAATAACCTCATGCAATGGCCCTAAGAAGCTGATGCAGGAAAAACTGGTAGGGAAAGATCATTTTCATCTTTCTGTGCTCATAAAGCAGATTCTCGCCACTGTTTACATTACTGGTTCATCTTTCCAGCCACTGCAAGTACAGGTAGAGGAAGAGTAGGGAGTGGGTGTGAGGTAAAGAGTGAGGGGTGGAGGAGAAAGGCAGAGGCAGATGAGAACAAATTTGGTAAAACTGCAAATTAAAGGTAGGGTTAGTAGCTACAAAATGCTTAAATCTATTGTTAAAGATAAGTCAACCTAATAAAAGTAACATGAAATAAATGGTGCCTATTTAGAATTAGATTTGAAAGGGGATATGGGAAAATTGAAATCAACAAGATTAAAAGATTTAAGACCAGAACTAAATAGTTCCAATTAAATTTAGGAGATGATAAAAGCAGAATTTTTTAAAAAAGTATTTGTTTTTGTTTTTTTTTTAAGACTAAGGACTAGCGAAATAAAAAGCAGAGTTTTGGAATGGAAAGCTATACAGTTAAGAGCAAGCTAAAACCCCAGTAATTCAAAATCAGGGTAAATGTACTGTAAGAGGTAGGAGAAAGTTTTAAAAAGCAGGGTGAGAGATTGTAAAAACAAAAATTCAAACCACCAGCAACAGTATGACTAGCCAGGCGAGGTAAGAGAAACTGGGAATGAGGAAGTTCTTGGACACCCAGGCTTTTCTCATAAAAAATTCTTTTGAGACACATCCCTGCTAGTGGGTTTCTTAGTTGGTTGTGTGGGTTTTTTAAATGCATATCTCCATTCATTATTCTTACAAATATTTATTTTTGCCAAGGCCTAGTAATTCAATGGTGTGAGTCAAAAAAGAGGACTTTGCTCACTGAAGCTCATGGTCAAGTGGCAGTGGAAGAAAACACAAATATTAAACAAATGATTTCATAGTCAAATCACTAATCAACTGTGGTGAGAGTCATGAAGAAGCCCAAGGTACAATGTTCATCTCTAACCTAGTCATTGGTTGTAAATATGTTGTGATGCCCCATGGATATGCTGGTAGGTGAATATCAGGGCAGCCTCTATGAAAATATTTTTACTGAAAATGGAAGAGTGCGTTAGGAATCAACTGACAAAAGTAAAAGTGGAGGTGACCAACATAGGTGAAGGTCCCAAAACAGGAATGCTTTGGGGCACAGAGGAACTAGAAGAAGACTGGCTGCAACAGACTGCCCTAGCAAGGGAGAAGTATAAGATGTGGTTGGAGAAGATGGCTTGGGTATGGTTTGTCCCTCAAAGGTTCATGTGCTAGAAGCTTGGTCCCCAATGAGGTGATGGAATCTTTAAGAGCTGAAGCCCAGTAGAAGATACTTAGGTCATGGGGGCCAAGAATGGATGAATGCGGATTTGAAAGAGTGAACTGGGTCTCACAGGAGTGAATTGGATCTCACAGGAGTGAATTTCCAAAGTGAGTTAGTTGTTAGGGGACTGAGCTGCTATCATTTTGTAATATAGGAAAGGAGGCCCCTCCTAGTGGGCCAGTGCCATGTTTGGACTTTCAACCACAAAATTCATGAGCCAAATAAACCTCTTCACTTATAAAGTATCCAGGCCAAGGTATTTGCTATGGAAACACAAAACCCTTTGCATCACTTCAAACAACAATACAGTGTTTTTTCCTTGCCTGATTACTTTTTTGGGGGGTGAGTAGAGAGTAGCTTCCTTTGGGGTCAAGGCCCATATCTGTCTTCAGCATCATTATATTCCTAGTATCAACACAATGCAGAATCAGTGAATAATTTGACTGAATTAACAGCAAGTAATTTTGGTGGGATCGAAGTCCAAGTCTTCTACACAACTTGTGCTTTTCCAAGGATGCCAAATTATTTCATCAATAGTTTACTTTGAGTCCTAGCTGCTCATGTTAACGGTAGATGTTAGATATCTCTCTCACTCTTGCTGTCCTTCACAAAGGAACTCAGCTTCTAAACCTTTGGTTGCTTGTGAAAATTCTGAGAATTGCCTGCCATGCTGGTAGCTGAATGTCACTTCTGGTTATTAGTGACAAATTTTTCAAGCAAAGCAAGGAATTTATGCCTGTATATTCCTGTGCCCTCGCATTCTCTTCCCAAAGAACTAACACATGCAGTGGTAAATTGTTTGCCCATCAACAATTGTTACAAGTCTCAGAAAAATCTTAGTAACACTTGGCTTATTAAGTTTTCTCCCCAAGCAGTGCCACATGCAGTGTATTTGGCAGGTCAAACACATCGGTTTTGAACACCTTAATGTTGTATAAGGAGGTTTTACTTAGCAACAGTCATGCAATAATTAGGAATTTTGATTCTTCACTTGAGTTTGCCTTTAGTTTTAAAATTAACAATGTAAAATAAAAAAAAACCCTCAGTTTTAAAAGTGTTATGTTAAATTCAGTAAACTATGTCATGCATGACTAAAATGTGCACTTACCAAACAAAAATATCACACTTTGCATTTCACATTTGTTATCACTGTCTTAAAATTCAAGTGTAAATTTTAAAAATTTTATAGTGGTCACAGAGATTGTCAGAATTGAAGTAAGACAAATTTGGTTTCATTGTTTTTAGTCAATATGCCATGATTTATTTCAAATCTACTTGTTTAAATGAGGAAATATGTAATACCCCAGAGGTTGGAGATTTCAAACTACCCTCAAGCAACCTCAAATGATTTCAAACCATTAGAAAGACTTTCTCACAAGGCTTTCTGGGGTTTTTCTTGGTTTTGGTTTTGGTTTTGGTACTGGGGATCGAACTTACCACCTTGGGCTTGCGAAGCAGGTGTGGTGCCTTTGGGCTAAATCCCTGGACCTTTCAAAAAACTTTTTTGTAGCTGATTCTGTAGGGGGATGGGAGAGCAGATGGAAAAGGATGGAGTGTGGAGAGTTATAGCCACTGTATAACTGGGTTCTTCAAATTAACCTCCATGATACAATGTTTATTAAAAGATAAGAGTAAAATATGCTAATTTTAAACTGACATAATTTATCTAAACTCCATAGCAACCGCAACAATTGTCTTAAATTTAACCTCATAAAATGTACTGACATTGGAATTGCTGGCACACATTAATAAAAATTAGACGAGTATTCTGAGTTCATTAATCAAATTATATTTGTCATAAAATCCTTTTAGAGGAAATGTATTCCTTTACTGCCTGCACCTAAGGAGAACTGTTCAGCCACTGGCCTTTGGTATGCAACTATACCCAAAGACTATAAATAAACCAAAAATAAAGTTGACTCAAAAATGCTACATCATTTAAGAAACCAAGGTTCCCCCAATGACGCCTCTATAATTTCCAGAAATTATTTTGCTAAAAGAACATTTTAAGTAATAATGGAAAATCTCCAATAATCCATCTTTTAAAGACTCTGACAGACATTCTTACATATTTATTCATTTCTCTCCATTTTTTTTTTTTTTTTTTGTTCCCAGGGA
>NW_022900927.1:39974631-39985145 GCF_012274545.1 Fukomys damarensis
TTTTTTTTTTTTTTTTTTTTTTGGTACCAGGGATGGAACTCAGACCTTAAGCTTGAAAAGCAGGCGGTGGAACCACTGAGCTAAATCCCCGGCCCTATTCACTTATTTCTTAATAATGAGCCCCTCAATGTTAAATGCTGGGTCAAAATGTACACATTTTTAAAAGTCTTTTCAGGCTTTTATCACATATCAGACTGACTTTTAAATTGAAGGATAATCACTACTTCCTATCTTAAAAATTTCCAGTAAAGCCCCCACAGAAATTGTGCTTTGCTTTTTGTTTTTAAATGACTGAATTTGGAGAGTTTCTGAATTTGGGAGTTTTCTGGGAAGATTTGTGGTCAACAGGATGAATTCAGGGAGCCAAAAGAAGATACACCCACCTCAGGATAGCATACCCTCCTCATTCTCAACTGCCCAGACTCTTCTGTACCTCTTGGAAAATTCCTATTTACAGATCTTTCTTTTTTTTTTTATACTGGGGATTGAGCTTGGGTCCTTGAGCTTATGAGGCAGGCAGCCTCAGAAGCACTGAGCTAAATCCCCAGCCCAGATCATATTCTTTTGATGAGCTACCTGAAACATCTTCCAAAAATCAGGCAAGTTTTGCCTGAAATTGGGGTATGACTCATTAGTAGCATGAGAGGAATAGAACAGAACCTATGGGTTATCACAATGAAAGACTTTAGCACTGAGGGGTATTGAGGGGAAGACTAGAAATACAGAGGATAACAAGACTGTCAGAAACCCAATTCACCTATTTCAAAGTCTCCTAGAGTCAAAGTACTCTCTATTTTTTTTTTTTTTCCTGGTACCCAGAACCTTGTGCTTTCGAGGTAGGCATGGCACCACTGACCTAAATCTCCAGCCCCAAAGTACTGTCTATCTTATTCTTGCTTTATCAAATAACTCTACTCACAGAACCTCAAACTCATGAGTACACTAGTTTCGTGTTTTTACAGACTAAATGTGCTTTACTGTGAACTTGAGGAGATAGTCACACACTGCACAATAATGGTTCTGGTTAATGACGGATTGCATGTATGATGGTCCCATAAAGTTATACAACCTAGTGACGTCACAGACATCTTAGTTTGTGAAGGTAGGCATGCTTTACCATACTCACACAGTTAAAAAAATCACCTTCCAACACACTTTTCAGAATATATCCCTGTCTTTAAGTAACACATGACTACATATCAAAATACACATTGAGCCTAAATTTTAAAAATTATAACAGTAAAATATACATTGCCATCAATACCCCTTAAAATACTTTATCCTTGCTTGGAACACACTTAGCCCATCCTTCTTGCAACTTTTTTTTTTTTTTTTTTTTTTTTTTGCCACTTTCTGAAACAACTCTGAAAGTCCTCTTTTAGTGTCTTTACAAGATGTGATTTAAAAAAAACCAAAAAACCAAAAATATCCAAAAACATTGACTGCTGCTGAAGGTGCATCCAATGGAAAGGCAGGCTCATAAAAACATTGTAGTGTGTCCTCATCCACTTTTTTCACCAGATCTGGTGCTGTGTGACTTCTGGCTCTTTCCCAAAGTCAAAATAATCATGAAAGAGAAACATTTTAAATGGAGTCAGGACATCAAGGCAGACAAGAATATGCAACTAAAGACTCTCACGAAAGGATTTCCAGAACTGCTTCAGAAAGAGGCAAGAACAATGGAATAGCACCAGCCTGGACTACATAGTGAGTTCAGGGTCAGCCTGAACTACATGGTGAGAACCTGTCTAAGACACAAAAACAAGGGCCAGAATTTGGCTCAGTGGTTCCGCTGCCTCCTGTATGAGCACGAGGAACTGAGTTCCATCCCCAGCACCCCCTCCAAAAAAATCAAAGTCCTAGAACTGTTTAGTCATATCCCTGATTATCACTTAATTGCCAAATTCAGTAGACACCTCGGTTTTTAATTGTTATATATTCAACATGGTCGTCACTCACTTCCCTTAGCTTTTGATAAACTACTTTCTCTTCTTTCCTCATATTTAGTGTTTCTCAACTTTAGCAGAATTCAACTCTTCCCTTCCCCTTCCGTCTCCTTGTCTTTTTTTATTGTGGTGCTGGGAATCAAACCTAGGGCCTCCTATGTGCTAGGAAACCTCTCCATCATTGAACTTCATCCTCAGCACTAATTTTTCCTCCATGGCCCCCCTTTTTTTTGTTACTGTTATTTTCATTTTGTTTCTGCTGTACTGAGGATTGAATCTCCAGCCTTGCCCATGATAGGCAAATACTCTGGCAAGGCTCTTGCTATGTAGTCTTGCTATGCTGTGATCCTCTTGCCTCTGTCTCCCAAGTCTGGGATTACAGGTGTACCCCACCACACTCAGCAGTACTTCTTACTTTTAATACTGAAATAAGGTCTCGGTAAATTGCCCAGGCTAGCCTTGAAATTTTGATCCTTTTGCCTGAGCCTCTGAGTAGCAGGATTATAAACTTGTGCCACCATACACAATTTCTAGAACACCTTTCAAACTAGTACTGATGTACAAATAGTATTCCTGAAATAATACACACTCATGAAAATTGGCAGTACTCTTCCAGGTGTTTATGTCTGTGGTCCTAGCTGCTTGGCAGGCTGAGGCAGAATTCCTTGAGCCTAGGAGTCTGAGGTCATCCTGGGAAAGGTAATGAGAACCTGACTCAGGGGAAAAAAAAAATATGGCACAAATGAATTAAAATACATAATCAAAATATAATATTACAATAAAAAGTTAGAGAAAAAAGAACAATGGAGTATGTTGCAAGTGAGGGGAGGTATTTTGAGGGAAATTAATGGCAATGTCCTTTTTTACTGTAATAAAATTTTTAAAATTTAAGCATTCACTTTTTCATTTACACTTTCATTCACACACACTATGTGTGTGTGTGTGTGTGTATATATATATATATTATATTGTAGTGTACATGGAAAAACAGATGTCTATAAAGTTAATTTTTAAGTAAACATCTGAAATAACTGAATAACCAAATAATGCCAGAATTCATGGGAAGGATGTAGAACGTACCCAAGGCCAAGTAAGTTGTACTGACTAAATGTTAGTTGCCATCACACTTTGCAAGCATCACAGTTACTGCAGTGGGCATAGGCAAAAGGAAGTTGCTGCTCAGGATCATTGCTGCAGCATATCAGCCACACTGGCCCCTTGGAATTCTTTAATGTCGCTCTCCTGAATGAACTTGGGATTCTCTCTCTAGGGGAACAGGAAGAATGGGACGGGACTGGCAACAATGCCACATCAGGGCTGTGCCACTGGTGAGGGTTTACATTTTTTGCTTCTGGAATAGGCAGAGCTGCTCTGAGTCAGACTACTTCTCACCAGTGATCTGTGCTTGGTCGTTTATTTCACTTGCAAAACCTCAGTTCCCTCAAAGGCAAACAGAAATAATAATAGTGCTTAGCTTTTAGTTGTCATGAGAATTAAATGAGACTAAGTAGCTAGCATGGCACCTGGTCATTCCTTAGTGGGGGTCCAGAAAGTGTCTGTAATTATTATACATTTAGCCTAGCTGAACTTTTTTGGTATTTATTTTTTCCTAGATTAACTGATTTATCTCTCTCACCATTTAACAAAAAAGAACATGTTGTAGAAACTAGCAGTTCATAATGAGGCATAGTTATCTAAGAAGGTCACCTTGAGAGGTATTTCAATGAAACTTTGTTATCTGTGGGTGGCAGACACAAGTCTTTTACCATCTGTCTCCATAGCTGTCACTCCCCCTCCCCCGTTTTTGAACAGTTGGGCTACTTCATCAAACTCAGTGCCCACTAAAAGTAGCAGCTGACAAGTGCCATTGTTGTTTTACATAGTACTTGACAGCACTGTGGGCTCATTTGTTCACCTGCTGCCAAGCTAAAGAATTATCAGAATTCTCCCTTTGTTCTCTTTCAGCTTTGGTCTTTGTAAATGTGAGAATAGACATAGTGAAGATTCAAGGTAAATTCAGTTTTTTTTCAATATGTGAAGGTCGAATTCACAGGTGAAAGAGAAATAGAGGGTAGGGTGCCCCGAAATGGAAACCTGACAAGGAACATCTTCACTGGCCTGCTTCACTGACTCTGAGACACACCTCTGTCTGTAACTAAGCTCTGGAGTATCTAATACCCTCCAGCCCCACTCCCAAGCTCTAGGACGTCAAGAGGAACTTACAAATCCCAGGTGACTGCAGTAAGTCAGCCCCTCTGAATATAGGTTTCATCTCTAGCAATATAACTGGCTCCCCTAACCTTAAATCTCTCCTGATATGCTAGCTCTTCTTCCATGAATCCTGTCTCTCTTTGAGCAGTGCTCCATCCTGACAAACTCGGACTGAGATTCTTCTGACTGCAACCCTTGCGGCCAGCATCTGGCTTCTTCATTCCAAAATTTTCGAGTGTCAATAGTGGTTTGACACAAGACTGTCATCATATTCTTTTAAATTTCCTGACCCTTCACCTCTTGCTGACTACTTTAGATTACCACCCATTTCCCATTTCTTTATCATATTCAAAGAAAGCTTGTTTCAATTTGGTTCAGCACTAATCTTAGATCAGGGGTTTTTGTAGGTCCTGGACTCTTTAAATTTTTATTAGTGCCTGCCTTTTATTTTTTGCTAAATCCCTGGCCCCCATATTTCAATTTTGACATGGACCTTTACCCAAATCGATTATCAGCTGTATGACTGTATGGCTACCTTAACTGATAAGCTAAAAATCAAATTACCTATAGGGACCAGGTGGGAAAGATAAATCCATCAAACTAGCTGGGCACAGGACACAAGAAACTAGATTTCTATAATCGTGCTGCCCTGGATAGTTACCATCATGCTGTTATATGGAGCCAAGTTAGTATAAATTAATAGGCAGCCAGACAGGGATAGGCTCTCTTGGAAGTCATTGAGAGTGGTGAGAATACAGTACATCAAATGTTGGTGGAGCCACATCTGAAGAAGGCAAGACCTCAAGATAGAGTCACAATGGCCAGTCTTGCATACTTCCCTGAATGGAAATTTGACATTATACTGTAATTGGTACCACCCTGTTCATTAAGTCCAGACGACATCTGGACCCATCCCTTCCTGAAATGCCCTATTTTAACTTTTTTTTTTTGAGACCTGGTCCCACTCTGTAATTCAGGCTGTCCTTGAACTCACTATGTAGCCCAGGCTGGCTTCAAACTTGTGGCAATCTGCCTGCCTCAGCCTCCCAAGTGCTGGGATTATAGGCATGCATCTCCATGGCTGGCATGTTCCTCTTTTAGAAGTCACAGATAAGCCAAAGTTAATAATGTCAGCCATACACCCTTGCTATGTGCCCCGCTTCCCTACTGGGAAGCTTAGCTAAGCAGTTACACTTGTAATCTTATTGGTTGGTTGCAGTTTGACTCACATTGTACCTGTCAGGAGCATTTCTACAAATTAAAGTATGACTATAGCTATCTAAGGCCCAATGTTGCAGGCTGTGGCACGTGGAAACATAATTCCATTTTGCCTCTGGTCACAGGTGAGGCCTCCAAGGTCTGTGACATTCAGGGGCAAAGCTCTCCTGTTCAAAGGCAAGGTAACACCAGCTGAAAACATCCTAGTTCCTTGAGAGCCTAGTAGTCATACAAAAGAGAAAGGTTTCCCCTGGGGAGGGAGGAGTTCCTCATCAGCCCAGCTCATCCCACCTATTGAGGTAGGAATGCTCTCCTTTCTGCCCTCATCAGCACAGGATCAGACATAAGATCACTGCTGCCCCCCCTAAGTCACCCAACGGGCCCTCCATTTATAGTGTGCACCCAATAAATAGTGGTAAGCTCAGAGTCTTTGTACTTGTCCGCTCTAGGGCACTGATCTCCCAGCCCCCCATATACTTTGAAGTCTCTGTTGTCTTTTTCTTCAGCTCTCGCCACCCCCCTTTCTAGCCAGTTGGAGGAAATTGGCCTCCCATAGTATTCACACTGTGATTTTGCTGAAAAAATTACCGATGACCTAGGGCCTTGATGGCAACCTACTCAGGACTCTTCCTGTCTCTCAGAAGCTATTCCTATTTCCCAGTAAACCTTTCTATTCTTAACACCCTTTGTCCCTTAGAATTCATTCTTTGATTTCTCTAGGCCCGAACTCAAGACAGTTGACATCTAGCAGGTTGGAAGACTCTTATCAATGCCAGACTACATGCTTCTTATTTCCAGGTCTCCAGTTTTCCAAAGGAAGTCAGGAAATCTCTGGGTGTGTGCGTGTGTGTGTGTGTGTCTGTGTGTTCACATGTGTGAGTATGTGCATGTGTTAAATCTGGTTTTTCTTTTTTCTTTTTTTTTTGTACTGGTGATCAAACTCAGGACCTCATAGTTGACAGGCAGGTTCTGTACCACTGAGCTATATCACTGGCCCCTCCTGGTTTTTCAATCTTGAAAGCAAATTCATATATTCTGTTAAAATTTGGCTCTTGAATGTCCTTCAAAGGCCCATATATTAAAGGGTTGGTTTCCAGGGTGGTGGAGATGTAAGACCTAAAGTCTCACTTCCACTCCACGGAGCATGAACAGACCAGGGCCTTACTTCCAAAAGCCATGAACAGCCAAAAGGGCCTCCATGATGCTGGGACTTATAGCTCAGAGAGGCTCCAGGAGCTCGATGGAGGAACAAGAGTCACCCAGGAAGGACACACCAGGCTAAATGGTAAACAGACCTTTATTAGTCTGACCAGACGGCACTCCCGGCACTTCCGGCGGCACTCCCGGCACTTCCGGCGGCACTCCCGGAGCCAAGTAGCTCAGAGAGGCAACTGCTCAGGGGTTCAAGTCCTTTTCTTAGGGTTTTTCTAAACAAAAAGTCCAGGCAAAGAACTACCAGAGGACAAGATTTCAAACACATTGCTTATCTTATGTAGGAAATGTTCTATGGTCACCTTTTGTCATACCATTTGCCCCTGGGTGGGCTGTTAGCCAAGTTAGCAATTAGCATATGAAGAAGCACATTCTCTGGACTATTAGCATGGAGTCACTTTAGCTCATTCAAGTCTTACAGAGATGGCAGGAGTTAAAGCCTAGTGGAAGATCTCTAGGTCATTGTGGGTATTCCCTCAAGGGGTATTGTGATCCCCCCCCCATTTCTCTATTTGCTTTCCATGAGGTTATTGTAGGCAGCTAAATTAGCTAAAAAATATTACAAGGCAGTTAGGCCTGGCTGATCCCTCAGCACAAAAGACAAGGCTTCCAGAAAAAGAAGAACAAACTACACCCACATACTTCCCCTAGGGATGAACAACAGTGACCTGTATTCTAAATAGGAATCTGTTACCTTGGGTGGGGACCAAAACCTCCCTAGCCCATTCCTTCCAGGAAATCCTTGTTCAGTCCATGTACACTTATGACTTGCTTCCCCATTCTATCCCTGAAAGGGGGTTCGCGTGTCCTTTTTTTTTTTCTCCAGATTGTTATATCTTGAAATTTGACTGGCTGTCAATAGAACAGTATTAAACTTGAGTTTTATCAACAAAGTACAGAAAAGTGTAAGTTAACCCTATAATTATAATTTAAGAATTTGCAGTGTACAAGAAATGTTTAAAGTATACCAATTAAACTTAATTTAAATTGAAACAAGGATACATTTAATAAATAGTTAAAAATTTTAATTTGATTTTTCTTGTAAAATCTCTTTTGATGTCTGGTAAAATATAATTGCAGTTTTTTTGGCTTTGTTTTGGATTCCAGACCTTTGTAGGCAGTATCAGGCTGATAACACAGTGTTGGCCTTGGGACTCTTAAAGCCTGGAATGTTTTTTTGTTGCTGTTTGTTTGTTTGTTTTTTTAAATGGGAGTGTTAAAGGGAGAGTTGGCATGTCTCAGAAGTCTCTTTTGTAAGAGATCATGTACTATAGGAGTTAGTCCCTCTAAATTAGAGCGGGGGAGGAGATATTGTGCCAAGCTAGGGAATTGTGAGGGATTTTTAAGGGGGACATTTGGCTATTGAGGGAGAGTGAATATCCCACACTTGAGGATTAGCAAGAGAGGGGCTAATCGGCCAGTTGGATTGGGAAGATGGAGATTGGAGGGCTTGGGATAGTACCAGGCAGAGGGAAGTTGTCGGAGTGCTGGAAGGGCTTGACCATAAAAAATGAATGGATGTTCCAATTTGAGATAAAATGTCACGACCCAATAAGGGGACGGGACAGGATGGGAGGACTAGGAATGAATGAAGGAATGGAAAGTCGCTAATTGTGCATGACAGTAAGGGAGTCTGGCGAGGGCACTGTAGTTGTTCTTCTACCCCAACAATAGAAGTCTGAGAAAGGGAGTTAGGCCCCCAGTATTCTCATAGTGCAGAGAAGCTGGCACCAGTATCCAATAAGAAAGAAATGGTCCTACCTGCCACAGTCAAGATTACCCTGGGCTCCTGGGCGGTGATCTGCTTTGGGCCAGATGTGCCAGGGCCTCTTCATTGTCCCTCCGTTGTCGCTAGACCTATCAGGTCCGCATGTTGGGGAGCTGTGGGACTGACGGTCTGATGGCGGGTGGACGCCAAGGGACAGTCTGTGCTCCAATGTCCCCTCTGGTGGCATTTGGGACAGGGCTTAGTTGGCACCTTGGGATTAGGACAGTCCTTTGTCCAGTGGCCTTCCTGATTATACCTATAACAGGGGCCTGGTGGCTGGGAGCTCTTTTGTAGGGGTTTTCTTTCCTGTGGCATAGGTGGACTGGTCGAATTAAGAGCTTGTGTTAATGATTGATATTTTTTTGTAATTTTGAGGTCATCTTGGCCATAGTAGGCCTTGAATGTTGTGGCCAGAACCTCTGCCTGAGGGGTCAAGGGCCCCCGATCAAGCTTTTTTAGTTTAAGTCTAATGTTGGGGTAGCTCTGAGAGAAGAAATGTATCATAATTAATCTCTGACCATCCACAGACTCAGGGTCTAGTTTGGTATGTTGACGGAGGCCATCAGTTAGCCTTTGCAAAAAGGTGGATGTAGAGCCCCGCAGAGCCCATGAAGGAGACAATTTTGGTACCTGTTTTGAGCTGTAATTCCCACCTCTGTGTTGTAGTCCTATTCTGGGTCCTGATCAGGGACTGCAGCAGCACCTGCTGGGTGGTGATTGTTGGTTAAATGTCCTTGGTCTGCATGTGCATGAGCCTGATCCAGCACTCTTCTATTTTCTTCGGGAGTTAAGGCATTGGTTAAAATTACAAAGAGATCATGGTAAGTTGGTTGATAAGACTGAGTCAAAAGTTGAAATTGTTTTATAAAGGTAGTCGGATCGGCTGTAAAAGAACCAAGCTTGGCCTGAATGAGAGCTAGTTCAGACATAGGAAAAGGAGTATGAATGCGGACAATTCCTTCAGCTCCAGCTACCTCGCACAAGGGTGCCATCGTGTGGCCCTTGGGTGACCTGGAGCAAGTGAGAGGTGGAGTCAGCGCATGGGGTGGGGCAGTGGGAGGTCCAGGGGAAATGAGAGAGGTGGGAGATTCAGAGGGTTGGGAGGAGTCAGATGGAGTAGGGGGAGGAGTGGAAGGAATTTTTGCAGCTGGATAAGGAGGAGGGTCATCTGCTGGATCGGGTTGGGTGCAGGAGTCAGAAGGAGAGTGGTTGGTGGTGGAAAGGCTTTGAGTCAGCAAAAGTATTGGAGCAGTTTTGGTGGCGGAACAGAGAGAGAACTGATTAGCAAGATAGGAAAAGCCTTGGACATATGGGATCTCCGACCATTTTCCTTATCGCTCACATAAGTTGTAAAGGTCTCTAATTAGACCCGATTTAAAGGAGCCATTAGGCGTCGGCCAGACGTTTTGATTGCCTAATTTATATTGGGGCCAAATTTGAGTAGACAAGTGAATTAGCCATTTGGGTTTTAAATCAAGACCCTCCAAATTCCTGAGTAAGCATCCCAAAGGAGAGTCTGCGGGTATGGAGGAGCCAGAGCCCATGACCACTGGGATAAGGAGGTTATCAGAAGTCCAGACATCTCTGAGAGTTCTGATAAGACCCCCTCTTCTCTAGACTTGGTCTAGAGGATGGAAACTCGGTTTCTTGTGAAGGCGTCCCTCACACAAGATAGGAGTTCAAGTGAAGCTAAGTCCTGGACTTAGGTCAAATGCGGCAAACCTGGTTTGCGAGAGAGTGAGGACAGAGCCTGGCACCCGGCCGTGTCCGAAATGTGATCCCAGTGGGTGATCTGAGGTCTGGGGTTCCCGTTACCCTGAAGACTTTTCAGAAAGGGGAACTTATCCAAAAAAGTGTGGGTCGGAAGATCAGCAGGTCGGTGGTGGCTGCGAAGATGGCGACGAGGAGAATGGTCGCAGATGTCAGGCGGGGGCTGAGCAGGGGCGCCCTAGAATCTGGGTTTCAGGCCTCAGGCATTTTAGCCTGTGGGTCTGGCAATCCCAGATCCCACTTCTGACACCAATGAAAGGGGGTTCGCGTGCCCTTTCGGGTGCCCCTTCCCAATTAGGCCACTCACGCACTGAGAGGTCCGGCAGGAGATCTTTATTGTAGGGAGGCGAGCAGGAGGCAGGAAGGCAGAGAGAGAGAGAGAGAGAGAG
>NW_022900927.1:39985172-40017037 GCF_012274545.1 Fukomys damarensis
AGAGAGGAGGAAGAAGCAGAAGGAGAGAGAGGAACAAAGAAAGGAAGGTCCTTTTATCAGTTTGGGGGTGGGCTATTGCTTATTTATGAGGAGTGAGTTACTTTTAACCTATCACAGGCCAGATTGCTTTTATGGGCCCAGTCCTGCAGACACAGGTTTCAACTTTCCTGGACCACTGTGGCCTTGGAGGGGGGGGGGACCAGAGATAAGGGCATGAGGTCATTTTAGGAGCCAAGATATACCAGGAGAATGCAGCCTGTGAGGCAGTGTTACAGCATACTTTAACATGATCAATTCCCTAACAATCCCCATTTAATTGATATTATCTAAGTGACTATATTTGTTACACTCTTGTTGATCACAGTTGTCCTTCTCATTGGATCAATATTCCATAGTGACTGTACTTGTCATCTTATTAGTTTTGTCCCACCTTGAACCCACCTCATCTCATGGCTTTGCACTATAAAACAGCCCTGAGAAGTGAGGTAGGCAGGCAACCCACTTTCTGGTCTCCTTTCCATCCCCCTTAGGCAGAAGCTATCTTTCTCTCAATAAATTCTTCCTACTGTTAACCTCCATTGTTCCTAGAATTCATTCTTTGATTTTAGAGAACACAAACTCTATGTTTCATATACCTAGCAGGTTGGGAGTTACAATATTTCCCTTACACTGTTTGGATTATT
This sequence comes from Fukomys damarensis, assembly GCF_012274545.1. Classification (NCBI taxonomy): domain Eukaryota; kingdom Metazoa; phylum Chordata; class Mammalia; order Rodentia; family Bathyergidae; genus Fukomys; species Fukomys damarensis. The sequence continues at coordinate 39,985,856 of NW_022900927.1, forward strand.
TGGAAGTCCTACATCATGTGCCCTATATCAAGTGAGTGGTTCTTCTCTGCCACATGCCCAAAACAATAAGGCCAAATGATTATGAATTGAAATCTCTAAAGCTGTGAGCCAAAATGAACCTTTTCTCTTTATAAATTGATTATCTTGATTATTTTAGGTATTATAGTTATAGAAAGCTAAGACCCTGGCCAAGTCTTTGCACAGGTTTGGTGTATGAGTTGCCATCCTGCAACTGCTTCACAAAAACTTCTGTCTGACGTAATTAATCATCTCTAGCATCTCAAGGACGATGCTTTTCTACATAAAACTTAGGGTTCCAGCTTCAGCCTCATTATAATTCAGGGAAGAGAGAGTTTGGGGCAGGAATGAGTTATGGACCATTTCCTATTCTAAAAAATAGTTTAGTTAGCTTATGAATAAGGCCACAGTCTAGGGAAAGGGACCAAGATAGAGCTAGTTGATCAGCCATATTGATAAGAATTAAAATAAGAATAGTCAGTGAACTAGGATTTTGGACCAGGAACAACATCCTCAGGCAACCTGGAATGCAGCCACCTCTCTACTGAGCTCCTGAGTTTCTTAGAACTTGAAATGGAAAATAACCAGTTTTCCCCTAAAATCCCAGTTTCTTTTAAACCCTAAATGCCAAAGAACTGGGTTAGAGAGCCTGAGTTCTTATTGATGATTTTAAATTCACAGAGCCATCTGTGATAGGCTAAACAACTAAGCAACTAAACAACTGAACAGTTCCCATGCTCTGTTCATCCATAAAAAGTTTTGGACTGAGGGGCCCTGTAGAAAATTCTGCTTTTCTGATTCCCCTCTTGGAGAAAACAGGAGCCCTTTTTTCCCTTTCTCTTTGTTTCAAATAGGAACACTCCTAGCTTCCTCTTTTTGGCTCACAACTTAATTCTTTGATGCTGTAAAGCCACAAGCTTGGTTTGTGCAGAATTAACCATTTCAGGATCTTTAAGTATGAATTAGGATCTTTTATAACATGGGAGGGGAAAAAAAGAGGAAATGGATTTGGGAAATAGCAGATTCTGCCAGCTCCTGGGGCAGTAGATCAGGGCGTGGCTGGCTGGTTGGGCACAGTGGTTGTAACCTGTCAGTCATGGAGATCCAGGACTTCTGCAGAAAAAGGTTACAACCCTTCATCTGAGACCAATCAGAAAGTGCTATCTTCAGTTCTTCTCATGAGATCTCAAGTCTGCTTTTGATAGGATAGCAGCCTGAGAAGCATGGGATAAAAAAGCCAGCTGCCATTATACTCCTGGCCACTGTAAACTTCCTCGGTGGGCCACTCTCACTCAGTAGAGCATACTTCTTTTCGTCTCTTCAATTGGCCCACACTCACTCTGCAGAGCCTATTTCTTTTTCTTCCATTAATACCTTTAATAAATGTAAGGCCTCACTACATTTTTCACTTGCCTTACAGCAAGAATCTAGAAAGCATCTCTAAATGGAGCACTCCAGAACTGGTAACACTCCCTCTGCTACTCCTCACCCTTCGTTAACTCCAGCCCTTTCATGGTTTCCCTGGAGTGGGTATTCTTTGGGATATTGGTAATATATTGCCTTAATAGTTACTTGTCTACTCTGCCTACTGCTCCTAAATGCCTCAGTAAGATTTCCAGAAAAGCATTATAGCTCCAGCTTCATTATGGATGCTGTAAAAAGCATTTTCTATGGCTTCTTAATTAATTAATTAATATTAATTAAGTTATTTATTTATACTGGGCTCATTGTGAATTTCAGGCTAGCCTTGAACTCACTATGCAGCTCTGGCTGGCCTCGAACTTGTGGTGAAACTCCTACCTCATACTTCTTAGCACTGGGATTAGAGCTGTGCACCACCATGCACCATTTAATGTGCTTGCCTTTTCAAGAGACAGGGATTTGTTCTCATTGTCTGTTATTTTTTAATTACAAAATTTAAACTGATGCAGAAAACAAATTATACATATTAATGAGATGTGTAATGTTTTGATGCATACCTTGTGTGATATTTTGAGGTTTAACATTTATCTACTCAAACATTTATCCTTTATTTTCAGTAAAAATGTCAGTATTCTTCTAGGTCTTTGAAATATATATTACATTATTGTTATTTATCACTCTACTATGCACTGGGCAATTGACTATGTTCTACTTCTTGTACAGAAAATGCACCCTTCTTTCATCAGCTATACCTCAAGTGCCATCTGTTGAAAAAGAAGGAACAGTACAAATTTCTCACAGCTGCCAAAGCATTCACTAACATAGTTTTGCATTCACTCACCATCCTGTGTTCTATCTACAATCCACCCCCAGGAAGTCAAGGTTCAGAGTTCAGTTGTTGGTAGATTTTTTCCTTAGAACCTAACTAATACTTGTTTGCGGAAACCCCCTCAATTTTGCAAAAACTTCAAATATTCTTTCTCTGCAGTTGGTTTTTTGCTGGGAGGTTTGCAAGTAGCCAATCTGAGAGCATTCTTCAGTTGTCTTTGCTGCTGATTGGCTGCTGCTTTGTAACCCAACTATGCAGATGCACCAGCATTCCCACAACGTAACAGGTTGCTGTCACACTTGTAGCTATCTCCAGTGTGATCAGTTTTGTTCTTCTTAAAGCCCTACGGCCACTAAGATGCAGCCAAAACACTCTGCACCTTCTAAGGCTTTATTAATATAGTGTGTTTGTATATATATTTTTTGTTTGTTTGTTTTTGTTTTTTTGTTTTGTTACCAGGGATTGAACTCAGGACCTTCCACTTGCAAGTCAGTTGGCAAAACCACTAAGCTAAATTCCCAGCTCCTAGTGTAGTATTAAATTACATAACTGTGAAAGACACTGCATATTTAGGGTTTAAACTATAAAAATAAGGCAGTTATAGGCATTTTTCTGACCATATCTGAAATTCGTGGTTTTTCACAGTTTGAGGTGCTCTAGGAACATAACCCCTGGAAATTTCAGGGGTCCACTGTACATGTGCGATATGTAAAAGAAGTCTATAAGAATGTGGTTTAAAAAAAAAAGGAATGTGGTTTAGAATCCTTGAACTACTCTGAGAAATCAACATAAAATGAAAATGAAAATATCTTTCATGAGAGAGGTAGGAAAGGTGCAGTGTCTACCTGTTAACGCTCACTGAGAGTCCTCAGGCACCCTCATCCTCACAATTCTCTTCTGTCCCCCCACCTTCTGCCCTTTGCTAGACAACCTTGGCCCAAAACCCTCAGCCTAACTAGCAGGAGGAAATAAATTGGACTCTTGCTTGAAGACAGAGCTGTCTAGCAGGCCATGGTAGTACTGAGAGGCTGAGGCAAGTTTGAGCCCAGCCCAGGTAGTTTAATGACTTAGGGAGACTCTGTCTAAAACAAAACAAAACAATTCATACAGAACACAAGAACACAGATGGAGATACAGTTCAGTGGAAAGGTCCTGGGTTCAGTCCCCAGTTCAAATGGCGGGGGGGTGGACTAGGGTGGGGTGGGGAGAGATTCTGAAATACATTTTGAACTGCAATGTTTTTTGTTTTTGTTACCAGGGATCAAACTCAGGACCTTGCACTGGCCAGGCAGGTGGCAACACTGAGCTAAATCCCGGCCCTGAGCTGCACAGTTTTGACTTGGATGACACCACATGAAGATAGTGTCATGTCTGACCTCAGTGAGTCCTTCACAAACAAACAAGACAAAGCAAACAGCAGCCATTTCTCCAGATAGGCTCCAGCTATAGCATATCCCTGCTTGGTTTCTCTTTTGCCCCCAGCCAGATCTTTTTATTCCTTTTTTTTTTTTTTTTTTTTTTTTTTTTTTGTGTTCTAATGTTTTTTTTTTTTTTTTTTTTTTTTTTTTTTTTTTTGGTATGGAGATCGAATTCAAGTCCTTGTGCTTGCAAGGCAGGCGCTGGAACCACTGAGCTAAATCCCCAGCCCATTTTTATTCCTCTTTTAATGAGAAAACTTCCTCAATAAATCTTTAAATAAGAATCTCCAGGGCCAGGGATTTAGCTCAGTTCTTCTGGATCCAAATGCGTCCATGAGACACTCACAGATTCCTTGTCTCCTCATCATTTGGAGTCAGGACCATCTCTACAGAGCTGAATGCTCCTGACTCCACCTTTAAGGTGGTTGCTTCTAGACCTCCAAGGTGAGTGTCAGACAGCACTTACGTGGCACTTTACCTTGCTCAAACCCAAGTGAGAGTCACGTTTTTATGTCTCTAGATTTCAGGCAGCATCTTGAAGCTTTCCATGTGGTTACCTGGAAGTCCACCTCTTCAAGGTACACTGCCACCATCTAGAAGCACAGGAAGAAAATGTGTAGTAAATAAAGTTTGACTGGCTATTCAGATAAGACTCTCAGGTGATAAAAATTGTCCAAGAGTAACTCTCTTCCTGGTGCAGATATTCTAGTAAAGAAAATTTCACTTATGAATATAAAATCGCCTTAATGGAGAAACATATTTTATTATAACCAGCTGAGAGAAAGGCTCATTCTCAATTGCCCTTATTCAAAATAATCAATGGGCAAAGTGGCATATTTGGGATGATCCCAGTGGGACTAATTCAGTGGTGATCTATGACCCTTTTTTTTTAACCCTAAGGTACATTTATCACCACTGTTAGCTGAAGATTCTGTACCCATTCAGACAGTATATCAAACCAAGAAGAGCCTAGTCAGGCTCTTTCCTTTTATCAAACTTGAGTCCTTTCTAGCTAAGAAAAAACTTGGGTTTCCCTCTTTGTCCTTGCAAATTCCAATCCGAGCACAAATCCTGTTAAATCAATTCGGTGAAAATCCCCTACCCTTGGTAAATAAACACATTTTACCCTGGTTGCCTTTAGCAAGAATTCTATTGAGTCAGTCTAGCAAGAATCTCCCATAATTTGCAACCACCCAGCAGCTCCAAACTCAGGGTAATGAATAAGTTTCAGTCATGCGGTTCCTTCCTTGAGTGTCATATTTTGTATATATAGACAATTTAAGTTAGTTTTTTTTAGCCTATTAATCTTACTCATAACGATATTATTCCTAGACCAGCCACAAAACTAGAAGGTCCAAGGAGAGACATTTGCTCCCTTATATCACTCCAAGTAAGGATGAACCACCACAGGTCACAGGACTGGCAAGTGTAAGGGACCCCACAAAAAATGCTGAAGACCCCACAAAGGTCTCGTAAGAGAAGAAAAAAAAAATCAACTACTATCCTGCCTTGGTCCCAATCAGGCTTTGTCACTGTATTCAGACAGACAGCAGCATCGCATTCCCTGCTTTTCTCTCCTTCTCCCTACTTTGATCCTAGCCAGGGAGAAATCAGGTAGCACAAGTGAAATAAGAAGGAAATGAGAAGGGCCACAAATTCCTCTCCATGTGGGCTTTTGAAGCAGGCCAGTGCTAGAGAAGGGGTGAAGAGTAAACTCTGACTTCAAGTTTGGATTTCTGATTATTACCTGAGAAAGAGTACTGCATATTGTTTCTAAAGTCAAATGGTTTTACAACTAAAAGTGACTAAGAGCAGCCCAAGCCCTTCTTTATGGACTGAAGTTTTCCCCACTGACAAGAAAAGTTTTAAAGTGATGCGAGGAGATGAAAATAATGTTTGGCTCACATTCTGTGGGTCATGCGTGTACAACATATGGTTACATAAGCACAGAGCAGCAGCGACTTCCCTAAGAGAAGCCCCGAGCTAATTTTGTCAGCTGCACCCTCATTCCTGACTCCTGGGATAAAAATGTCTGTTGGATGAGGTTCTGAAACAGCAGGTTCTGGAACTTTTTGACCGGCAAAGTGCCAGGTGACTCAGAGCTGTGTAATGCAATTAAATGAGTCACATCATCTGTGTGAGTGCGTGCATGCGTCATATGAATATGCTGGCTTTCAAACAGAGGTAGCCTACATCCATGGCTGTGGTTGGAAATATGTGTGACCACACAACACCTTCAGTCATTATCGAGCACCTATCAGCACTCCAGGTTAAAAAACAGTACAACACAGACATGAATTGCAATGATACAATTTGCTATGTGTTATTTTAGTGCAAGCATGTTAATTACTTTTCTCTTGTAGCTGAGACAAAATACTGGACACCCAAGGTTGGAGGGGAAGGGGTTTATTTGGTTTACAGTCCATAGAGGTTTGAGGCCATAATCAGCTGGCTCCAAGGCAGGGATGGCAAACAGGCATTGCAGAGGAGAAACAACGTGGCCCACACAAGGCAGCTAAGGTAATAACGGAGTTAACAGCATCTTCTGCCCCTTTTACTTTATTCAGACCACCGGGATTACAGTGGTGCCAAACTAATCACTTACATGTTGTAGTTTAGTAATCACACGCCCTTAATCCCAGCAGCATACATTTCAGATTCAACCTCCTCTGAAGAAGGAAGTCCCTCATCCTCATGAGGCTTTGACAGGACATCTAAACACAAACCATAAGCAAGGGAGGGGATGATTCTAACAGAGGTGATGCTTAAGGTGAATTTTGATCAGGACTACTTATATTGATAGATTTCAAACTCTGCAGTATATTTGGAATCACTTGGGGTGCCTTCAAGTACCATGTTCTATCTTTGAGAGATTCTGATTTGTTGGTTTGGGTTCCTGTCTGGGCACCAGGATTTTTTTTAAGGGCACACACACACACACACACACACACAGATACATATACACATTCATACACACACATGCTTGCACAAAAACCAGTGACAAATAGAAGCTTTTTTTGCCTATTGCATAAGTTAAATTTGCAAGTGGAGTTGGAGTAAAGAATAGGTTTATTTTTTAATACCACTAGATGCATTATTTCTTACCTATTTTAAAATTTTTTCTATATACATTTTCTCATTTCCTCCTCCTTCTCCTCCTCCTTCCTCTTCTTCTTCCTGGCCTTGAACTCACTATGCAGCCTAGGCTGGCCTCTTATAGTGATCCTCCCAAGTGCTGGGACTACAGTGTGCACCACTATGCCTAAGTTCATTTTTTAGTCTTCTCTTTATGTTTTTGTTTCCTAGTCTTTCTTTCTATTAATGGAACTGCATTCCCAGCTCTGATTCGTCTGTTCCCCAACTTGTTCCACTCTTTCATCTCTTAATCCACCATTTTTTGGGGGGGTACTAGGGATCAAACTCAGAAACTTGCACTTGCGAGGCCAGTGGCAGAACCTCCACCATTTGTGATATGATAATCAATTCTATTATAGTTAAACATCATGTCACAGAACTTTGAAAAGGACATGTTGATTTCCTTATGAGTAGATGGAGTAGCTTGATTTATGCCCCAACTTTTTTCGAGCAAGGTTTAATCATTGACTGGGAAAGTGCTTGGTGTATAACACAGCCTGAAACTTTTGTCTCAGGACAGTCCCTCTTTGAACCTTCCCACCTTCTCCTCTCTTCTTCCACCATCTGCTTTCCACCAGGTGCCTGGGAACTGCTATAAGCTGAGTACTTATCTATATTGAGAGGTTTGAAAAGTAAGTCATAATCTATTTTCAACAAGTACTTTATTTTTAATTCTTTATCCTATTTTGCTTTCTTTTTACTTCTGTTTTGATCATATATATTTTTTTTCTTTTCTTTCTCTTTCACCCTTTTCCTGAACCTACCCATGCCCACTGCAAAGAATCCCTAAGGCACTGTTGAGATCACAGTAGCCCCACAGGATGGCCCAGTGCCCTAGGAGAGGGGCTAAGCCTGTCAGTTGCCTGTCAGTCCACAATAATGGAGGCTATGACCACAAATAAGTAGGTTTTAAAAGTCACAGGGGTGCCAGGTAAAAGGTGTGTGATATAATTGATATTTATTTATTTATTCTTTTTTTGGAACTGGGGATCTAACTCGGGACCTTGTGCTTGCGAGGCGGGCAGTGGAACCGATGAGCTAAATCCCTGGCCTTCAATACTCATTTTTGAATACTCCAAAATCTTCAGGCATTGGTAATAAAAAGTGGAGCCTCTTGAGGTAACTATTTTGAAGTGCACATAGTTTGGATGTGTGTCTGAAGAAAAGGAATTAATGTGTGGATGTTCCTTGTCATTCTCTCTTTTCTCCTATGCCAAAGAGAACTCTGATCTGATCTCTTTGGCTTCCTGACCCTCCCCAAAATATGTCCTGGACCTCTTTGATGAATAACAGGGAGACAGAGGAGAGAGAAGAGAAAGAATAACTTAGGTCAGAGTTTTCCCAGGAGTTTAAGATGTGAAGCAGTGGCCTCTGCAATGTCAGAGGGAATTGGAAAGAGGAGGTAAAGAGAATGTTGATGTTCCTCTTTGTGATCTTGTTAGCTCCTCAAAGTGTTTAAGACATTTAAGTGAAGAATTTGGATTTTTTAAGCATTTCTTTGACTATGACTCTGCCCTAAAGTTGGCAGAGTGATGGATCCATAAATCAAATAATTATTTGTTAAAACAACTATGCCCTTGATTCTGGCCTACCTGATAAAAGTCTGTCTGGGTTTTATCTTTGTACGCAGTTCATCAGACTGGGGACAAAAAGACTTTTACAGGTCCTTTGGTTGTCTCTTGTCTAAAAGGCTTTCAGCACATGGAGCTCTAGATGTTATTTCTTACTCACCACAGGGGGAAAGGGTTTCTTAAAAATTGCTCCAGAAAAATACCCTCCAGCCCATACATGAAGAGTTACATTCATACAATGCCCCATTATGTGTGTTAAAAATAAGAAGGCAAGCAATTTTAAACCAGACCTTTTAATTATTTAAAACAATACTGTAAGAAAATCAGCATTGTATACTTTATGTCATTGAAAGGCCAGTTGCCAAAATATTTACTGGTGTGGCTATAAGGCAATTCAAATGTTTCCCCCACAGATTAAATTGTGATAAGAGGAGTGATTGTGAATTTCACACTGCATCTGGCACTTAAGAATTGACTTTAGATTCCTCCCTGAGTCCTGGAACAAGAGAAGATTGACAAAAAGGTGAGGAATCCACTAAAGGGGGTCAGAGGAAAGCACATATCAGCACCCTCAGGGGGTTTATATTGTTTTGGTGGTAACAGGAGGCAACATCTTTAACTCAGACATCCTGGCCTTTGACATCTAGCACTTCTGAAGACACCCATAGGGACTAGAAGTAGTCTTCTTGCCTTTGGTCCTTTGGTGGAGGCAGCAAAGAGAAGAGACACCACTCAGCAAATTCCAGAAGAGGGAGTAAGTGGTAGATGACTTGAGAAACAGAAGGGGTGATTCCCCCCAGAACAACACCTCAGGCTCATCCTGGACTCCACACACTTATCCTGTTGTCACCCTAAATCATGCATAATGGAGTCACCTTCATCTCACTGAACTGCTGCAATAACCTCCCAACTAGTCTCCTTGCTCTGCTAGACTTTAGACACAACAGTCAGAGAGGTCCCATTAGGCCAGGCCAAGACATCCTTGCCTCAAAATGTTCCAATGGATTCGTATCTCAGCTAAAGTCATGAATGACCTTTAAGTCACTGCAGTGGTCTTCTACAGCCTACAGAATATTCGAATCCCCCACTCCCTGCCTTACCACTCTGAATTTTGACCTCTTTTTTCTTACCTACTCTGCCTCGGCTACACTGACCTCCTTGTTCAAATTTGCCAGGTTTGCTCCAGCCCTAGGACCTTGCACTTACTGTTCTCTTTGTGGGATCACTTTCTTCCTAGTTATCTTTGAGGCTCAGTCCCCCCATTACCTTCTTCAGACATCTGCTCAAGTGATGTGTTTCCTGAATTGTCCTACTTAAAACTGTATCCACAAAACCCATACTTTTTGGGGTTTCCTTCTGCGCTTTATTTTTAATCATAACATTTATCACCATTAAGCATTCTATATATTTTACTTACTTGTTATATATTTTTTCTTTCTCACTTACATGAAACCTGCACAGTGGCAAGGATTTCCCCCTGCTTATTGTAACTCTGATACCAGAAGAGTGGTATCACTTATATATTCATCAAATAAATTAGAACAATGCTAACTGAACACCTGAATTGTGCCAGACATTCTGATCATTCATACGTTACTTCGTGTAGTCCTTACAATGATCTTATCACACAGGAGTGTCACAAACCCTCAAACACCCCTCCCACCATTTCAATGACTCCCTACGAGGATGCATAAGATTTAGGATATAGTCTCACTCAGGGCTCATATTTATTACAGCAAAGAACACAAAGCAAAGTTAGTGACCAGAATAGGCATATGGGGGAAAGTTTAGAGGAAACCATGTGCATACTTCAAAAGGACACACAGGATGTGCTTAATTACTTCACCAACTTGTGACCACACATGTGAAATACCCACCAGGATGCTCATTAGAAAGTCAGTGCTAGGCTTTTTTTCAGAGGCTGGTCATGTAGACCCTCTCTGTCTAGCATGTACCAAAATTCCAGACCCTCAAAAGGAAAGCGTAAAAACAATATTTTACAGTTTAGGCAGTGAGAACTTATTTTTGTCATTTGGAGACTGGTGGGAACCTTCCCCAAATTGAAGTTCTTAAACACCAGCCAAGATACAACCTTGCAATCAGGCCTTGTAGAAGGCAGTAGTTTTGGGCCTGCTGCATTACACTGCTGCACAGTAGATGTATTTTTATCCCCACTTTGAATATGAAGAAAGGAGCCTTAGAGAGGTCAGCTAGTTACTTGGCTAACAAATGGTGGCCCTGAGATAAAAACACAGTAATTGCTGTTTTAATCATTGTTATGGGCCTCTTCAACACTGGCTTGCCTGAGCGATACAAGTCATGTTTAATAAATGCAGAAGACTTTTTCATGAATGAAAAAAATAAAGAAAGAATGTTATATATTTTCCTTGGAAGATATTTAAAACTTACAAGAGATCTTGGAGTTTTGATTTTCTCCAGATCTTGGAGCTAATAGGCTGAGTTTAGAAGGGAAAACAGGACTAAATCTAGGTAATTTCAAGCAGAAAGAGATTAACGGAATTTCTTATTTGCCCCACACTGTGGCTGCCTAACCTCTCTGCCTGGGGCTGTGTAGACACATCCTCAAGCTAATGTCATTTCCTGTTCTTGGGAGAATCAGACTTCTGATTTCCCTGACTGCCTCCCTCAGCTTATTTTTAGTGCCAATCACGGACAATCACTAAAGGGGAACAGTCACTTCACTAGGACATTTCTCCAGAAGAGTGCCAACTTGACTGCAGGTTCTTTCCCTCCGTGTTTGTGAATTCTGGTCACAACACCACAGATTTCAAGGGAGAGGAAAAGCAGGATCCTAACAGAAATGTACGCTGTGTGATGTTAGTCCAGCATCCTAAGGAAAATGAAACAAAGGACAAGATCTGCTGCGCAGATGCAGCAACTCCTCTTTGTTCTCAAGTTGCAGATGAAAATATATAAAAACTGACAAAAAAAGATCGCAGATTTAAAAGGATTTGACTGCATTTACTTGCTGCCAGCCCACAGTGCGATAGTTCTCTCATCTTAGTCACTCACAGAGGTTGCGGCAACCAATTTTCCCGGTTTTGAGTTTCTCTTCCTCTTCTTATTACCAGTCTTTTGTTCACTTTACTACTTTTAGGTTCACAATATCTTAAATCCCTTACATATTCTACATTCAGACCATAAAGTTGCGAGTGACACAAAGTTGAATTGGAGCTGGGCAAAAAATTAGAGTATAAGATTAAATTTCAGTGTTATCTGTGGATTTAAGATGTAAAAAATACAGATAAAAATTAATTAGGCAATTTAGTGACTCAGTTAGACCCTATTTCAAAATTTAAAAAAGCTTTTTAAAAAGAGGTGGGAGCATAACTCAGTGCAAAGGCTCTTGGTTCAATCCTCAGTATTGAAAAAAAAAATTTTTAATCATTGCATCTTAGGGCCACATTTAACAGGGGTGAATGGCTGGGGATTTAGCTCAGCGGTTCGGTGGCCTGCCTTGCAAGCCCAAGGACCCAAGTTCAATCCCCAGTACCCCCCTAAAAAAACCAAAACAAAACAAAATAACAAGGGTGAATGACATTTTTATGATATTCATAACAATGTCTTTTGAAGCCCTTCAAGCTGCCTGCTTTTTCCCCAAGGTTGCAATATATTTTCTTTGTGCAAAAAGTTGAATTGTACCTCCCTCCTAAGACACATCCAAGTCTGAACTTCTGGTGCCAATAAATGTGACCTTATCAGAAAAAAAAAAAAGAAAGAAAGAAAGAAAAAAGGTCTGTGCAAGTATAGTTAGGTTCTAGATCTGAAGATAAGATCAACCTGGATTTAGGGAGGTTTAGCACTGTTAGTCCTGGGTTTTTATGAGAGACAGCAGTGGAGAGACACAGTGTAGAAGATGATGTGAAGATAGAGGTGGAGACAGGACTGATGGGTTTACAAAGCTCCAGAAGCCAAGAGAGAGGCAATAAACTGATTCTCTTTCGAAGTTCCCAGGCGGAGCCAACCATGTTGACAGCTAGATTTTGGTCTTCAAACCTGCTCAAGTATTTCAGATGTATGGAGTTTCTGTGGTTTTAAGCCACCCAGTTTGTGATAATTTGTTCTGGAAGCACTAGCAAACTAGCAAAATTAGCATACTTGGTATTCCTTGCTGCTTTCTGATTGCAGAGCTCACTTTCTGCACCCAGTATTACTGCTAGGTTTTCTTTATAATAGTCATCAATGTGCTTTTTCTCTAAAGAGTCAGGTAGTAAATACTTTAAGTTTTACATACCAGATGTCTCTGTCACAACTACTCTGCTGTAATGCAAAAGTAGCCATAGATAATTAGAAATGGGCATAGCTACTTTACAGTAAAACTTTATTTACATAAACCGGTGGTAGGCCAGATAGTTTTTAATTCCTTTAAAAAAAACTCATTTTTCTACACTCTCAATACTTTTGATACAAAATACATGAAGGTTTTTCCCTACCTCACCCAATTCTCCATCTCTCTGGACTCCAACTAGATGTCCTACAATCCAATTGTGAAATTAGCTATCCTGAGTTAATGCAGATGGCACAGGTTAAGGGCTGAGTCCCATAGGACTGCCTCTCCCTTCAGTTGCCAGTCAGAAGTTTCAGGGAGTCACGTACACTTCCAACCACTCGTCTGTAAATTAGGCGTTACCATGTCCTCTCTTCCAGTTTGATAATTTGCCACAGTGGTTCACAGAACTCAGGGACCACTTACTTAAGTTTATATATTTATTATAAAGGATGTAATAAAGGATACAGATGAAGAGTGAAGTTCAGATGTGCTCCAAGAACAGAAACCTTTGTCTCTGTAGAGTTAGGGTCCACCATCCTGCTGGCATGGGGTGGTTAATAAACCTGGAGACTCTTAAACTCCATCTCTTAGGAATTTTTATGGTGACTTCATCACAGAGTAATGATCAATTTTTTTTTTTTTTTTTTTTTGTACCAGGGATCGAACTCGGGTCCTTGTGCTTGCAAGGCAGGCAGCAGAACCACTGAGCTAAATCCCCGGCCCAGGATGATTACTTATTAACTCAATTTCCAACACCTCTCTCTTCCCAAAGAATAGGGTTTGTTTGGTCTTTTGGTGATTAGCTCCTATTCTAAAGTTATCCAGGCACCCACAGAGAGTGGATTCATCTAAAAAATAAAAAAATGCTCTGATCACCCAGGAGTTTATAAGGGATTTAGGGATTCTATGTCAGGAATCAGGGGTAAAGATTACATATTAGAACAAAAGATGCTCCTAACATCACTGTCCTTCAGGCAGTACAAGACTTTTAGGAGCTCTACATCAGGAATAGGGGACAGTGACCAAATACATTATCTCTGATAATGTCACAGTCCCATATTATGTTTCTCCTGGGATCCTGGTGCACATCTCTTGGCCCTCCTTTCAGAATCTCTGTACATTTCTCCTTGAAGCACTAGGAGGTCTGTATGGAAAGAATTTCATGTGGCTTGTTCTGTTTGTCCACATTCTCTGATATAGATTTGTTTTGACTTCCTGTTGTCACTACTGATTATCTTAAAAGAATCCTTTGACCTAATTTATTTCCAATTTCTCAGTTTTCAAAAAATTCCAGTCATGAAATCTCATTTTCCATTTTTCCTTACATCCTACACTTTCACTTTCATAGTGGATTTGTGGCACTCACAATGGAAGCATTTGTGACTGGCATTGGATGGTATTGAGTTGTCAACTGCAGGGAGTAGCTTCAAAGTGTGTGGGTGGCGCAAACACTTGGGGCAAGCAGCCTGACAGCTTCACACTGCTAAGTGGAGAAAACAGTGAGGGGGGAAGAAGAGGCAGCTCACTGTATGCAACTTGCAAGATCAAGAACAAGCAGACAGGAGAAGAAACACACACACACACACACACACACACACACACACGCACAGATTGATTCTTCCAAAACAATAAATGATTATCTGAAGGCAGGGAATAGAGATTGACAGAGGAAGATGAAAAATATAGCAACAAAGAGAATAGAATTTTTTTACTAGTAAATAAAATCAACTACTCTATATAGGACAATGCATCTTTAAAATGCAGTTGTCAGTGAGAGAAGACCTACTTAGATTTGAGAAGTCTGCGAGGGCTGAAATGAAAAGGGAACTAGAAATCTTCATCCAAATTTTGAAATAAGTAAAATCTAATTTAGGCAGTTCAAACTTCTCATCCATTGTCCGGTTTAACCCCATATTAATTTTTCAACAAATTCCCACAAACTTGGTAATTTTAAAATAACAGAAATTTATTCCCTCCGAATTATGAAGGCTAACAGCCCAAAATAAGTATTACTGATTTCAAACAAGGGGACTACAGGGCTGCACTCCTTTTGGAAGCTGTAGGGCAGAATCTGTTCCTTGGCTGTGAGCATATCATTTAGATTTCTCCCTCCATGATCGCAACACCTCCTCCTCTTGCCTATTTTCTCTTCTTCTGTTTGGGTCAAATCTCTCTAATGCCTCCTTCCTCAGATATATGTGATGGCCTATTACCCCATGTACTGCCTACTTGACCTAACTGAACTTTACCCACCTGTGATCTTGCTTATCTTCGAGAACTGGATGAGTGAAGGTCAGAAGTCCCCCTTCAGGTGGGGTAGCCAAAACAAACTGGATCTAAAATGACTGTCAGAATGACAGCCAGACATCTCTGATTTTATTACAGTCCTATTTACATGCTAAATGACACACCTTCCAGAACTGGGACAGTTAACAATTGCCAAGACAGTGATAGGAAAAAAATCTTAAAAGGAACAAAAAGATGGACAGCCTGAATTTCCAGAAAATCTTCACTTTTTCCCAGAAAAGAATGAATAGTTCTCTTTATTTAGCCTCCCCATTTCTTTTATATTTTATTTTATTTATTATTATTATTAACTTTTTTTGGAAATAGGGTCTAACTATGTAGCCCAGGCTGACTTCAAGCTCCCAAGCTCCTAATCCTCCTGTCTCAAATTCCTGTGGGCTGGTATAATAGGTGTGAGCCACCACGCCTAGATTTTTTTAATATCCTATGTCTATGACTTTCCCAACCTCCAAAGGCAGAGAGAAGCTGACTTGTGAGCCAGTCTCTGTTTCTCCTAGTTTTTGGCTAAGAGGCAGATCTTTAACTGCTCAATCAGCAATTGATGTAGTTATTGATTCTGTGATTCCAAGCAGGAAAAGAGACCCAGCTTAGATTAAAAGCCAAAACCAAAAAACAATAACTGGTAACAGGCCTTTAGGTCCCACTCTAATAATCTAATCTAATAATCTAGTTTTTTTCTTTCCCTTTCTAGCTATTGAATTTCACTCTAAACTCTTGGAACAACCCAAGGTTCCCTTCAAAATCTATGTCTTCCCAGAATCACTCTGGTATCCACAGGGGAGGACTTCCTGTACTCAGTCACAAACAAACAAATTTCAAGTCTTTTGCATTAGAATACAGATTCAAATAGATGTTTTGAAAAGAGGGTCATAGTTCTTCTGAAAACTAAGGAAGACTAAGGGGGCAGTGTTACTGAAAAGCACCATGATGAATATTCAGGGAATTAAAACATTAGAGATTTTTAGTGGATTTTTTTTGTTTTAGAAACTATAAATTTCTATTATTTTGGAGAGCTAACTTTCCCTTCACAATGCTATTGCATCAGTCCATAGTTTCTGTTTATGGTCTTTGTCACAATTACAACTAAAGAATACATTTATATCAATTTTATGTTTAGCTATTTTGTTTTGAACCTGTCCTGAAGCTCTGTGAGGGCAGAGGCTACTTGTCTTGCTCATTGGTTGGCAGTGCCATGCACAGAGTAGATATCAATAAATAATTGATACAAAAATAAATAAATACTTGATAGATGAATGGATAGATTAATTAATATAGAATTGTGATTGTTTCTCTTTCCCAATGACAATCTTCTTTTGACCGCAACAGTTCATTGTTATGTTAGATATGATTCTTGAAATGGGAATATTCCACGTTTCTTCTTTTTTTTTTTTCCTCACATGTTTCTTCTTAAAGCAGGATTTCTGAAGAGTAGAGTTGACTATTGGGGCAGAATAATTCTTTGCTGTGGGTGCCTGTTCTGTGTGCTGTAGGATGTTTAGCAGTATCCTTGGCCTCTACGTACTTAATGCCAGTAGCAACACTCTCTATATACATTGTGCAAACTTTGGTGCCTCTAGACATTGCCAAATGCCTACAGAGTGTTGTGGGGGGGGCTTCCAGTTGAAAAATGCTATTTACAGGAAGAAGAGGTATTTCTAAATCTAGGACAAGAGGCCCATGGCAAGAAGAAGGAGGAGGGAGAGGTGGAGGAGGAGAAGAAGAGAAGGAGGAAGAAGAAAACCATGGCTGAATGCCCTATATAAGCTATGCATCTGAGGCAATCTTTACCCAGAGGCCCCAGCCCCATACACAGTATGATAACTCTATACTCTGAAAAATCCTTGGTTTTTCTAACTTTCGTGTTTTGTATTTTCTCTTAGCTCCTTGCCAGGAATTTAAAAATTCCAACTTTATCTCTCTTGAAGTGAGAGGAAGAGGAATTGCATTCTTCGGTAATGTAGCAGGACAGTTACCTGAGACTGAAACAGATGGGAACTTTGGGAAAGATCCTAAACTGAGAGCAGCTGGGATACAGCACCGTCACAGCTCAACTGCTCTGCACAGTGTGTTCACCAAGACCTTCTAACGGCGTCCTGTAGACAAGCAGCAAAGCACATGGTGCAGAAACTGGGGCTACTGAGAGTCAGTGTTCAGAGGGTAGGTGCTAGAAATCACTTAAGAATCTGGCTGCATCTTGTGTTTTTAGTTCTGAATCTTTCTAAATAAAGCATCAGAGAAAGGAGTTTAAAAGGAAGTCTCTTTATTCTTATTTTAAAAATTAATTGCACCTATTTTTTGCATCCCTAGGGAGGCATAAAAATTCTCCACAGAAGATGAAAAAATGAAACCTGTTCACTTTTTGAGGAATATTGGGGAATGAAACTGCAAATGAAACACAAACTAAAACTCAAATTACAAAGTCCACGAAACTTTTTTATTTTTGAGTTTGTGTACTGGGGATCAGAACTCGGGTCCTTGCGCTTGCGAAGCAGGGAGCAGAACCACGGAGCTAAATCCGCAGCCCTAAATTTGTTATTTTCTATAACAGACATAATCCTCATGAGCTCCTATCCCACTGGGTAGCAGCCAAATGGCAGTGGCGGGCAGGGGGCCACACACTGACCTTTCTAATTAAGGGAATAGTTCAGTTAATTTTTTTGTTGTTGGCTAAAATTCTATCGATGAAAAGTTTAACTCCCTATTAGAGCTGGGTTTCTCCTTTCCTTCTCTCGCCCCAGGATAGCATGTAGGTGTGGAAGTAAGCTTGCACCCTAGTAGCTCTGGGGAAGTGGGGCTGAGGCTGGTGTGGGACCTGTTCTTGGGCTGTCTCCACAGCAGGTCACTTGCCCTATTCTTTCGTTTGGCTGGTTGGTGCCCCCCGAAGTGAGGTGAGTCTGGTTATTTGTGGATCCTTTCTGTGTGGCTGCTAACGTGTGTATCTAGGGAGCTCATGACTTGCTCTCTGGGCTTGGTTAGGGTGGTCCTTGGGACTTGCTCCACTTCACCTGCTATTTGGCTGTTGAACGTCTTTGGGAAGCCTGGTCATTAGTGCCATTTTTATTCTACCTTGAATCGCCAGCAACAGGGGTTTCTTTGCTCTCCATCCCCCTCAGTGACATCATGTGGCACATTCTTCAACCTCGACCTCACTTACTTTCAACAACCCTCTAAGGACACGAGGAGACTGCTTCTTCACAGGACATACATCAGACCCTGAGAGATTAAGAGCTGTATCTCAGGGATATTGTGGGTTCATTTCCAGAACACTTGTGCAATAAAGCAAATGTTGAGCCCGGGATTTAGCTCAGTGGTTCTGCCGCCTGCTTCGCAAGCGCAAAGTTCCGAATACGATCCCCGGTACCAAATAAAACAAAACAAAACAACCAATAAAGCAAATCTCAAATAAAGTAAATCATACATTTTTTGATTTGCCAGTGCATATAATGTTTACACTATACTGTAGTCTATTAGCCCGGAAATAGCATTATGTCTAAGAAACCAGTGTTTATACCTTAATCAAAAATGCTTTATTGCTGAAAATGCTAACAATCATCAGAACCTTTGGCAGATATAATCTTTTTGATGTTGACGGCTGCTGACAATCTCGGTGGGGGTTGCGCAAGGTTGAGTGGCTGTGGCGATCTCTTGATATTGTAGCGTGCTTCATCGATCCATCCTTCCTTTCACAAAGGATTTCTCTGTAGGCAGCAGTGCTACCTGATAGCACTTTACTCACAGTAGAATTGATTTCAAAATTGGAACACAGTCTTCCCAAACTCTGCCTCTGTCTTGTCAACTAATATTCGGAATCCTTTGTTGTTATTTCAGCAGTGTTCACTACATCTTCACTGAGAATAATTTCCACGTTAAGAAACCAATTTCTTAAGAAGCAACTTCTTGTTCATTAAAGCTGAAACAGCATAAGGTAGCACTTCAGTCAAACCTTTAGATTTAACGTCTAATTCTAGTGCTCTTGCCATGGCAGCCAATCTGCAGTTACTTCCCCACTGACGTCTTGAAACCCTCGAAGTCGTCCACACAGGTTGGAATTAACTTTCCAAACTTGTGTTAATGTTGATATTTTGAACTCCTTCCATGAATCATGAATGGTCTTAACGACATCTGGAATGATGAATCCTTTAAAGAGGTTTTCAACTTACTCTGCCCAGATTTAACAGAGGAATCACTGTCTATGGAAGCTAAAGCTTTACACAGTGCGTTGCTTAATAGTAGGACTCCAAAATTGAAATAACTCCTTGAGCCATTGGCTACAGAATGGATGTTGTGTTACAGGCATTAAAGCAATATTAATCTTACTGTACATGTCCACCAGAGGTCCCCGAGTATCTAGATGCATCGTCAATGATCAGTAATATCTTGAATGGAATCTTTTATTATTTTTTATTATTATTATTATTTTTTATTTTTAAGCAGTAGATCTCAACAATATGCTTCCAATGTTTATTTACTCATGTTGTAAAAAGATGTACAGTCATCTTGGCTTTGTTGTTTCATTTTTAAGAACACAAGTAAAGTAGATTTAGTATAATTCTTATGGGCCCTAGGATTTTCAGAATGGTAATGGAGTACTATTTTCAGCTTAAAGTCACCTTCTGTATTACTCTCTAACAAGAGAGTCAGCCTGTCTTTCTAATCCAGATATTGACCTATGGTCCCTAGCTATGAAAGCGTAACAGGCATTCTCTTCCAATATGAACTTTTTTTATTTTTTTTTTGAGACAGGGTCTTGCTTTGGAGTTCATGCTGGTCTCAAAGTCATGCCAATCCTCCTGTCTCTCGAGTGCTGGGATTATGGTGTGTGTCCACATGCCCACCAGACCAATACAACATTATTTCTTTTTCTTTTTTTTGAGACAGGGTCTCACTATGTAGTTGAGACTGACCTGGAACTCACTATGCAGCCCAGGCTGGTCTTGAACTCACAGCGATCCTCCTGCCTCAGCCTCCCAAGTGCTGGGATTACAGGTGTGCGCCACCATGCTCAACATTATTTCACTGACATTGAAAATCTGCTGTTTGATATATGTGCACCCATGTTCACAGCAGCATAGTTTGCAATAGCTAAAACTTGGAAACAGTCCAATTCTCCTTCAACTGGACACTGGATAAAGAAGATGTGGTTTTTAAAAATAAAATGGAGTACTACTTGGCCATAAAGAATGATAAATTAGAGACAGCTAAATGGATGCACATTGAAGCGATACTCTTTTAAGTGAAATAAATAGGACACAAGTATAAATACTGAATAGTTTCTGTGGTGTGAGAAACTGGAAGTGTAAATAAGGACCAAAAGGCATAAAATATGATGTGAAATAGGAAGAAAAGTTCCAAAGGGGAAGGGGAGGTGGAAGGGGTTGGGGAAAAGAAAGAAGGGAATGCAATTAATATGAGAAAAGGAAAAAATGGAAATCAAGTCTTTGTAAATAGGGAGGGGTAGAGGGGTTTAAGGGAGAGCAGGGGAATGGGGAAAAATAAGAATCAAGATACATTATATAAAGGTACAAATTTCCAGTGATGAATGTCATTATATTGTATACCTAAAATGTACCAATAAAATTGATTTTTTAAAAAAAGAAAAGAAAATCTGCTGTTTAGAAGGGCCAGGGATTTAGCTCAGTGGCATAGTACCTGCCTGGAAAACATGAGGTCCTGGGTTTGATTCCTGGTGCTAACCCCCGCACCTCCCACAAAAAACAAACCTCTGGGAAATCTGCTGTTTAAAACAGCTACTTTCATCAGTTATCTTACCTAAATCTCCTAGATAACTTGCTGTAGTTTCTGTGTCAGTACCTGCTACTTCACCTTGCACATTTGTATTAAAGACAGGGCTTCTTTCCTTAAACCTCGTGAACCAACATTGGCTAAATTTAAACTTTTCTTCTATGATTTCTTTACCCTCCCAGCTTTCATAGACTTGAAAAGAGTTAAGGTCTTGTGTTTTGTTTTTGTTTTTCCTGAGATAGGGTCTTACTATGTAGCTAGGCTGGCCTTGAATTCACTATATAATCCAGGAGGAGTCAAACTCATAGTGATCCTCCTGCCTTAGCCTCCAGAGTGCTAGGACTACAGGTGTGCACCTGTAGTGCCCAGCTAAGGCCTTGCTTTGGAATAGGTTTTGACTTAATGGAATGTTGTGGCTGGTTTGATCTTCCATTCAGACCACTAAAACTTATCAATAGAACTATGTGGCTTTATTATCATTCATATATTTCTGAAGCAGCCCTTTAACTTTCCTTCAAGAACTTTTCCTTTGCATTTATAACTTGGCTGTTTGGAACAAGAGCCTGTGTTGAGCCTAGATTGTGGCTTGATCATTTCTAGGTTTAGATTTGAAGTGAGAGACATTTGACATTTCTTTTAACTTCAATACTTTGAGGCCATTGTAGGACTATTAACTGGCCTAATTTCAGTATCGTTGTGTCTCACTGAATCGGGAGGCCAGAGAAGAGGGACAGAGAAAACTAACAGGGAAACAGTGGAGCAGTCAGAACACAAAGAACATGTCCTGATTAAGTTCATTAGCAGAGCACAACAACTGCCACCACAAAACAATGACAGTTTATTGGTGACATCAAAGATCATTAATTGAAGGTCACCATGTCAGATATAATAAGTTTGAAATATTGAAAGAATTACAGAAATGTGACGGATATGAAGTCAGCTTATGTTAGAAAATGGCATCAATGGATTTGCTCAACATAGGGTCACATAAACCTTCAACTTATAAAATATGCAATATGCTTTTATTGTGAAGCACAATAAAATGAGGTTATGTTTCTACCATGAAGAGAAGGATGACTGTAGATCAGTAGAGATTCAGTGGAAAAGGTTCTGATGTGAGATGGCATAACAATAATTACCTTTATTTAACATACTTTTCCTGGGTGTTTCCCCAATATTAGCCACCCATTTCTTTTTTGGTTCATTTGTAAATGATATTTAAGTCTAAACTCAAAGCCAAGTCTGAGATTTATTAATTCTCTGGGTATTTCCCACATATTTATGAAATATACATGTTAATAAGCCCTGTCTTTCTCTTGTTTCTCTTTTGTTCCTTGGGTCTCTTCCAATTAGGGACGATGAAGGGTAATGTATTAGGGCTCTCTAGAGGGACAGAATCCATAGAGAACTGTGTATAATTATGCAAGTGAATTTATTAGATAGGCTTAGAAGATCACAATGGCCAATTGCATGCTACAAAGCTGCAGGATCCACTAGCTGCTCAACCCAAGAAAATGGAAGATACAGCGTGAGAGGGATCAAAATGCAGCACCAGTCCAAGGTAGAAGGCATGGAAGCTCAGTGTAGAGTGGAAAGCTGAAAAAACTGGGGATGGATGTCCAAAGGCAGTGGTGGAGACTGGAGCTCTTCTAAAATGGGAACACTTCCCTCTTTTGCTTTTTATTTTGTCTAGGCTACAAGCCTATGGGTTGGTGCCATCCAGCTCAGGGGTGAGTCTTCTTCCTTCAATTTGCTGACCTACGTGTCAATCATCCACAGACACACTCAGAACTGTGCTTCACTCATCTTTTAGGCATTTCTTAATCCAGTTCAAAATGTTCGTGAATGGTTAGGTAGGAAGAAATTTATTTTCCCTATACTACAGATGATACAGAGCAAAAAGACATGCAGACAAGCCTAGACTTCTTGCCATCCCCGCCAAGGTGCCAGAAATGTAAGTGAACCATTGGTTATTTCAGTCTGCATGGCTTGACTGTGTCTCACCAAAAATTCAAACGTTGGAATTTCATGGTCAGTGTTATGGCAGGTAGTATCTTTAAAAGGTGTTTACATTGTAAGGGCTTTCAACTCTTTTATCCTTCAGCCTTTGCCTTGTGAGGACATAGCATTCCTTCTTTACACATGATGCTACAACAAGGCACCATCTTGGAAGCAGAAATGGGACTCTCATGAGCCATCAGACTTGGTGGTACCTTGATCTTAGTCTTCCCAGCCATATCTGTGAGAAAATGTTTTCTTTATTAATTCCCTAGTCTGCAATATTTTGATATAGTAGGACAAAGACTTAAATTGTAATCTGATTGTATCTGTATACGAACCCAAGAACGACCAACAAAAGACTTCCTGGCTGAACCCCCATCAACACAAATAAGTATGAGAGGGGTTGTTTTAAGTCAATGTTAGGATTATTTGTTCTGTAGTAGTAATTAATAACAAAGAGCAGTATAGGGTCAGGTTAGTTTGCTTAGATCATGGCAGGGAAAGAGCCTGGAGTATTGTGCACCAATCCTTACATGTCTCATCTAGAAAGGACAAGTAAAATGTCTGCTCATATTTCATCAGCCAAAACAAATCACATAACCACACCTAACTTTAAGTAAATTATGTTCATGGGGGGCATGGGTGATTCCATTGCCTCAGTGCAAGCTGCAAGGGAGGCTGGAGAAAGGAGCAAGTTTGTAATGATCTGTTGTGTCTACCATGATTCATTAATTAGAGCCATATTGCAGCTTTGAACATAATTGTACTATTTTATCAGGAATGAAGAAAAAAATAGGTATAGGTTTGTTGGGGGCGCTGCTAGGCATTACAATGGCTGCCATCTGCAGCTTTAGCCCTACTGATTCTAGGCTCAGCTACCAATCTCAAACTCTCTCAGGCCTCTTACTTTTAATCTATATGTTTTGAATTTAGGTTTGGGTTGAGTCTAAATAAGGAAAAGAAAGGAGAAAGAAGAATAGAAAGAGGACGAAAGATGCAGAAGAAAAGTGAGAGCTGTGCACTTCCACTGAATGAAATACCCTGAATGTTCCAGACTCTGACTTCAGCACCTTTGGAATCACTAGGAGAAAAAAATATTAATGTTTGCACAGAAAGGGTCAAGACAAAGTCAAAAGGAAAGAGAATGGTCTGAAGTGGTGTAAAAAGCATGGCAGTCTGGGTGGGCTGGTTGAAAGAGAAAAAGCAATGTTCTTGTGAAACTGTGCTTTAGAGAACAGTTGGAGGCATGGAGTGGAACACAAGGCTTACTACTTGTACACCTCAAAGTAGTTAATCTCTTTGTTCTTCCCCCTTTTATGCTGAAGTTCTTAACTCAGTTCACAGGTACTTCTTTTTTAGTCAAAACCAAGTCCAACACAGAAACTCTCTCTTTCACTTCTGTATTAAGCAGCAGATGAAATTCTACAAAAAAGTTTTTTTGTTGCTAAAAGACTTTTGATATCTTGTCCTTTCAAGAACTTTATCATCCTCATTTTACTTCCTAGGAATCAAGGCTTTTAGAGATTACTATCCAAGGTCATGTAACACATTTGAAACTGGAACTATTTGCTTCTATGGTTAATTGTTCCACTAATTAACCATCCTTTCTAGGATTTACTCGAGATACTAGTACTCTTAATTGAATTTGAGATCTAAAAATTTTCTGTCTATGGGCCGGGGATTTGGCTCATTGGTTCTGCTACCTGCATTGCAAGCACAAGGTCCCGAGTTCAATCCCTGGTACCACACACACACACACACACACACACACACACACACACATTCTGCCTAGATAGCTTGACTAGCATTTGTTGTCTAATTCAGGAATATAACTTCTATTTCTTGCTTCTGATGGAAGTGTATTGATGTCAACTATGTCATTTTTGCTTTCACTCTACTTTTATCCTTATCCAAATTCTCCACTGTACTCCCACCAGTTATGGGTTTCCACATATTTTCTTGACATACAGCACTAATCTCTCGCTCATCCACTCTAATCTGATTCTTTTGACAAGTTTTGCCTACCTGCAGCCCAGTCCTCTATGGTGAATCTACTCGCTCAGCTTTGTGATACCTGTTACTTATAGTGAAACCTTGAGTTTTGTTTTTATTGCTTCCCTGCTACCTTTTCCACTCTGACCCCTCCAAATAAATTATTCACCCCCACTGCCCTGGGCTTGAGTAAAACCTTAATAGAAATTATCATCACTTCTCTGTGATTGTCAGATCCGTCACTCATATTTTCTGATTCCTTGAGGTTTTGAAACTATTTGCTATTTTCTATCTAGTTCTGTCGACTGGTGCTCTAGTGTTTCTCAACCAATTTTATCTATTTCTGTACTAATGAATACTTTGTTGGAGTATATGATGATAGTGGGAACTGCCATTAGTTACAGGTACATTGTGAACATCTGAGCAGTGTTTTTGTTGTATCGCAATTATTCTTCTGAGAAACCTTCACTGTAGGTGATATTTTCTTTATTTTCCAGGAAGAAGAAATAGAGACCATATCATTGCTATGGGATATCCTTTACATTTTTGGGGGGGTACTGGGGATTGAACTCTGGTCCTTGTGCTTGCGAGGCAGGAGGCAGAACCACTGAGCTAAATCCCCTGCCCCTATCCTTTACATTTTAATGAAAGCTCTAGTCTTGATAGCCAGCACTGTACTAATTTCTCTTCCTTCACTGTTTAATTTTACTTTCCCAATAGGCCTACAAGTTATCTGGGGCATTCTCATCTATACTTTTCCAAAGAAATGATTGAGACTCAATGAAATTAGCTAATGTATGAAGCATGACTAGATTTAAATGCAAGTCTCCTCTTCAGTCACATTGGCCTGTGTGCGGGTCCCATTTCAATATCTTTGTCCTGGCTGCTTCCCTCAACTGAATTTTCTTCCCCTAATCCATGCAGCCCCCTTCCCCAGCTCTCCACACATTTGTTCAACTGTCACCTTTCCAGTTAGGCCTTCCCTAACCTTCCATTAAAATTGCACCCCATTCACTCTCTTCCTCACCACTTCCCTGTTTTATTTTTGTCTGTGGTCCTGACATACCCCATATTTTAACTACTAGAATGCAAGTTCCAACATGGCAGATTTGCTCACACAGTGGGTATACATTCTTCATATCTGTTGAATGAATGGATGAATGAATGTCTGCTTCCATAATCTATTTCCTTTTCAGTACAATATGTTCAGATGATTTGTGTCCATGTCTTCTTTTTGTACCTGGGAAATATCTAAATTCAGGATGATATAGGAAAAGGTAAGACAAGCCCAATCTATGTGGAGTTGGGAATTCTGCTAGCAGTGGTTCTTGCCTTTATCAAAGACCATTTATTGTATCCCTTCCTACATTTGACACTTGCCTGTGTATTGTGCAGAAAAAAAAAATAAACAAGAATGTTTATCTCTGTCTCTTTTTCCGCATCCAATTGGCTGCTGACTGAGAAATGGAGCACACACTGTACATGCAACACAAACTCAAATCATAGATATCCAAGAGCCAATATTTATAGAGTGATCAGAGATAAAAATCACAGAGTTTCCTTAGACAGGATGGAGTTTGAAGTTATTCAAAGAAAATATTTCTATACAAAAGTTTTCTCCAGGGGCATTGCCAAAAGGTTGTCTCATACAGAGTTCCCTCTAAATATTCATGGTTTGATTTCTGGATGCAAACCCTTGACTGATGAAACTACACTAACCATACAGCTGGAAGGAGAATTCGTATCACTCATCCTGGGAAAGAAGCTATTCTTCAGGGTGTCATGCAGATCTTGAGCCTGGTGCTAATTAATTTTTAAAAACCAGTTTCATAATGAGACATGATGTTACTATAAGTTGCTAGTAATTGGGACAATCATTACCATTTAGCATTCCTTAAACACTCTAGGAAAGCACAGAGTTAGAGATTTTTAACTGCATCTATTGCGGTTTACCACTGTTCTCTTCCATGAATACACTCCAAGTATGTGTATAACAAACCTATACTATAGAAACATTAAAAATGTAAACACATTAAAATAACATGGAACCAGCTTGACAGATAGCAACAAATCTAGCTTCCACCAATGACCCTAGTGTCTTTTAGATCCACACCATTGCCATAAGCCAGTCATATGAAAAATTAAATTATGCCATTGAACATCTTAAATGCATAAGCACAAATAACATTTTCCTAATTTTTGCATCTCATACAGCATCTATTTCATTGCCTAGAAAATATATCTTCTCTTTCAAAGGTTTTATTAAGAAAGATTTTTGAGCCGGGTGTGGTGGTGCACACCTGTAATTCCAGCACTCAGGAGGCTGAGACAGGAGGACTGCTGTGAGTCCCAGGATACAAAGGGAGACCTTGCCTCAAAAAAAAAAAAAAAAAAAAAAAAAAAAAAGGAGAGAATTTTTGTCTCTCTTATGAAGATATGATACACTTTTGGTAATTAAAAAAGAAAAGAGGGACATAAATCAATACTAATCTGTAAAAATTAATAAATCAACATGTACACTCTTTTATATGAAAATAATCATAAATAAAAGATTATGGTTTCAAATATTTTATTAGAAGTTATAAAATGAAATTCTGAATCAGTTCTTATGAGAGGGAATGGTTTTGGACAAGTCATTTATACATTCTGGCCATTATTCTTTTTACTCCATCCTGATGAATAGCTGGATTAGAAAACCATCTCCACAGTTTCTTCCAGCTCCAAGTTCCTGGGATTATTATTTGGAAAACCCAAGGGGATGCAGAGCACAAATGAATGCTGCCCTTAAGCCTGTGACACTTGCTGACAGCTTGATGACTACTTTATCAGCTGGCTGCTTCTGGTTTCCTGGCCTTCAGAAACTGAGTGAGATAATACATTTTTACTTTTTAAAATTTGCTAAATTTGGGGATACTTCATTATGCAACAATAAAGGTAACTATTTCACCTTTTTTTAAAACCCCAAATTCTCCCCCTTCCTGTTGCACATGATCAGTGTTAATTTCACCATTCCTGGGGATTCTGCAATGTGTTTTGTAACAATAAGAGACACAGGGCTGGGGATTAGCTCAGTGGTTCTGCCACCTGCCTTGCAAGCACTAGGGCCCAAGTTTGATCCCCAGTATATGCCCCCCATAAAAGAAAAGACACAAGTTAATTCCAGCACTTGGTTAACTACTTGGTTTTAAAATTCAGATGTATGCAAGACACAACTTTAGAAAGAAGGTGACACTATTGTGTGTTATAGAGGTCTCCTTATGATTTCCATTGCTATTGTTTCAGAATTGCACTTTGCCTTTGTCAAAAATTCCCTAATTTCATGCCTGTTCAATTATTGCCTGATTTAATGTCATGCTTTCTTACTTGGTCATCCTGTCAGTCATTTGACTGCATTATAGAAACACATTCATTGTGCTTGTTTTTCTCTCTCTTTTTTTTTTTTTGGTACCAGGGATCGAATTTGGGTCCTTGTGCTTGCGAGGCAGGCCACCAAACCGCTGAGCTGAATCCCCGGCCCCTATTTGCTCTTTTGTCATGACAAAGTGATTTCCGAAGAATTTTAAACACTACTTTTATGTCTAAGAATTTTAAAAATTGAAATGTGAAATGCATGTACTTTATACTCTTTCCCACTTTAGGCAGTAATGTGTACAGTTCTTGGAATGGTTTCTGGCATTTGGATATTCAGTAAAACTATTCTTTATATGGACTTTAAAGGTTGACACTATTTTATATAGATAGGGAAATAGTTAACAAGTCAAAGTGCTTAATATCTGGAGACCAACTGAAAAAGCCTACACACTATGATAAATGTCAAATTCAGAGTAGCTATTCTAATTCTCATAGAGAATTTGTTTCTCCATATGGAATGATAAACAAACTTTTCTCTTTCAAAAGTTTCTTGATGTGCCAGAGAAATGTGATTGTAAAATGATATAGAAAAAAATTAAAATCTTCTGTAGACAGGAATGGTTATCAACACATCTCTGTGCCTTTGGGCCAACACATTAAATTTACATATTGCTGCTCCCTGTATACAGGAAACCATGAACACATTTTGAGTGGTTGTTGGCCTTCAGTAGTATGCTAGATCTTTCTTACATCAAAGGTGCACAAAGACTTGTGATGCAAACTGGTCCATAATATAGATGCTAGAAAAACTAGACATTATTAGATTTACACAATAAAAATATTGGCTAGAGAATACAATCTTCTGGTACCTGATTGTCTTAGTTGCTTTCTCATTGCTAAAACAAAATACTGAACATATACAACTTAAAGGAGAGGTTTATTTTATCTTATAGTTTTAGGGGCTTTAGCTGGGTCCAAGGCAGAAAGAGCACAATGGAAGGATCTGATACAGGAAAGCTGCTTACCTTATGATGGCCAGGAAGTAGACAGAGAAGAGGGGAGCCAGGGAGGAAGCCTGGTCATGCCCCCAGGGACCTGTCTCTAACCAGGACCCATCTCCTAACAGCACCCTGAGCTGCTGAATTAATTGGTAGATGACCTCATTGATGAGTATATCATCCCCATGATCCAATCGTGTGCAAAAACCTTCCTCCAAGCACATGAGAGTTTCAGGAACACTCTAGATCTACACCATACTTATCGGGAGATTTTGAGGACTATATGGGAGAAGAGAAAGGGTTCTACAGGACAGTGACTCTGAGGCAAACCAGCCTTTCTCTGCCAGGTAAGAAGAAAGAAATGCAAGGCAAGAAGTTCTGTACTTAGAGACTCATTAAAGCATAAGATGTTGTGAACTTTTTTTTTGCTCCTGAGTTCAATCCCCAGTACAAAACAAACAAACAAACAAACAAAAACAAAGAAATTTTAAAACCATAATAGGTTATGACCTTGGGGACTTCATCTGGTTTTTGGCTCCTTCCTCTCAGAGTCTCCCCTGCTCCCTGTTTCCCCAATGCCATGAGTGAGCAGTTTTCCCTCACTCTGATTTTCCAACATAATATTTCTGCCTTGAGGTAAGGTGACTGGGAAACCTCTGAAACTGTGAGACAAAAGAAACTTCTCCTTCTTTAAGTTGCAGGTTTTAGGTGTTTTGTTTTGTTTTTTCCAGCAATGTTCTGACTTCTTTTCCTGCTCCTTTTCTCAGCCTGCTACATTCCCACACACCGGCACTCTCTGGTTTGACTGTAATACTCTAGGGCCCTCCTCAGGGCTTTTGACCTTGGCTGTTTACTATTGTTGCTGTCATTTGTTTGCTTGTTTTTTTGCAAGATATTTGCTTGAGTCTCACCCTTGGATCTCTCTCAGTACTCAAAAGTGACCTTCTCAGTGAAGCTTTCCCTGCCCATCATTCTTTACTTTAAATTACATGTGCACATATGCACACAAAAGATATGATAGAAAAATAAGGTGAATATTTAATAACTCTTAGTTGAAAAAAAAAAAAAAAACTGTTTTGGAGTCACCATCGCTCAAGTGCCGGGAAGGTAGCCTGGGCCCTGATCCACCGTGGGAAGGAGAGCCATGCTTGCTCCCAACACAGCCGCCATTGCTCAAGCACTGGGAAGGAATCCCCACAAGCCCCCCCACACTCTCAGACCTCCTGACTGTGCCAGTCTTTGGACCCACTCTGCAGAGGCAGAGGTGGTCATCAAGGGTATTTTTCTGAGTTCCCAACTTTTAACATCTTTAAAAAATGGGCGTGGGAAACCTGTAGTAGAACGGTGTAGAGTTCAACCATTCAGAAGGTTGGGGAACTCAGTCTGGGCCTTGCAGCCCGAGGTCAGTCTGCGTCATGGGGTTCAGCCATCAGCTAACTGAGATCAGGGGTCTTGCAACCTCGCTCTATCTGAGCTATTAAATGGTAAATATACTATATTGAAATTTTATTCACTGCAGGCATGTTCTGGACTGCTTCTTGATTTCAATTTAATTCAAATGATTTAAGGGTGATAGACTAGTGACTACCACAGGTGGTCAGTGTCAGAGTTGTGTTTGATCTTAATGTGCTGCTGATTGTATCAATTGGGGTAAAGCATTGCGGTTGATTTGATGAGCTGTTTTCTCTGATGTTATGAAAATGAGAATGTCTGTGGGTCATTAGAGACACAGAAGCTAGGGAGCAACTATATCAGGAAGATTTGGGTGATAATCCAGTTATTAAACCAAGGACAGTCTGACAACAAAAATAAAAATGAGAAAACACTTAAGCAAGACACAAGGACAGACTTCCAGTTTACCAATGGCAAACAGTAAGGCAAATGAGGATGCAAAGGCCGATAGTGAACCACCAGGACACCCTGAACTCAAACCACAGGAAGTAACAAAACAGATCAATCAGGCTCTAGAAAAATTCAAAACAGAAATAATTTCCCAGATAACCATAGAGATAGTGAGCAAAATGGAAGTCGTGATTCGAGACTCTAGAGCAGAAACTGACAAAAAAATAGATGAGCTCAGGACCATGATAGAAGCCATGAAGGCCCA
>NW_022900927.1:40017334-40018455 GCF_012274545.1 Fukomys damarensis
TAAAAAAGAAAATAACCTCCAACCTAGACTGATATATCCTGCAAAACTCTCTTTTAAAATGGATGGGGAAATAAGATACTTCCATGACAAACAACACTTGAGAAACTACATGAATACCAAACCAGCACTAAAAGGAATTCTAAACAAGATCCTAGAAAAAGACAATGAAGGCAACAACACCATGAGGCCCAACAGAGCAAATCAAATAGGCAAGGCAAGAAATTAAAACTGATATATCCTGCAAAACTCTCTTTTAAAATGGATGGGGAAATAAGATACTTCCATGACAAACAACACTTGAGAAACTACATGAATACCAAACCAGCACTAAAAGGAATTCTAAACAAGATCCTAGAAAAAGACAATGAAGGCAACAACACCATGAGGCCCAACAGAGCAAATCAAATAGGCAAGGCAAGAAATTAAAAGGAGAAGGTGAAAAAGTAAAAAGAGTCAACAAAAGGCCAATAACATGTCAATAATAAGTCAGTACATATCAATTATAACCATCAATGTCAATGGCCTCAACTCACCAATCAAGAGAAATAGACTGGCAAAACGGAATAAGAAGCAAAATCCAACAATATGTTGTATACAAGAAACACACCTAGTGCAAAAAGAAGCCCATAGACGAAAGTGAAAAGATAGAAAACAATTATCCATGTGACCGGAGCCCAGAAAAAAACAGGGGTAGCAATCTTATTTGCAGACAAAGTAAATTTCAAACGAAAACTGATTCTAGTGTATTGATATAGGACAATACTGTATCATACCTCTATGAATGTAAAATATCTTGTACCTGCTTTATGATACATAGTAGGGACCAAGCTTTATCAGAGCTACATTTAATGATATTGCTCTAGAATGTTCTCTTTCCAGATGATGATTAAGATGCTAATTTAAAAAAAAATGATCCCAGGTACCAGAACAGCAACAGAACTTTGCTGTTTTCTGGGAATTATTCTTTTCTTTTCCTTTTTTTTTGTTTTGTTTTGTTTTGTTTTTAATGGAATGTGCTGAATGTTTATAATTTTGTTCAGATGACTGCACAACCTGGAAAAGCTGTTGCTGCTATCGATGTATAACATACTATTATTAGTCTTTTTATATAAATATAAATA
>NW_022900927.1:40018960-40033759 GCF_012274545.1 Fukomys damarensis
AGATAATTAATAATGTGAAATAGGAAGTAAAGGGCTAAAGGTGTAAGGAAAGTGGGAAGGGTGGGGGAAAGGTAATAAGGGAGAGGAAAAAAATATGAGAAACTGAAAAAATGGAAATAAAGTGTTTGTAAATGGGGAGGGGAGGAGGGGGTGAAGGGAGGGTAGGGACAAGGGGAAAAATGAGAATTAAGACCTATTATGTAAAGGTACAGAATCCCAATGATGAATGTAACTGTATTGTATACCTAGATTGTACCAATAAACTCAATTAAAAAAAAACAAACCTGTTTCGGTAGTGTTGACTCTTTTTTCCCACTAGTTCAATATTACTTCCCATTAATCCATGTCAACAGTTTCTTTTAAATGCAAATAAATAAATTTTAAAAAGAAAAAAATTCTTAAAAATTATTACAGTAAAAGACACATTGTCATTAATCTCCATCAAAATACTCACTCCTCACTTCAAAACACTTATCCATTGTTTTTGCCATTTTCTTAAGCAGTTCTGGATATTGTCTATCTTTGGTTGTACTTTCACGGCTGCCTTGATGTCCTGAATCACTTTAAATGTCTGCCTTTCATGGTCATTTTGACTTTGGGGAAGAGCCAGAAAGTGCATAATGCCAGATCCTATAGCTTGAGGACACATTGTAAAGTTTTTATGAGTCTGCCTTCTATTGGTTGGCACTCAGCTGATCGCACCTTGTAGGATGCTAAAGAGGACTTCTGGTACTGCTTCAGAAAGTGGCAGGAATGGTGGCATACGTGTGCTCCAAGAAAGGGGAAGTATTTGGAGGGGTAGTAATGGCAAGATGTCTTTTACTGTAATAAAATTTAAACATTCACTATGTATTCTGAATACCCTTTGTACAACAAACCCTCTATCCTCTTCATTCGCTTTTCTCACTTTCTAACATAATTTAATTTACATATTCATGCTGGATTTTTTTTTGTCTCTGGTAAAACTATGTCATCCCAAAATATGCTACTTCAGCATAGGATAATTTTGAGAAATTGAAGACACAGAAGCTCTGAAAAGAAACTTAATGTTTCCCTTTTGTAAAGAAAAATTTACATCTATAAAGGAAATCTCTATGAAATTGTTTCTCTCTGTACCAGGAAAGGAAGAATTACTTTAATCAATAGAGATCTTAATTGGTAGAGAAGGGAAGTCTTAGTCTGTATTTTTGTTGTTATAGCAGAATACTGTGCTACAGAGGGGGTAATTTGTAAACAGAAGTGCATATTACATGGCAAAGGGCATCACCTGGTGAGGCAGAGGGAGCATGCTAGCTGCTGTCACTTTTCCTCTTCTTATGAAGCCACAATTACCATTACAGGGGACCCAGACCTTATGACCTGTCTGTGCCAGGCTCTATAGTAAGAACTTTACATATCTGAATTCTCCCAAAAACCCTCTGAGGTGGTTACAATTCCTATCATTTCCATTTTACTGATGAAGAAAGTGAGGTATGGTAGTTATGGGCTGAGTTGTGCCACCTCAAATTCCATGCATTGAAATCCTAACCTCAGAATGTATCTGAATGATAGTTTTTCAGCTCTACAGAGACAAAGTACCAAATAAGCCTTTACCATTAATCTCTCTTTATGTTACTGTTTCTTCTCTTGTTACCCAGTGAGCCCTAGACCCTACAGTTAGGGAGGTTATAGGGTCTCTTTTAGGAGGTGGTTTCTAGGTTTTTCTTGTCTTGAACAAAGAATTGGAAAAAACAAGTACAAAAGGTAGCAAGGTTTTATGTCTGGTAAAAGTAGAAAAAGAAATGTGCTGTACAGTATGAGTTTGGGACAAGTGAAAGTAGGAAAAACTACATTTTACATTGTGAGAGCAAACTACAGTGACAGAGAACACAGTAGCCCAAACTCAAAGGTGACTCTTTTTGTATCTCCCACTCCTTCATGCTGAAGTCTGGTCTAAACTGTCCTATCCAAAACTACTTGACTTCTGGAGAGAAGTCCATGTGCAGGAACTGTTCCATCCATCTGGCATGAAATTTTGCAGTTAACAGGTCATGCCCACTTTCCCATCCATCCAGCCTGCCATGCCCTAACCTCCTGCCTTACTACTTCCTTGAAGTTTTGATAATACATTGAGAATACACTGGTCTAGCAATGAAGGCATATAAGTACTTTAACAAGGCCCTCAGGACTTTAAAGTGATCCATTGGTTAATATTGGACTTTTCAGGTATGTATGTTGAAGAAAAAATATTATTTTCTTCGTTAGGCTTATTTACATTTTTTACATATAGATGTTAACACAGACAAAGCAACTAAGCTTCAGACTCTTACCTTCTTTGCCAAACTAATCACAGAGTGTAGAGAGATAGATTTAACTAAACCGTCATGACTGCCACGGCTTCACAGGATTTTGTCTGTCAGATTTAGGTGATGAGTTTTGCATCTAAAGATGACACCATTCTTAATCAGTTTGAATACTATCACAATAGCAGTAATGTGCATGCATTCTGATTTCAAAATGTCTAATTCCAATTTTCAGAGCTATGAAAACATCCTATGGAACACATACACAGAATCAAAGTATTATCATTGGTCTTAGTCCCTTACTCCCTTAAAGCGTGTACCAAACGGAATCTGAGAAATCCCAGTAAGTTTATTTCAACATTCATACCAGTAAGGCCGAAGGAGGAAAACACTATTATTTGGAAGTGCCAGCTCAATGGAAAGTCTAATCTCAAAACTACATGTGTATCAAAATTATCACTTACCATTCTAATATGAAATCTTCTGTGTGATTTCTGTTAATCCTAGTAATCTTATCAATAATGTTGTATCCAATATTATTTGCTAAATATTTGTTTGTTGACTATCTTCTCTAAAGAAAGAAATATGATGGGTGCTATGGGGGAATACTAGGATAGTGCTGTCCAACCCAACTTTATATAATGATAGAAATATTCTATATCTATACTGTCTAATATAATGGCAACTAGCCACTTGTAATCTGGCTAATAAAACCAAGTGACTGAATTTCTAATTTCTTTAATGTTAGCTTATTTTTACCTAATGTTAACTAATTAAAATGTAAATATTTGAATTTAAATAGCTAATGACTACTGTATCTGGCACTACTATTCTAGATCAAAAGTAGCCTCTCTTCTTCTGCTCGAATATAGCTCTTGAGGGATTGTGGTACAGGGGGTGTGGCCACCCAGTAAACAACACGAATTGAGAACCATTGCAAACTATTACATAAAAATTTAAATCATACCAAGTATATCTCTCTGATGACATCATTTAATGGAATAATCTGAGTGGGATGAAGTTATTGGAAGGAAAGTGGTTATTTCAGGAACTGCTGTGATGGAGGGAGGAGAAGCAGAGAAAAGTGAAGGACAAAGTTGGGGGACTGGAAGACATAGATCAAGAAGGAACATTTGATGAGACACAGGTAAGCATTCATAGTCATCTTACTGAAAGACTGAGGCAGCGAATTAAGGGAGGGTGAATATTAACTTGATTAGTAATACGGGGGCCACTCAAGTAGAATGGACCCATGAGAGGGGAAAAATGTGTGAAAAGAAAGAAAATAAACCTGAAGGGGGAAAATCTGTAAAACAATGTTTAAGTGCTTAATACAACACATTCGTTGTCATTTCATTAATTTCCCATAAATGTTTTCAAATAATAGTAAAAAATTAGCTAAGCCATTTGTAGGTTTAGAAACTTGTTTACATCATAATAAGAATTAACGTAAGAATGATACTTAAATATATATAGTCATTTATTATTAAAAATAGTGACAATCTCTTCATAAATGGTATTTTACTTGATTTCATAATTTTTTGGCTTGATTCCTCTTCTCCTTTGCTCTGTTAGGCTTCTCTCTTTCTTTCTTCTACCAAACACTATTTCAGGGCAGGACTTTTCAAATTATCCGAGGTGAAGAAGCAGTTTGTCATTTCACAATTAATCATCAACTCATGCTTTGTAAAATACACCGAAAACCAAATACTAGAGAAATGAAATAAGAAGGAATTCAAAATACAGGCTAGCCCAAGTATTTTAGTCTTAGATTCAGTACACACAAAACTACTTTAAATAGTAGTTTCAGACTGCTTAATGTTTTCCCCTATACTGAGAATTGAACCCAGGGCCTTGCACACAATAGGCAAGTGCTCTGCTACTGAGCTACATCCCTAGCCCCTGCTTTAAAAATTTCTAAATCGTATTCTTAATTTATTACTCATTATCTTGTAGATTGGTAAGTAATCCCCCCATCCTCTCTTCCCACAGTACAGGGGATTGAACCGAGAGCTTAGACACGGTAGACATGAGTTTTGCCACTGAGCTATATGCCCAGCCCAGCACCACCTCTTGGAGTACATTTTGAATAGTTATAACTTTAGACAATATTGTCTTTATGATATTCATCACTTAAAATTTAAAAATAGACCAAATCATCTTATTTGTAATGATCTTTCATTTGAAAAGGCATTTTTCTTTTCTTATTTTCTTATGCTGTCATAAATATTCAGTTGTCTAGGTTCCAATGGATTCTTGCATTCAAATAAAAATATACTGGAGAATCCCCAAATGAATATATAGGGGTATTGATCTTCAATACCCAATGTTCATCTATTTGATGTTACCTATCAAGAGAACTCTTATTTATTTATTTATTTATTATTTTTTTGGTTTTTTGAGACAGGGTCTCACTATGTAGTTGAGACTGAGCTGGAACTCACTGTGTAGCCCAGGCTGGTCTCAAACTCACAGCAATCCTCCTGCCTCAGCCTCCCGAGTGCTGCAATTACAGGCATGCACCACCATGCCAGGCTTAATTTTTTTTATTCTTGAATGAAACTTTGCAAGTCCAATAGCTAGCTGTGTGCTTACAACATTACAATTTGTTTTCAAGTACAAAAATGAGCTATCAGAAAATGATTGAGTTTTCACAAATACCAGTGTTTCACTGAGCAAATTAAAAAGGAAATCTGGCCAAGAGAGGTGAGGAAATCAATGTTCAACACCTCAAGGATTTGCAAATGTGAAAACCTTCAAAAGTTTTAAACAAAACATGTGAATTCAACTTGCTTAAAGTTTTGTTTACTTGAAATTTTCCTTTATTTGAAGTTCCCTTTTTTTCTCTAAATTTTTGAACAATTGTAAAACCACAGCAGATGCTTACAGAAGGAAAAACAGGTGCATATCACTTAGGAATAACAGACTGGGAAAAAGCTGTGAAATAAAGCTTGAAAGCTGCTGGCATTTATTCTCTCCTCATTCTCTTAAAACTGAAGAAATTGCATATTGTATTTTAATAAAACTTATTTTAACATTCTCACAGTCTTATTTGATCTCCATTTAAGAGAAAAGCTTTCTTAGTTTATTACTATAAACATGAAAAACAAAAGTAGTAGGTAATCCTTGATTGGACTCTACATTGAAATTAAACTCCAAAAACCTGGGCATTTTTAAGATAATGGAGAAAAACCATATGCAAGCTATGTGTTAGATAATTTTATGATGTCAATATGAACCTTCTTTGGTATGATAATAGTATTAGAGTTATAAAAGAGAATGCCCTTGACCTTAAGAACACATAGTAAAATATTTAGAGATGGAGTCTCATGTTGTCTTCAACATATTCTTTTTTTTCTTTTGTATCAGGGATCGAATTCAGGTCCTTACACTTGCAAG
This sequence comes from Fukomys damarensis, assembly GCF_012274545.1. NCBI lineage: Eukaryota > Metazoa > Chordata > Mammalia > Rodentia > Bathyergidae > Fukomys > Fukomys damarensis. Next base: position 40,024,642 of record NW_022900927.1, read on the forward strand.
GTAGGGGGCGGAACCACCGAGCTAAGTCCTCAGCCCCTGCAACATACTTTTAAATGTTTCTGCATTAAAAAGAGACACATTGATAAATTAAGTAGGTACACAGACAAACAAAGTAAATGAGGCAAAAGTTGACAATGCATTAAAGCAGGCCTGGGACGAAAGTCCAAATGGAGGCTCATATGTCTGATTATTTAAAGCTATAAGTTAAGCTAACAAGATAGAAAAATATGTCACATTCTTTATTTCAGCTAATACATCTTTTTAACAACCTCGAAGTCAAGTTCAAATTTATAATTCACCAGGCCGGAGATTTAGCTCAGTGGTTCGGTGGCCTGCCTTGCAAGCGCAAGGACCCAAGTTTGATCCCCAGTACCAAAAAAAAAAAAAACAACCAAAAACAAATTTATAATTCACCAATCTCTACAGGTTTTGTGCTAGAACACATCAGTGCAAAGAAAGACAGCCCTTTGTCATCAGGCCTGTGGTGAGTTCCCTTCTCTTTCCACCCCTTTCTCTCCCCAGCCCTGTATCCATCCTGCAAATGTATGAGGCCATCCCAATTCATGCCGTCAACACCATCCATGTCAGAGCTCCCCACTCCCATGCCCTCTGTTGATAGCTTCCTTTGTCATTCATACACTTTTTAATTTGATGCAATACCATTTGTCCATTGTTGCTTTTGTTGCCTAAGCTTCTGGAGTCATATAAAAATTATTATTTTTTTAATTAAAAATTTTTTTGGTACTGGGGATCGAACTTGGGCCCTTGTGCTGGCAAGGAAAGCGGCAGAACCACTGAGCCAAATACCCAGCCCTAAAAATTATTATTTAGAACAATGTCAGCAAGCTCTTCTAGTAGTTTTAGGTCTCACATTTTAAGTTTTTAATTCATTTTGAATAGATGTTTTTATTTGCTAAGTTTATTGGTACAGTTTAGCTGTATATTGTGATCACATTCATTATTGGGAATGTGCACCTGCACATGATATATCTTGGTTCTTATTTTTTCCCATTCCCCATTCCCTCTCTTCAATTCCTCCATCCCTCCCTATTTACATAAGCTTTGTTTCCAGTTTATCTTTTTAAATTTTTTATTTCCCCTCTTTTCTTTCCCCCTAGTTTCCCTTCTCCTTTGAACATTTTCTTCCTATTTCACATTATCTATTATACATTTTGGTTCTCATTTACACTTTCAGTTTCTCACACCAGATAAACAGTTCGGTATTTACTCATATGTGTCCTATTTATTACACTTAAGAGTATGGCCTCAATGTGCATCTATTTAGCTATAATGTCTGCAGTTTGTCTTTCTATTTTTTTGGTACTGGGATCACACTCAGGACCTTGCATTTGCCAGGCAGGCTTGGCACCACTGTGCTAAATCTTGTCTTTCTTTATGGCTGAGTAGTACTCCATTTTATATTTTTAAAAAACCCCTATCTTCTTTGGGCTGTTTCCAAGTTTTAGCTATTAAAATTGTGCTGCTAAAAACATGGGTGTGCATATATCACTGCGGTATGATGCTTTTAATTCTTTCAGGAACATATCCAGAAGTGGAATAGATGGGCCAAATAGGACCTCTAATCCTAGGTTTTTGAGGAATCTGCACTCTCACCAACAGTGGAGAAGGCTTCCTTTCTCCCCACAGTGCCATCAGCATTTGTTATTGGTTGATTTCTAGACACAGCCATTCTTTCTGGGGTGAAATGGAATCTCAGCATTGTCTTCATCCACATCTATTGAATGACCAGTGATGTTGAAAATTTTTTCATATGTTTATTTGTTACTTCTACTTCTTCAGAGATGTCTGTTCATTTCAGATGCCCATTTTGGATTGGGTCTTTAAAGTTGGGGGGGTCTGATTTTTTTAAAGTTCTGTATATATTCTAGACAGTGGGCCTTTGTCTGAAGAATGGCTGGTAAAAACTCTTTCCCACATTGTGGGTTGTCTCTTCACTATGTTAGCAGTTTCTCTTGCTATGCAGAAGCTTTTTAATAAAATGAGATCCCAGTTATTGATTCTTTGTGCTAGTTCCTGTGTGACTGAGGTTTTGTTTTGCTCATAAAGTCTTTTCTTATGCCAATGTCTTCAGGAGTTCTACCTAATCTATCTTCCTGCAGATTTGGTGTTTCTGTGTTAATATTTAGATCTTTGATCCATTTTGACTTTAGTTTAGTGCATGATGAGAGATATGGGCCTAGTTTTAATTTTTGGCAAGTTGAAATTCAGTTTTTCCGGCACCATTTATTAAAGAGGCTCTGGCCGGGTGTGGTGGCGCACGCCTTTAATGCCAGCACTCGGAAGGCTGAGGCAGGAGGATCGTTGTGAGTTTGAGACCAGCCTGAGCTACAATAGTGAGTTCCAGGTCAGTCTCAACTACATAGTGAGACCCTGTCTCAAAAACAAAGCAAAACAAAAAAATGCTGTATCTTTCCTCCAGTGTTAGGTTCCTTTGAAAAGATGAGGTGGTTGAGTGCATCTGGAGTTGTTTCTGCATCTTCTAATCTGTTCTATTGATTTTAAGATCTGTTTTCTTCCAGTACCATACTGTTTTTATCACATTACCTTTGTAGTATAGTTTCAAGTTGGAGACTGTGATACCCTCTGCCTTGTCTTTGTTGCCCAGCATTGCTTTTACTATTCTACATCTCTTCTGATTCCAAATGAATTTTTGGGTTGTTTTCTCTAGTTCTGTGAAATATTGTTGGAATTTCAATTGGGATTGTGTTGAATACTTTTGGAAGTATTTCCATTTTCACTATATTGATTCTTCCTACCCAAGAACAAGGTATGTCTTTCCATTTTCTGATATCCTCTTTGATATCTTTTTTTCAGAGTGCTGTAGTTTTCAATGTAGAGGTCTTTTAGGTATTTCACTTTTTTGGATGCTATTATTTTGAAGGGAGTTGTTTTCCTAATTCCTCTGTCAGTGAGTCTGTTATTCATGTAGAGGAGGGTTATTGATTTTTGAGTTTTGACCTTATATCCAGCTAATCTACTAAATTTGGTTATTAAGTCTAGAAGAATTTTGGTGGAGTTTTGGGGTCTTCTATATAGAATATCATGTAACTCACAAATAAGGACAGTTCAAAGTCTTCATTTCCTATGTTTATTCCTTTTATTCTCCTTGTCTGATTGCTGTAGCTAATGCTTCCAGAACAATATTGAACAGGAGTGTGACAGTGTAGTGGAATCCTTGTCTTGCTCCTGATTTTAATGAGAAAGATTTCAATTTTTGACCATTTAGTATGATGCTGACTGTTGGTTTTTCACAGATAGCTTTTATCAGGTTGAGATAAAGACTATTTCAATTTTCTGTAGAGTTTTATCATGAATGGTTGTTGGATTTTGTCAAGCAGTTCTTCTGAATCTATTGAGATGATCATATAGTTTTTGTCCATGGCTCTGTTAATAGAGTGTATTATAGGGCCAGGCATTCCAGGTCAGTCTCAACTACATAGTGAGACCCTGTCTCAAAAAACAAACAAACAAACAAATAAATATATATAGTGTATTATATTTATTGATTTGTATATGTTGAAGCATGCCTGCATCTGTGGGATGAATCCTCCTTGGTCAGGGTATATGATCTTGATGATATTCTGCATTCTGTTTGCCAGTATCTTATTGAAGATTTTTGCATCTATGTTCATTAGGGAGATTGGCCTCTAGTTCTCTTTTTTGACTGGGTATTTGTCTGCTTTTGGGATCAAGTTGATGCTTGCTTCCAGGAATGGTTTGAGAGTATTGCTTCCCTTTCAAATTCACTAAGAGTTTAAGCAGTAGTGGCAATAGCTCTTCTCTAAATGTCTTGTAGAATCCAGCAGTGAAGCCATCAGGACTGGGCTTTTCTTTGTTGATAAGTCTTTTTTTATTACATTTTCAATTGTGTTGATTGATATTGGGTTATTTAGAATTTTTATATCTTCTTCATTCAACTTTGGTAATTCATATGTATCTAGAAATCTGTCTACTTCTTTTGTGTTTTCCATCTTATTGGAGTATAGGTTCTCAAAGTAGGTATTGATGATCTTCTGTATTTCTGCTGAGTCTGTTGTAATTTCATTCTTTTCATTCCTAATTTCTTGGATTGGAACTATTCTTTCCTTCTTTGATAAGGTTGGCTAGGGCTGGGGATTGAGCTCAGTGGTTCTGCTGCTTGCCTTGCAAGCACAAGGTCCTGAGTTCAATCCCCAGTATAAAAATAATAATAATAAGTTGGCTAAAGGTTTGTCAATTTTGTTTATTCTTTTGAAGAACCAACTCTTCACTTTGTTGATTTTTTTGTTTTGTTCCCTTAGTCTCTGTTGCACTGATTTCTGCTCTGATCTTTTTAATTTTCTCCCCTGTACAAGCTTTGGGTTTGTCCTGCTCTTCTTTTTGTAGAAGCTTGAGGTTCATCATTAGGTTGTTTATGTGAGCTCTATTTTCCTAATATGGGTATTCACTGCTATGAATTTCCCTCATAAGATTGCTTTCATTGTGTCCCATAAATTTTGGTATGTTAGGATTTAATTGTATTAATTATCTAATTTCTTCTTCTTCTTTTTGTTTTTTTTTTGTACCAGGGATTGAACTTGGGTCCTTGTGCTTGCAAGGCAGGCCACCGAACCACTGAGTTAAATCCCCAGCCCTCTAATTTCTTCTTTATTTTTTTATTTTTTAAAGACAGGGTCTCACTATGTACTTCAGTCTGCCCTGGAACTCACTATGTAGCCCAGGATGGTCTTGAACTTGCAGCGATCCTCCTGCCTCAGTCTCCTGAGTGCTGGAATTACAGCCATGGGCCACCACACCTGGTTTAATTTCTTCTTTAATTTCCTCTGTGACCCATTGGTTGTTCAGGAGGGTGTTATTCAATTTCCATGTGTGTATTATGTTCTTGTGGGTTGTTTTACTACTGAACTCCAATTCCATTGTGCTATGATCTGATAATATACAGGGGATAACTTCAATTCCTTTGCATTTAGTTAAACATGTTCTATGACCTAGTACGTGGTCTATTTTGGAGAATGACCTGTGTGCAGCGGAGAAGAATGTATTTTGATTTTGTGGGGTGAAACACTTTGTAAACATCTATTAAGTCCATTTGTTCAAGAGTTTGGTTGGATTCTATTATTTTGTTGTTGATTTTTTTGTCTAGTTGATGTGTCTATTTGTGACAGTGGGTTATTGCAGCCTCCCAATACTATTAGTGCTTATCTGGTTTTTCATGTCCATTAATATTTGTTTTATATAGTTGAGTGCACTAGTATTTGGTATATATGATTATTATCTCTTCCTCTAGGACTGTTCCCTTTACAAGGATGTAGTGACCTTTGTCTCTCTTAGTCTTAGTTTGAAATCCACTTTCATGGCAAATAAGATAGCTACCCCCACTTTTTTTCTGCTTCCTGTTGCCTGGAGTATTGTTTTCCTCCCTTTGACTTTCAGTCTATGAATTTCTTTTTGAATTAAGTGTATTTCTGGTATACAGCATATTGTTGAATCTTACTTCTTGATCCATTCTACTAGTCTATTTCTTTCAATTGGTGAATTGAGGCCATTAACATTGATGGTTATAACTAATATGTATTGAATTATCCTTACTATGATCTTTTCCTGATGTTGATTTTTTTAACCCCCCTTTGCATTTACTTTCTTGCCTTGCCTGATGGATTCATTCTGTTGGGCTTCATGGAGTTGTGACCCTCATGGTCTTTTCCTAGGATACTGTTTAGAATTTTTTGAAGTGCTTTTTTTGGTATTCATAAAGGGCCTGTAGTGTTCTTTGTTGTGAAAGTTATCTTATTTCTTAATTGATTTTGAAAGGTAGTCTTGCAGAATACATGAATGTGGGTTGATGGCTATTTTCTTTTAGGGCTTGAAATATTTTACTCCAGGCTCTCCTTGACTTGATGGCTTGTGTTGAGAAGTCTGCTGTGATTTGACTTTTTTTTTTTTTTTGATTACTGGGGATTGAACTCAGGTCCTTGTGTTTGTGAGGTAAGCCGCAGCACCACTCAGCTAAATCCCTGGCCTTCTGCTGTGATTTGAATGGGCTTTCCTTTGTATGTGATTAGTTTCTTTTCTCTAACTGCTTTTTTTTTGTGGGGTTTTGTTTTTGTTTTTTGTTTTGGTACCAGGGATCAAACTTGACTTTGTGCCTGCAAGGCAGGCAGCTGAACCACTGAGCTAAATCTCCAACCCCTCTAACTACTTTTAATATTTTGTTCTTGTGTTGGATTTCTGGAATCTTGACTATTACATGCTTAGGTGTAGATTTTTTATCATGGCCAGTTGGAGTTCTCTATGCCTCACTTATCTGTATGTCAAATTCTTTTTGCCTGTTGGGAATTACTTCTGTGAAAAATTTATTTATGTCTTGTGCTGTCTCCTACTCTTTCTTGGACTCCAATCAATATAAAGTCATTCTTTTTTGCATCACCTAGTAGCTAGCTATTAGATTGATTTCTCATGGTCCCCTGCTGTTTTTAAAAAATCTTTTTTCATGTGTGTTTACTAGTTATCATCCTGTCTTCTAAATCTGAAATCCTGTCCTCATATTCACTTATTCTGCTGTGGAAACTTTCAGTGGAACTTTAATTTTTGGATATCTGCTTGGATGTGTTTCATATTTTCCAATTCTTTCCTAAGCTGGGTATTTATGGTTTTCTTCATTTTCCTCAGCTCCTCTATTTTTATGTATCTGTATCTGCTCTAGACTTATTAATCATATTTTCCAGTGTGGTCACCATCTCTGTTGTTATCTGCAAAATTATTTCTGATTTCATTTTTTCCAGAGCCTCATTCATCTCTTGTTATGTCCCTTGTTACCAGTTCAGGAAGTCCAGATGGTTGGCTTTCCAATTGTTCCATCTCAAATTGTCCCCTACATTTGCCTTTGGTGACCTATAAGTCTGTGTTTGCATCTTGTTTAGGTGTCTTCTCATTTTTACTTCCACCCCACCACTAGTACTTGCGATGGACCTTAGGACCTTTTGCTTGCAAGGCAGGTGCTGCACCACTGAGCTAAATCCCTGGTCTCATCTTTTTAAAAAAATGTATTTTGTTTAATTCCTGCTTGCATAGTGCTTATAGTGAGCATCTTTATTGCCAGTATTTAGAACTCTTAGGGAATGACTATTTCTCAGAGATGACTTCCAGGTATAGCTGATCTTTGGGTTTTGAGTCTGTAATGACCCTTAGGCAAACTCAGTCTCAGTATACCAGAAAGAGCGACTGCCTAGAACTATCACATCACCTTGGCCAAAGTAATCCAATCAGCATCAACAACAGCATCAAACATGGATTAGAAAATGACAAATTGTGGTAATTATTTGTCACCCTCAACCTCATGAACTGGGTTTGTGGTTATATATAAAAACTCGGGACCAACCAGAAATATGTTTGCAGTAAACAAAGCCCTTCAGTATAGCAAATTTACCTTTCAGGAAGAAGACTTAGAAGGAGTTGGGGGTGGGGTAGAGAAATAGAAGGAGAGGAAAAAGTTAGAAATAGGGCTAGAGGGCATGGAAAGATCATGTAAACCTTGAAAAACTGGTGAAGACAGAAGGAAAAGAGAGAAGGAAGGAAGGAAGCAAGAACAGAACAAACAAACAGCAACAAGAGAATTGGAAACAAAACAGGGTAAAGCCAGGAACGAGAAAAGAGAAATGAAGAAGAAGAAGAAAGGAGAAGAAAAGAAAAGACAGAAAAAGAAAGAACGAACAACATAGTCCCCTTCAAGGTGTGTCCCTGCTATTCCTGGTAGATAACGTGGGCAGCAACATGCAAATCTGGGCACTTAATCTCAGTGAGGCAGCTGTTGTCCATGGAGATTCAGGCTGATTTCTGGTTGTGAGGCTGGAACTGAGCTCCCTGAGCTCCTGTGGGTTTGAACTCTGCATGGTTCTGCTGCAGGTTTGATCTACTCCTTCCCCACAGCAAGTCTGGGTTCCAGCAAGAGGTGCTGATCCCAACAACTCAAGAACTGCTGTATTCTGCTGCATCTTTATTATAGTGGCTGTGTTCACTCTCCTGGTGGGTTTCAATTCTCAGCAACAAGCCTCAGATAGGGCCTTTCTCTGCTGCTCACCACTCTGCCATCTTCCCCAGCTCAGAATGATGGTCTTGTTGTTCTCTGCTGTTACCTAGATCTGGCCATTGTTCTTGTGGGTGGCCTCACTGCTGAATGGCACCTGACCTCTATGTTTTAACAGCTTTACCATATTCTTTTGATTACTACAGCTTTGTAGTATATTCTGAAACCTAGTAGCATGATGACAGCTTTCTTCTTGCTCAAGATTACTTTGGTTATCTAGTCATTTGTAGTCTTGTGCAAATTTTACAATTTTAAAAAGTTATTTCCATGGAAAATGTCATTCAAATTTTAATAGGGATTGCTTGAACATTTAGATCACTTTGTAGTGAGGACATTTTAATAATATTGATTCTTTCAGTCCATAAACAGAGTAGCTTTCCATTTATTTGTATTTTCCCCAATTTCTTTCATAGATAATTTTGTACTTTAAACTATTGTAAATAGGTATATAGGAGCTAGATAGTTCTTGGGGCTACTGGCACCTGCAGGCTCTAAAGCAGAACTGAAACCTTTTCTGCAGAAATGGTCCTGGGGCCTGGGGCCACAATGGCTGGCCCAGTATGGGAGTTTGTCTAGAGCCTGGATCTTTGGAGGCCCATCTGGCCCAATGGACCTGGTGCTGGAGTCTGTGACAAAGTTGGGTGCTCACTTTGCTCTGCTTCCTCATGCTCTCCCTCCCCTTTATACCACATGGGCTTGAGGAAGGGTGTTGTGTGAAATTGTCTTTTGCATCCCTTAATGCATCATTTCTAATTTCTGTGGTTTTTCTTATCCCATTGTAGCTTTGATTTATATTTCCCTGATGATTAGTGATCACAGTGTGCTATAATCTCTCACCTGGATTCCTTAGCTCTTGTGAAGTTGTTTTTGTGCATGAATGTTCCAAATTATGCTGCTATGGAGCAATGAGTACTAGAAACCCTCATTCTGTCATCTTGCTATTACTCTGAAATCTGTTTATTATTTTAATTTTCTTTCTTTCTTTCTTTCTTTCTTTCTTTCTTTCTTTCTTTCTTTCTTTTTTTTTTTTTTTTT
>NW_022900927.1:40033856-40057724 GCF_012274545.1 Fukomys damarensis
TTTTTTTTAGGTTTTTTGAGACATGGTCTCATTATGTAGTTGAGACTGACCTGGAACTCATTATGTAGCCCAGGCTGGTCTCGAACTCACAGCGATCTGCCTGCCTCAGCCTCCTGAGTGCTAGGATTACAGGTGCACACCACCATGCCTGGCATTATTTTAATTTTCAACTTTAAAATTTTGACAGATTTATCCAGTACTTTTTTTTTTCACTTTTCTAAGACCCCATTTTAGGTGATTCATTTAAAAATTTTTTGAATTTGAATTCTTTGCACATATTTTAGCTGTAATTGTTTTTGACATGATTAAAGACTATTTGCAAATATTATCTTAATATTTACAACGGCCAATTCTATTAATGTATCAGGATATTGTTTCCAATTTTCCTTTCATTATTAATGCCATGATGACTATACTTATGTTGTTTACTTCAAAGAATTGGGTTTTTCAAATCGAAGCATGTCAAGGCTCATGCTATACAATGATGAATACTTTGAAGCAGAGTTGTTGATGACATTTATATAATGCTTGAGTGCCCATTTCTGAAAGCGTTTCAAGGCCATCACTGTGGAAGGGCTTGCATAGTATTCATTCTAACTAGGCTGGCTTCTTTGCTCCTCCTCCAGCTTTTGCCAGTATCTGTTGTATAAACACCCACCACAGCTGATGCCAAGCTACTAAGGTGACACACAGAACAGGATTTGGAGAGGCAGGCTTCACTGAGCTCCTAGAAGCTGGCTGCAGCATTCCCCTGATCTTTCCTTTCTAAAAACCCCACGTCTTACACATTGAAGCTCCAGTGTTCACCAGACATTTTCACATATGTGAGAAGGATCGGATGACATGACTTGGCCGCACAGATGGTGTCAGGACAGGGTGTTCTGAAGCTAGTCCCTTCCTGATCTGGAATCTTACCGCAGCCAGGATGACAGTGATTGCAGTGATGATTTTGCTTCTGTAGTCAGCAGCAAAGCAATAGCTTCCTGTTCAGCATCCATGGAGGCTCCAGAAGTGCTTCCCAGTCAGATATAGGGAGCTGCTAGGGTCTGGATGTTGCTGCTAAAAGCTCAACCCAAAGACTTTTGACTGCTGTTATAGACCTTCCAAACACCAAATCCCCTATATTAAGTTCTTTCGTTTCCTTCTTTTAGACAAGGGTGTAATTATTTTGCCCAGACTCATCTCAAACTTGTGGGCTCAAGCAGTCGTCTGCCTCAGTCTCTAGAGTAGCTGGAACTCAAGGTGGGCACCACCATACCCAGTGAAATCCTTTCGATCTTGTTCATTACAAGCCCCTGTCTATGCACCCCTTACCACTTCCAGATACTCAAAAATTGTTTTTGAGTTAAAACCCCTAAAAATTTCCATGGTAGAAAAATTTATAGTTTCTATGTAATACCTTAATTTTTTTCTGTGGTACTAGGGATCAACTCCCTGGTTTTGCACATGCTAGGCAAGTACTTTACCACTGAGGTAGATCCCTGTCCACAACTAGAATTGAAAAAAAAAATATATAATAATATTAAAAATAATTTATATAATATATAAAATTAAAAATAATTTTATAATAATGTATATTTTTAAATATACTTAAAATTTTGCCTTCTATTTAAAATTTTTTATAACAGAATATAACATACACTTAAAGAATATCATAAATTTTATATTATAATAAAATGTAAGTTTTTAATGTAGAAAAAAATCTTTAGAGATGAGTCCAGCGTTCTCCAAAGTGTTATTTTTAAATGACTTGTTTTAGGAAACACTGAGGCTTTTGTGTAATGATCCTAAATCTTTAGAGGTAGAGCTCAGGAACCTCAATTTTTATAACCACTGAATGTACATCTGAACATTTGTGATTTAGTAATCTGGTGTAATTTCTACCTAATCAGAAAATTTACACACAACATCCCTCTAAATATATCCCAAGCAAGCCAACTCAACATCTCCAAACCACTTGTTGCTTTAACACTGCAGGAGGGAAGCTCAGGAAAGAGTATCCTATTTTCAGATGGGTTCAAATACTAGAAAGTTCTTTCTTAATATTCAGCAACCTTAAATAGCATATTGGAGGCCTGACTCCTGGCCAGAAAGTATCGCTTAGCTCGTCACCCTTATTAATACAACAAGGCACCCTCCATTATCTGTCAGTGTGTTGGGCAATTTCTTCACCATAATCTGATAGACCAGGAACTACATGTCCAAGCAACAGGCCTTCCTCCTCCTCAGCCTAATCCCAAAATGAAATGGCTGCCTCTTCTAAGCTGCTATCCCAGCTCTGTCTAAAGCAGAGTCTACAGTCATTTTTGAAGGGAAAATACTTTCCTAGATTTTTGTTAATCTATGCAGGTAGTAAGAATAACTCCTCTTAGGTATGTGGATAGAGGAGGCCTTTCTTGGTTCACTTCTTTAGGTGAGAAGCTGAACACTCAATGAAGGCAGAAACCACAGGCCCATGATTTTTGAGAGTTTGAAGGGGAAAGGGCCTGCATTGAAATCATTTAGTTCAAGCCATAGCCTCAGTTTGGGAAAGGAAGAGGAATCATTCAGAGTTTTGAGGTAGATCCAGATACATCAGTTGCTTCTCTATTATAATACATACACCCCCAAATTTTAGAGGCTTAACATAATTTACCTTAGGCATGACACCAGCAATCAGAGTAGGGAAGGTAATGCCCTTTCACATGGTCATTTGGGGACTCAATCTTACATGCCCTATTTCCTGAAAACACTTTGCTTTTTAGTCACCTAGTAGCAATGATAAATAATGTGACTCAGTCTAAGTTTCGAACTGCTATCAGATTAGACAACTGCGTTCACCCAGCAGATAGAATGATTTTGGGGGTTGTCAGCCAGTCATTTGCAAGATTATAAGCTATGTATAAAAAAAAAGCTTTATTTGAGTTTTAGGAATTGCACTTCAGGTGACATGTATTTAAGTAAAACTAAAAAATGTATTTTTTAAAATCAAGTGGTTCGATTCAAGAAGAAAGAAAAACACCCACAATGATTGGTAGAGGCAAGAGACAAAGTCCATGAATTCATGATTGATCAGTCAACTTGTGGTCATAGGCACAAGTCTAGGCACAGCTGCAAGCAGCTCTGATCAGTGTCAGGGTAAGTGTAGCATGGCAAGTGAGATCTAGGCTCCATTTGATTGATTGACTGATTGATTGACTGATTGATACTGGGGATTGAACCCAGAGCCTTTACACTGAGCTACACTTCCAACCCTTTTTACTTTTTTATTCTGAAACAGGGTCTTGCTAAGTTGCCAAGTGACTCAGGCTGGACTTGAATTCAGATCTCAGTCTCTCAGAATGCTAGGATCACAGCCTGTGCTACACCAGGCTTCCAGCCTCCAGTTTAGAAATCTCTCTCTCTCTCTCTCCCCCTGCCCCCTCTCTCCCTCCATCATCAGAGTGATTCCATCTGAGGCTGAATTTTCCATAACTTGATATGTTTCATACCTGAACATGTGGGCATATAGGGCATTGTTTTTGCCTATGTTCCTTTCACAGAATCAGACATATGGCTACACCTGACTTCCAGAAGAGGTGGTAAGTGAAGTTTGTTTACTCAAGAGGAAAGAGAGATAATATGAATATCTAACATCTTCAGGTTGTACAAGTATTTCTCATGGTTTCAGTCATCAGTAGACAAAGCAAGAGCCCTCCTGGGTCTCAGTTTCCTAGAGGTTTGTATGACCCGCTATTCTGACATATGAAACCATGGATCTCTCAGAATTGCCATGTTTTCTGTTGTGAAACATTTATTTAGGAATCCAGTTTTACTCTCTGCTTAATATAATTGGACTTGAGTTTTGGATCTCCATTCTTTGCTCATTTCTTTTTCCTAGATCCTGAAACATTTTTGTCCCACCCAGTCTCACATAGGGCTCCCTGTGGGCCCCTGGTATCTTCATCTGGGCTATGACTTACCAAGGGGCAGACACTCAGATACTTTCTTGCCTTTACTTCTCACTTACTAGGCAGAAATTTCTACCCTCGCTTATTCATGGGTACTCAGGAGATAGTACTTTACCTAAGCCTCTAGATTAAGGTTTATTGGTTTAATCATTATTATTTTTACCTATATTGTAGAATATCATATTTTACTTCAGAAGAAGAGGTGAATGCTACACATGCACAAAAAAGATTGTCATAGGAGAAACATACCTACCTGAACCTATTTGGGCTGCTATAACAAAATATAAAATGAGTAGCTTACAAACAACAGAATCTTATTTCCCATGGTTCTATAAGCTGTGAAGACTAAATCCAAGGTTCCAGCTGATTTAGTGACTAGAAAGGGCCCATTTCTTAATCATAAATTGTGACTTTTCATTGGGTTCTCACATGGTGCAAAGAAAATGAGCTGTCAGGGCCTCTTTTATAAGGACACTAATCTCTATGAAGACTGTGCTTAAGTGAGTTAATGATTTCACCACCTCCTAAAAGAGATTAGGAACTGGTGTGTGTGAGACACAAGCATTTATTCAGGCTATAACATTGCTCGAGGTATATAATTAATATGAAAGAAGGTCTCTAGAGGTGTTCCACAGACTGTTCTTGTTTTTATATAGACTATTTTTTTTTGTTTTGTTTTGGTACCGGGGATCGAACTCAGGTCCTTATACTTGCAAGGCAGGCGCCAGAACCACTATCCAAATCCCTGGCCTAGACTATTTTTTATGTGGTTATTTATATGAATACCTGGAAGCCAAGATGAATGAGGAACACCCTGGTAAGATAAGATTGTCTAGCATCAGTGTAAGATAGGGTCTGATATCAAAGGTGTGTCAAGAATACTGGCCATATGCTTTTCTGTATAGTGCGTACCTCTCGGTCTGATATCTGGGCTCCATGGGCATATGCTAACTTTAGTGTACTTAATACATATTATAATCTTCCATATGGCTCCTACATTATGTGAAGAGTCAGAGAAAGAGAGAACAGTACATACCAACTTTTCTTAAGCTGTCGCTGTAGATGTATGAAAGTGTACACCCAATAGCCAGGAGTAGGAAGTCCTACTTCTGGATAGATAGGGATGTTCGATGCACTGGTAATAACATAGTTGCTCACTCAAGATGAAAGCCCAAGGGCCAGGGACGTAGCTCAGTGGTTCCGCCGCCTGCCTCGCAAGCTCAAGTTTGATCCCCAGTACTAAAAAAAAAAAAAAAGAAGAAGAAAGCCCAAAGCATCAAGTTGTCCTCAGATTACCAAGCAGGATGCACACTCTGCAGCCCAGATTGTGTCCAGGGACAGGCTTTCTGCTTATGGAACAGAGAGAAGGATATAAGAGTCTCACAATCTGGTGAGAAGTCAGAAATAGCTGAAATTAAAGAGTAAAAATGGGGGAATATACTGTAAGAGACAGTGTTTGAGAACAAGTCACATTAAAGGCTTTTTGTTGACAAAAGTCCAATATGAATAAATAAAAATTTGAAGTAATAATAGTTCTAAATAGGAATGAATCCTGTTGTCCTAGGATACAGGAATTCAGGAGAGTAGATGGGAAAATAACATAAGACTTAAATATAAGACTTAGAAACCCAGAGCCAGGTGTGGTGGTGCACACCTGTGATCCTTGTCTCAAAATTAAAAGTAATAAAGGACTAGGGATGTAGCTTAGTGCAAAGGCCCTAGGTTTAACCCTTTCGGGAGAGAGAGAGAGAGAGAGAGAGAGAGAGAGAGTGTGACAGGAGACTTAAAATACATAGAGAACATAGGAGCACTCTTGGTGGAGAGACTGGCATGACTAGGAGTCATAATCAGGGAAACAAAAGATCCATTTGACCAGTTTGGGAAATTTCTGGTTATTACATCCCTCCATAACAGATGAGAAAATGAAAATAAACTATCACCACTGGTATGAATATTTGTGCCTCCCCAAATTCCACATGTTGAAACCATCTCATCACTGTGACAGTATTAAAAGGCTGGGTTTGGGAGAAATTATTAGGTCACAAGGATTCCACCCTTACAAATGAGATTAGTGCCCTTCAAATAAAGGCTCAAGGGACCTTATTTGCCACCTTCCACCACGTGAGGATACAGATAAGGCACCATCCACTGGGCTCATTTTTTTTTTTTTGGTACCGGGGATTTTACTCTGGTCCTTGTGAGACAAGTGGCAGCACCACTGAGCTAAATCCCCAGCTAGGCAACATCCATTATGAAGGAGCACTTAAGAGACACTGAATCTGAAAGGACCCTGGACTTCCCAACCTCCAGAACTGTAAGTAGTAAATTTCTATTATTTATAAACTACCACATCGAAAAATTTTTGTTTTAGCAGTCTAAGACACTGATTTGAAATGAGAAGTTTCTGGATTTGTGAAAATTATTTTTCAGTGGCTTCTCTGCATTTTTAAGGAGCAAAAAACAGATACCAAAGGCTCAACCAAATTCCCAAAATATTATGTAAATACATTAATAATACTACTAAAGATGGTATTTAGGTAAAAATTTTTTTCTGTTGCTAATTTAGGAAAGGGAAAACATGAAAGAAATGCCAGAAATGTGCTGTTGTCAATAATCCATTATTATTCAAGAAACAATCATTTACTCAACAAGCACTTATTAAGTACCAATGTTCTGGTAATATAAAGATAAATTATTTTCTGTCATCAAATAGCTCACAGCCTAGAACAGAAGATGATCACGGCAAAGCATGTTAGAGCGGCTGTAATAGAGGCAAACATAGGCGTGGAAGGGGCATAAAGAGGGAAGCAAGTTTGGAAAGGATAGTCAAGGAATGATTTATAGGAAAGTCCTTTTGGCTACATCTTGAAAAATGAACAGGAGATCTTAGTGTAAGCAGTGTGTTTGTCTCAGGGAAAAATGAGCTCAAAGCATATGAGCATAAAAACATGTAACAAGTTAAATATTAATTCAGTTAATAACTTTTTTTCTAAGCAGAATGTTTTTGATTTAAAGGTGTTCCCTAAGGAAATTTACTTTTTTTAATGTTTTAGAGAAATTTGGGGAGTGGGTGTCATCTATGAGATGCAATCTCACCATTATGGAGTCTAAAGTGTGCATGATAAGAACTTTTTCATCTATGCTGCCAACCTAGTGTCCCTAAAGGATTCTTTGGCACAAATAGATGAGTGAGATCATCACCACCGAAAGAGCAGCATATTAAAACTCTGGTCTCTAACAAAGAAACTATTCATTTAAAAAAATCACATAGGTAGGCTAAGGATATAGCTCAGAGGTGTGATTACTTGGAGAAATAGGGGAAAAATAGGGTGACTCAACCTAAAAGGGAAGTTGAAACATCATAAATTAAAAATCGGGATAAAATGGAAGAGTTAAAATGAAATATATCTTTTACACAAACTGAATAGACTAAATTTGTCTGTTAAAGTCAGACACTGGATGACTTTAAAAAATTAAGATTGACCTAAACGATATTTATAAGAAATATTTGAAATAGAACAGCGTGAAAAAGTAGGATGGTAATGGAAATTTGTGTTTTCTCAAAACCCACATTTGCTTGTGATTTTAACTTCATTTTTTATTGAACTTTTTTATTCAATTAAAGCTATAAAATTCAATTTGGCAATGATAAGTACCACTGATACTCATCTATAATGTACTTTTTCAATGGAAACAGAAAATCTAATAAAGGACATTGGTTATGCAAAAGCCGGAGGGATGAAAGAAAAAGGGCACTTAAGAGGTGAAGCAAATAATTTCAGGAAACAGCTACCACTCAAGTGGCTGGAGGAAACAAAAGGAAAGTTTGGGCTAACAGGATTTAGAAGCTAGAATGAAAGGGCATTGCCCTTGGGAGGGGTGAAATGGAGTTATTTCTGGAGTTTGTACCACTGTCCCAGGTAGGATGAAAGGCTTTTGCTGGAGTAATGCTGATGGAGACAGGAAACAAACAAGAGGAATAACTTCCCCTTTCTCCTTGTTTTGGTTCTAAATTCCAATGTAAGAGACACTGTCACTTTGCCTCCAGAACATTCAGATAGCCAAGATAAGACTGCAACAGCTCAAGGCACAAAAGCAGAAATACGCAAATGACATTATATCAAACTAAAAGCTTTTGCACAGGAAATAATCAGAGCAAAGGAAAAACCTACAGAATAGTAGGAAATATTTGCAAAGTATGCCATGTGATAAGGGATTAATATACAGCATAGAAAAAGAACTCCAGGGCTGGGGATTTAGCTCAGCGGTTCAGTGGCCTGCCTCACAAGTGCGACCCGAGTTCGATCCACAGTACCCAAAAAAAAAAAAAAGAAAATGGACAATAAAACGAAATAGACTTTTCTTTAAAAAGACATACAAATGACCAACAGATATATTTTAAAAAGTTCAACATCACTGATCATCAGGAAAATAATCAAAGCCAAAATAAGACATCACTTTACCTTAGTAAAAATGGCTATTATAAAAAAAAATCAAAAGATAACACACACTGGTAAGGATGTGGAGAAAAGGAACCCTTGCATGCTAGTAGTACGTAATTAGTACAGTATATCCATTATGGAGAACAATATGGAAGTGTTAGGGGTTATATCTGATTTTTCCCCCAGAGCCCCATGCACTCGAGGGTAGGTAGTATGGAAGGAGATTGGATTATGGGGGTGCTGTAGCTGGCTGGGTGTTGGGAGGTAGGGTCTGGTTAGAAGAAGTGTCACTGAAGAGCATATCTCCCTCCCTAAATCCTCCCTTACTCTCTCTGCTTCCTGGCTGCCATGATGTGAGTGGTTTTCTTCTACCACACCCTTCCCTTGAAGCTCCTCTGTCCTTGGAGCTAACCAGCTATGGATCTAAACCTCTAAAAAACGTAAGCCAAACTAAACTTCTCCTTTATGTTGTGGTGTTGGGTATTGTAACTCATGACAACAAAAGTGAATAAAACAGGAGGTCCCTCTAAAATTTTAAAATAGAAGCTGGAGATATATCTCAGTAGTAAATTACTTGCTTAGCATGCCAAGGACCTGGGTTTGATCCCCAGAACACACACACACACACACACACACACACACACACACACACATACACACACACAAACAATGGAACTACCATAATGTCTGGCAACGCATTGTTGGGATATATCCAAAGGGAATGAAATCAGTATCTTGAAAAGACATTTGGATGCCCAGGTTTATTTATTCATTTAATTAAAATTTTTTTTTTCATGAAGTTCATTGGTACTGTTTAGGTATACAATACAGTTACATTCATCATTGGGATCTTGTACCTTTACATGACGTATCTTGGTTCTTACTTTTCCCCCTTCCCCTGCCTTCCCTTACCCCACTCTGCCTTTCCCTATTTACAAAGATTTTGTTTCCATGTTTTTCCTTTTCTCATATTTTTTCTTTTCCCTTCTCCTTTCTCCTACCCTTCCCACTTCCCCTACTGCTTAGACCTTTTCTTCCTATTTCACATTACCAGTTATACAATTTGAACCTTATTTATACTTGTAGTTTCTCAAACCAGAGAAAATATCCAGAGTTTACACGTGTGTCCTATTTATTCCACTTAAGAATATGGCCTCAATGTGCTGGATGCCCATATTTATTAAGTCACTAGTCACAATAGTCAAAATATGGAATCAACCTAAGTACCCATCAACCAATGAATAAAGAGAATATGGACAAATATATCATGGAATACTACTGTTCAACTATAAAACTGAATGAAACTATCACTTCTGCCAAACATGGGAAGTGAAGATTATTATATTAAGTGAATTAAGCCAGGCACAAGACAAATACCACATGTTCTCATTCATACATGGAATCTAAAGTAAACTTGAGAGTAAAATGGTGGTCACCAGGGCCCGGGGAAGGCAGTGGGGAGAGGCTGGGAGGAGGGGGAAAAGTTGATTAGTGGTTCCAAAATTACATTAGACAGAAACAAGTGGTGTGCTGCTGCACAGTAGGGTGACTATAGATCACAATAACATACTATATATTTTAAAAAGCTAGAAGAAATGAATCTGAATGTTTTTACTATAAATAAATGATAAGTATTTGAGAAGATAAATATGTTTCACCGAATTCAACACAATATATATGGGTATAAAAAATTACATGGTACTTACCTATATATATATGTACAATTTTTGTGTTATGTACAGTATCACTTAAAAAATAAATCTAAAAAGTGTTACTTTAGATAGAAACTGTAGGAAACATTAAATTGTTGTCAACTCTTTCCCTAGATTTTTTTTTTTGGGGGTATACTGAGCTATATCTTTACTCCATGTGATTTTTTTGAGATAGGGTCTTACTAAGTGGCTAAATTGCCCAGGCTGGGCTTTAACTTGTAATCTTTCTGCCTCAACCTCCAAGAGTGCTGGGATTATAGGTATGTGCCACCATGTCCAGCTCACAACTCTGGTTTTAATTTTTTTGAGACAGAATGAAGCTATGTAGTTCAGACTGGCCTTGAATTTGAGGCAGTCCTCCTACCTCAGCCTCCCAAGTGCTGGGATTACAAATGTACACCACCATGCCTGGCTTCCCCAGATATTTTACCAACACAGAATATTGCAGAAAAGAAGTCTAGAGTTGACACTACAGCCAGAATGCAGACAAACTTCATCTCAGGTTATTATTTGTTTTTTTTTCTGGTCCATTCATCCCCCCTAAAAACTATTTGCTCTTCCTCTAAAATTGTCTATGCTTCTAATATGAAGAGAACAGATAAGCTTCTAAATCACCTTGGGTTGTTGAGTACCACTGCCTTTTCATTCTTGTGTAAATCTTTTCTATTAATCTATTATCAGTTCATTTCAGCAGACTCATTCTGAGGGAAGAGGGGAATTTTTCTTCATACTTACACCAGATAAGAAAAAAACAGCTGCCATCAACCTAAATTGTGAAGGGAAGAAGTCATTTTATAGAAAGATAAAAGTTTCTCTTCTCAGTCATTCTTCACCTTGTGGTCAAATGACCTTCTTTGGAAATGGTGCCTCTCTTTTGTAGCTGGGAGAACATCTGGAAAGGTAATTTAAAACTGGTACTGTCCTGATATCACCATCTATGTGTTCACCATCTTGGACAAGGGTTTAACTCATTCCAGTCATAGTGTGGTACTGGGTTCTGTGCTCAAGGTCATAATAAGATTAACCGGCTCACTGTGTTCGTGTATTAGTCATCATTCCTGCCGTTTGTAAAGTTACATAATCAGCTAAGCCTCTGATGGAATTATGACAATGACAAAAATCGGTGAAATAAAACAGGGTCAGCACAAATTAATTCCCTTGGTAAGAGATAAAGCTAGACAGCTTGTGAACCCAGGACATTGTCATTCAAAGTCAGGATTTATAAACTAGAGTCAAACACTGGGTGATAGCCATGTTGCAAGGCAGACAGTCCAAGGGTCTCGGAATTTAACCTTAAATATTATTAGTTGAGGGATCAGAGACTGACCTTGGGCCAAATTTAGTGTACAGACACATGTACCCTGCAGTTTAAAAAATTGTAATGTAATTTGACAGCAGATTTAAGAATCAGTAGGTTTTATAGTAAAACAATGATTGCTGGTTTATCTTGAAAAAATAGTAAGATTTTTCATCACAGGATCCACATTCCCTCATGAAATCCATCCATTTGGTGCTGAATAAATATTGTGCTCATCAGAAGCAATATACACAGACCCCACTACTCCCTATAAGTGTTTTACTTAAGAGTTAAGGGGGAAATGAAGGACTTCTCACATTTGTCCTCTTCTCACATTTATACTTTTGGCCTGTGCTGGGTAAGCACAGGCCTGTGCTGGGTATGACCTGACAGCCCCTCACTCCTGGTGCATCAGTCCCCATGTGATTGCTCCAATCTGTGCTTATCATGGGGCATCCAACCTCCTCGAGGCTACCAACCCCTTTGACTTGCTCTCAGTACAAAGTTCTTAATTTGCTATCTTTTTGTGGTGAAGCAGGGAAGTCCAGGTATGCAGCTTGAAAATTATTTCAGTACCCAAATGTTGGCATGTACTCTGCCCACGACTCAATGAGGCTATATAATAAATGTGACATTTTATTAGAGTATGAATACCTAATGAGGGCTGGGGATTTAGCCCAGTGGTGCCAGCGCCTCCCTGGCAAGTGCAAGGTGCTGAGCTCAATCCCTGGTACCAAGGGGAAAAAAAAAAAAAAAGACCTAATGAGTCTTGGTGTTGAACTAAAACAGGGAAGTCATGGGGACAGAAGGTGGGGGCCTGAATCCATTCCGTTACCCACTGAAAGTGAAGATGTGTCATTTTCCACTCTCTGTCAACAGTGTATGTAATGCACCCTCCCTAAATCCCCCTGCTCTAACTTCAGGGACCAGTTGCCCTTTAACAGCAGCAGGACTACCTTGGTATCTCCAAAAGTGAAAACAGCCACCAACTCCATATCCTATACAGAAAGGAAATTCCCTTTAAAAAGTTCCATACTCATGATCCAGTGGAAAATTCCTAGATCCTAGCCCATCTTGGCAGTTCCATAAAAGCTTGCCTCTTCCCTCTATTAATGGACCAGTGTGGTCTCATCAGAGCTGGGTTGCCTTCAGCTCTTCTCTTCAAGCTAGATTCCCCTCCCCTTTTCTTTTCCTTCTCAGTGAAAGCTTTTGCCTCTACATTCCTGCGGTTGCCTCTGTTTTAATTTCCATTACCAAAGAGACAAATTCTCACATGCCTCCTGTGTCAGTATCCACGGGAATATGCTTTTGATAATGCTTTGGATTTTGAAATCTTGTGAGAAAGTTGATAAATTCTGCAATAGTAATTGAGCATTTTGACCTATAGGAAAAAAGAGAAAGAGAAAGGGCACTTGAATCATTTTCAGTTTTAGATGTCTACAGGCAACATGCAAGACAGTTTAATTAGGGAGAGGCACTGGGGTACGGGAGTGGGGGGGGGGACGGATGGGACCGGGACCTCCCTTCGCAGAAAGGTGGAGACTGGACGGCAGCCAACACACAGCTTAGAGCTTTCCTGTCCCCTCCCCCATCCCACCTGATCCTGTTTCCTCTGAGCAGGCCTTGGAGGGTGACTTCAGTTTGTGATTTCTGCACCCACATAATGTTTAAGGTAACTTCACTTCCTTGAGGGAGGGGAATTTGACAAGTGCATGGGATGTTTTCTATTTGCATAACTCTCTGTAGAGTGTCTGCTCCACTTAGCTAAAGAGGAAGAAGAAGGTTCCTGTTTTACTTTGCCCCAGTTGCTCTTGCCAAAGACCTTGGCAAAGGATACAAGCAAACTCGAGAACATAGCCGCTCTGAGGCATGACCTAGGCAGGTCAGATTGCTGGAGTTGCAGAGGGAGATCCCAGACCAGGCTAGGTGGTCATCCTGGCCGCAGACCACACCTAAGGCTTCCGGCTAGGCCACAGGTCCTGGCTGCTGGGCTGTTGTAGCACATTTGTCCATGGATTGCACATCACCTTCTAAGATGCAGTCAGACACAGAGCCTCTGCTTTCTCTTGCATTCCAAACTTCAGCCTCAGTGGCACATAAAATATACAAGCTCTTGTCCTTAAAATTCAAGGTCTCAGACTTGCTTAGTCCTGATTATTTTATTCTATATTCAGGGTGGATAAAGTATCCAAGCTTTATATCTGAAGTACTATGAAAACGTTTCTCAGACCTGTTTGAGCATTGTTATAATTTCAAGAGTCAGGGCAGGATTAAACTATAAATAAAATCTGAAGCCCAAAAACTAATATGATTCTTAACCATTTCCAAATAAAACTATAGGATGTAGAACAAAGAAAGTGAGTAGTCAGGTTAACTATGTCCTCTTCAAACGCCCCTAGGGATTTTATGTTCAAGTGCTACACTTAAAGAACAATTTTGTTTCTTATATCCCTCCCCTTTTCAAATAGTATTTCAATAATTAGTCATACTGAAACATAATTCAAAACCGGTGCCTAAAATACTGGATTCCCATAAATCATGTCATATAGAAAAGCAACAGAATTTTGCTGGTCTTTGTCCTGCATGACATACCTTTTACATCTTAAAGAAATGAAAACACCAGCAAGGTACAAACCTATGTACTAGGATATTTTCTGAATTTTTTCAACTGTTAAAACTTTAGGTTTGTACATTTGCATAATCACTATATAGCATTATTTTATGTCTAATGTTGTATGTAACAGATAGGTTCATTCTGCATATTTTTCATTCAAGATTATATTTAGGATCTACACATGTTACATATGCATCTGGCCCATTGATTTAACAATTATCTTCCATCATTATGACTACAGGATGATTTATTGATTGATTCCCTTACATGATGCTTTATTGTTTCTCATATTATGAAGCATTGTGTTTACTAGCAAAGAACTGAAAATGAAATCACGTCTGTAAACTGAGAAATTATTGAGTAAATGATGATATATATCAGAATACATGTAGCTACTATAAAGAATGAGATGAAGGCATTAACTTGGAAAAATGTTTCTGATATATTGCTAAGCATATTGAATGATTTTGTTTTTATTTTTAAAATCTTAAAAAAAAAAAAAAAAAGACTCCAGAATCTTTGTAAATAGGGAGGGGTGAAGGGAGGGTCTGGGAATGGGGAAAGAACTAAGGTATACCATGTAAATGTACAGGATCCCAATGATGAATGTATTGTTTACCTTAAATGTACCAATACACTTGACGGAAAAAAAATAAAGACTCTTGTGCCCTGTGTACACTAAATATGCATATGTGAGTTCATGTAAACTTGGAAGAACACACCCAAGAAGCTCCAAAGAAAGCCAGTAAACAAGATGTTGACATATTGTGAAACTAGATAAGGAAGAGACTACACATTTTTACTTTATATGTCTCTATATTGTTTGACTTTTATAGTTTAAAATGACAACTATAAAAAAGTATCACACTTTTTGCTTCAGACTTTTCTTTCTAGATGATTGGTATTAAAATGTCATCTTCCAGGGCTGGGCATGGTGGCGCATGCCTGTAATCCCAGCACTCAGGAGGCTGAGTCAGGAGGATCACTGTGAGTTCGCGACCAGCCTGGGCTATACAGTGATAAAAAAAAAAAAAAAAAAAAAGGCATCTTCCAAACACCCCTCCCTTATCTCTCCTAAAACGTGTTTCTCAAGGTCCAAATTAATTCCTTTTTTTTTTTTTTTGGCCAGATAATAAACTAATTCGTGCTCAAGTGTCAATGACTAATGTCATCTTAACTGTTACTCTTCCCAGAGACTTTTTTTTTAAGGGCCGTGGACAAGATATAAACTGTAACTGCATCTTCTTCTCTAATTTCAGATAGGATAGGATGACTGGGGTGGGAGTTTTAGGGAATAAAGGGAATAAAGTCTTTCTGATAGTCCTCACTCCAGGACATACCACACACTACCTACTACAGTTATGTGTGGTCAACACCAGTCAGCGGATAGGATCTCTACGCAGCTTCTTACATTTACAATTTCAGTAAGCACCCTTGTGTTCTATATTGAAAATTTAAAAGCAGTTTCCATAGGTGCATCACCCTGTTGCAACTGAATATAGAAAGGCTACAGTTCACTTTCTGGACTGCAAAGATGAGGAGAGGATTTTTCTCTCCATGTGGAGTGGCCATGGAGATTTATTCTACAGGGACAGAATGGCTTAGACCAGTCTCAATGTAAAGCTGAATATTAAAAAAAGGTAGGGCTGGAGATTTAACTCAGTGTTCCGCCGCCTGCCTTGCAAGCACAAGATTCCAAGTTCGAGCAGAGACCGGGGTGGGGGGTGGGTGGCCATTTCACCTAAGGTTCTGCTCACCATCAGTCCCCAGAGTCCCTGAAGCCCTGGTTCCTACTTCTGATCCTGGCAATAGCTTGCGTCACGTGTCACAGCACGTGCCCATCCACAATGCCTAAGAACTACTTCGGAAACATTCCTGTGTCAGCATCTGTGTCAGCTGGAACGTTTCTGACGCTCAGCTGTCCAACTTGGGGACATTTAGCTGTGATGAAGGTGTGTAAAGGTGATTCAATTTACATTTCAAGGTGAGATATTAAAAATTTTTAACATCCTCAAAATGTTCTAAGACACGATACCACACATTTACTAATTCATAATCTATAGTCTAGCTAGGAAGCATTCTTTCTATAAAAAGTAATAATAATTCCCAGGAAATGTCATGGTGCGATATTCAGAATACTGTCTCTGCAGGGATGAATGAGTGATACATTTTTCAATGTTATTATCCTACATTTATCTGTAGGAGGTCTCCATAGTCTCTGCTTAACACTTCATTTGCTTCTTAATGGCAAAGTGACATGTGAGTAGCAAGAGAGAAAAACTCAGACTCTGCCTCCTTCAAGAAAAATAACGTTGGTACTCCCACTGTGCTGCTGGAGACAGGTCTGAGTGAATATCCTGTCAATACTCCTCAAAGGCCATTGAGGTCTCTGTTTACACTGCTTTATTCTCTGTGAATGGAGGTACTAATCATTTCCTTCTTGCTGCCTTGACCTATTCTGGACCCCACTGACCTAGACTGAGATTACTGGCTCCTGCTAATGTGGACCCTTGAGTACAAGCAAATGCTTACTCAGTACTGAACTGTGTTTGTCTTTTCCTAGTTGGTCTGAGGAGCCAGCTTCCTGGACCCTTCCCAATCCCTGCTGAAGGCTACTCAGCTTCCCAATTCAACATCTCCTACCCTCCTAGAAGACAAAAGTTACAGAAAGAAGAGAGGCATAAGACATTAGAATTAAAAGTGGCTTATTTCCTTCTCTTTCACACATCAAATTCTAAGTACTATTTAGTCAGCTCACTCCCCAGCATAGGACAAAGAGGAGGAATGATATTCCTTCTCAAAAAGCTTTTTAATACTCTTTAGTCAGAATATTAGAGTTTTGGTATTCAGTAAATAGCAAGGGAATTTGAATCGCTTACAACACAGAAATGGAGGCTCAGGAGAAGGATGTAGGTGTTATTATCCCCCAAAGTTTAAGTATTTTAAGATTGCACATATATATCTGTTACGGCTTATGTTTAGATGCTCCCCTGAAGTCTCATGTGAATGGGGGTCCTTTTTCGGAGGTGGCTGGATCTAGAGTGTGTGACACTGGAATTGATTCGTGGAGCAATGCTAGGCTCAAGGGCACCAGGATTAAGGTAGTGAATGCTACCTGCCCTAAGTAGTCTGGATAAGATAAAAGGTACAGAGAGACTCTGTTAAGTTCCCTTGTTTTTGCTTGCTTTGCTACCTTGTGGGCACCATGAACTGGTCCTCTGCCATGCCACCTGCCTTGGAACCAGCCTAAAATCTCTACAAACTGTGAGCTATAAAACCTTTTCCTCCTTTACCTTTGTGGGTCGAGAGAAAAGTAATTTAGACAGGGACAGGTATCTTTTTTTAAAATTAGGATTCTCTAAGGCAGCTCTGTCCAATGAAAACATAGTGTAAGCCACATATAATTTTAGTTTTTTAGGAGTCACATCAAGTAAGTAGGAAGAAGCCAAGGGAATTAATTTTAACAATTGTGTTTCCATTCTGCAGCACTTTCTACTAAATAAAGTTTGAAACCCCACTTAACCCACACAAATGAGGAAGAAATACATAAACAGGAAATGCTAATGCAGACTTTGGTGAGGCTGAGGCAGACAATAATACAGGGTGATACAGGAAGTGACCCCACAGGGCACAGGAAGTTTCCAGCCAGTTGGGGGCTATTCTGGCTCTGTATCACAGGAGGGAGAGGAACTGTAGCTGTATCTTTACATAGATCTGTTATTGTACAGGTCTCTCCTATAGCAAATAAAATAATTATACAGAGTTCTAGGAGAACAATTGATGAAAATTCTGTACACTGTTCCTAAGAAAAGCTGCCCTCAAGATATGATGTTATAATGTACTTGAATCTTACTGTGAATTTAAATACTGCCTTAAGAGTTTTCACATTTAGATAACTCTGACTGCACACTGGATGTCTTAGCATAATTCAAGACATTTAATGCACTTGTGAACACTTTTTGCAAAGTATATTTTTCTGCCTCCCTGTTTGGCCTGATTGGGGGGGCCACAAAGGTCATTGCATAAGAGAACACTAACTTTGGAGCCTAAGTGATTCATTTAAATTTTTAAAAGTTAGGAAAATGTACAAGGGAGGAGACATGTAATGCTGCCACAGATGATAGGGTTGAGCAACATTTGAACAAGTTGAGTTTAAAGATCTAATTGGCTTATTAGATCTTAGTGACTGAATTGGCAGCATCCCATGTATGAAATACAAAAGTGTACCTGTACCAGGCACGGTAAAGTGGCTGGTTTTTGTAAGGCAGCTTGAGCAGAAACAAGGAAATAGCATACTGCAGTACAAGAAGAAAACTTGTTAACTATGGGCTACTTTCCTTGCATAGGTTAAAGCAAAGAGGATTTCCTTATGCTGGCTCAAATTGAGTGGGTCTCGTGGATTTGGTCTCTGGAATCTCCTACTTTTGGGAAAACTGGTCTATTTCCAAATTTGGTTTAATTGCTTGGCATCTGGCACAAGGGACTCCATTCTGGCTGTCTTGTCTGTTAGGCATAATGCAGGTGCTCAATCCAGAAAAATGGTCTCCCATATATTTTATCAAACATTAGTGATTATGATAGGCAAATATCAAAAGGCACTCCTGAATTTTCTGGAGATTCTTCAGAGATAACCCATCTCTAGGTAGAAAGGAAAATGATGTCCTAAAAACAGCAGCCTCCGGCTGGGGATTTAGATCAATGGAGCCACTCCTGTCTTGCAAGAACAAGGTCCTAAATTTGATCCGTGGTACCAAAAAAAAAAAAAAAAAAAAAAGGAGCCTCTGAGTTGCACTTTATTTCTCAAGTCTCCTTCCAAGAGTTGGTGAATAAGTCCCTTGAGAATTACAGATAAAGTGGAAGCTGAAAGTAGGAAAGTGTTCAACAGCTCCACAGAAATGACTGTACCTTTGTAGAGTAATGCTTCCAGCTTTTGGGTTTTTTTCTGTTTTTAGTGTCTTTTTTGTTTTGCTTTGTTATTTCTGTCACCCTCAAGATTGCTTTGGGAGTTGAGGATTTAGCTCAGTGCTGCCACCACCTGCCTCTCAAGCACAAGGTCCCAAATTCAAGCCCCGGTGCCAAAAAAAAAAAAAAGGAAAAAAAAAGAATCAAGATTTTTAAAAAAGCCAGGGATTTAGCTCAGTGGGGCCACTGCCTGCCTCACAAGTACAAGGTCCTGAGTTCGATCTCTGGTAAAAAACAAACAAACAAACAAAAAGATTGCTTTGGCTATACATATTTTTTTTACTTTTTTTTCAGGTAGCTATATATATTCTTAGGTGGTTAAATGAGAATTTTATGATCTTTTTTTCTATTTTTGTGAGAAATGACATTGGAGTTTTGATAAAGCTTGCACTGAATCTAGAAATCACTTTAGATAACATGGATATTTTAATAATATAATTCTCCAAATCCATAAACATAGCGTATCTTGTCATTTATCTGGGTCTTCTATTTCCTTCATCAGTGTTTATAGTTTTGGGAGTTTATCTCTCTCCACTTTGGTTACATTTATTCCTAATTGGTTTTTTTTTTTAAATGAGGTTATAAATGGGAATGCTTTCTCAAATTCTTTGTAGAGAATTTATTAGTTTATAGAAATCAACTAAATTTTGTATGTTGTTTTATATCCAGAAACCTTATTGAATTTTTTAGGTTTTTTTGTTTGTTTGTTTTTGAGACAGGGTCTTGCTATGTAGTTCACGCTGGCCTTCAACTCACTATATAGTCCAGGCTGGCCTCAAACTTACAATGATCCTCCCGCCTCAGCTTCGCCAGTGCTGGGATTACAGACATGTGGCACCACACCTGGCTGTTTGTTGTTGTTGTTAGTTTTTTTTTTTTTAAAGAGTCTTCCTGGTTTTCTATGTACAAGAACATGTCAACTGCAAGCAGAGATAATTCTACTTTAATGGAAAAGACTGAAGCAATTTCTACTCCACTGGACCTTTAATAGTGATAATAAAGACAGTGATGGTAATAACTAACATTTACTGAGAGTACACTGTACAATAGATACTGTTATCGGTACTTTAGGGGATCATTATAAAAAATCCTCATAATAACTCTGTGACAGGCACTGTCAATTTTCATCACTTGGGAGGTGAGGTTTTCCCAAGGACACTCATTGGTTCAGAGCTGGAGTAGTTAGGAATGCTGCACACATACTTGTGGTGAAAGTCACCAGTCTTGCTCCTGACTGGAAGTTGAAACTCCAATGGCTTACATGATTTTACACACAAGTACAGAGTGGGCTGGGGCCTGAAGTAAAAACATCTACCTTCCTTCCAGAAAAAAAGCTCTAAAGTATCCTTTTATTTCTAAAATATTATTATTGTTTGGTTCCTATTATACCAACTCTTTGAGGGAAAGAAGTTATGGGTATTTATTTATTCATTGGTTATGGGTTTTTAATAGACCAGTAATCTCTTAGCAACTTTTGTAGCTGGATGTTTTATAATTTAGAACTTTAGAGACTTTTAGAAAGGTTATGAATCCATCCATATACCAATTTTACATAATATTTGCAACAAAATCTTCGAATGCTCTGAGATGAAGTGTTTCCCTAAAATTCTTTGCTTAAAGACCTACCCTCTGGGCCGGGGATTTAGCTCAGCGGTTCGGTGGTCTGCCTCGCAAGCACAAAGACCCAAGTTCAATCCTGGTACCCCCCCCCCACACAAAAAGACCTAACCCCTTATAATGTATAATTTTATGTCTCAACTTGATTAGACCACAGGTGCTCAGGTTAATCATTATTTCTTTGTGTCTATGAGGGTATTTAGTAAGATTAGCCTTAACCATGTGAGCCAACTCCTCATATTAAATATGGTGTGATGATTCTGCTTCTCTGGAAAACTCAAATTAATACACTTTCTTGAGACTATGTTAGAGGCAGGGCCTTTAAGGAGATTATTAATGTTAAGAAAGATCATAAAGGGTGGAGCTCTGATCCAAAAGAACTGGGATGTGTACCAAAAAAAAAAAAAGAAAAAGAAAAAGAAAATGAAAGAAACACCAAATCTCTCTTTCTCTATCTCTCCCTTTTTCCCTATTGTCTTTCTCCCTTCTCTTTCCTTTTCTTTCTCCTTGCCTTGTGAGGACACAAAAACAAGCCAGCCATCAACAAGGCAGGAAGACATCCCTCACCAGGAACTGAATCAGTTGGCACTTTGATGGAACTTCCCAGACTCCAGAACAGTAAGTTCTGTTGCTTAAGCTATCCAGTCTGTGGTATTTAGTCATGACACCTTGAGCAGAACTCCAAAATCAAAGTTACTAATATTTCTGTGATGAGATAATGACTACTCAAAATAAGTGTGACAAAGACCACAGAGAATTATAATTATGTAGTAATATTGGTAAATGAAATATTATGATAAATATAGACTTAAAATACTCTAGTATTTTTTTAAGCAAAATTCCAGTTAGGGAAACAGAATGTATCAGTTACAAATTACATTTGGATATCACATGATGGGTGTTGGGAGCAAGATTCTCAAGAGACTTTCAGGTCCTTGCCATGCAGTCTCCTTCATGTTCAAAGCCAACAATAGAGATTCCCTCTCACATCAAATCCATCTCACATTTCACACCTCTCATGAGAAAGCTCTCCCATTCCCATTTTGAACACTCACGTGATCAGGTCAGACCTGACAAGGATGATCAATCTATTCATTTTTATGGCATGGGTTCGAATCCCACTACTGCCACGTCTGGGTGGTTTTAATTTTCAAACAAAATGGAGCCAATCATCAAGATCATACACCATGACCAAACAGAATTCATCCCAGGGATGCAGGGATGGTTCACACATGCAAATCAATAAATGTAATACACCATATTAACAGAGTCAAGGACAAAAACCACATGATCATCTGAATAGATGTAGAAAAGGTGTTTCACAAAGTCCAACATCCATTCATGATAAAAACCCTACAGAAAATTGGAATAGATGGTGTTTATCTCTATCTGATAAAAGCCATCTATGACAAACCTACACCCAACATCTTACTAAATGGACAAAAACTAAAAACTTTCACTCTAAAATCAGGAACAAGACATGGAAGTCCACTGCCACCACTCTTACTCAATATAGTCTGGAAACATTACCCAGAGCAATTAGGAAGAACAAGAGGAAGAAATAAAAGGAACAAGATAAATTGGAAAGAAAGAAGGTAAGTTATCATTATTTGCAGATGACATGAAGAACCCCAAACACTCCACCAAAAGACTTCTAGGTTTAATAACCAAATTCAGTAGTGTATCTGGATACAAAGCCAACACTCAAAAATCAATAGCCTTTCTGTTTACAAAGAACAAGCTCACTGAGAGAGAAATTAGGGAAACAACACCTTTCACAGTACCATCCAAAAAATTTAAATACCTAGGAATCAATCTAACAAAAGAAGTAAAAGACTTTTATATTAAAAACTGTAATACTCTGAAAAAAGGAGACCAAAGAGGATATCAGAAAATGGAGAGATATCCCTTTTATTGGGTAGGAAGAACCAATATAATGAAAATAGTCATCCTTCCAAAATTGTTATACAGATTTAATGTAATTCTGATCAAAATACCAATAGCATATTTCATAGAATTAGCTAAAAGAATCTTAAAATTCATGTGGAAGTAGAAGAGACCTAGAATAGAAAAAGCAATTATGGACAACAAAGGCAAGGCCAAAGGCATCAGAATCCCGGACTTGAAATTATGCTGCAATGCTACTGTGATAAAAATAGCACAGGGGCTGGGGATTTAGCTCAGCGGTGCGAGTCCTGCCTCATGAGCGAAAAGTCCTGAGTTTGATCCCTGGTACCAAAAACAAAACAAAAAAACAGCACAGTACTGGAAATACAAAAGAAAACAAACAGACCTGAGAATCAGTGGAACAGATTAGAAGGTGCAGAAACAACTCCACACATACTCAGCCACCTTGTTTTTGACAAAGGAGCTTCACTGGATGAAAGATAGCCTCTTTAATAAATGGTGCTAGAAAATCTGGCTTTCATATGCCAAAGTTTAAAACAAGACCTATATTTTTCACCATGCACTAAACTAAAATAGAAATGGATCAAAGATCTAAATATTAAAACAGAAACACTAAATCTGCCAGAAGATAAAACAGGTAGAACTCTTGAAGACATTGGTGTAGGCAAAGTTTATGAGCAAAACCCTAATTGCACAGGAAATACCACAAAGAATCAACAACTGAGATCTCATCTTATTGAAAACCTTTGCACAGCAAAAGAAACCACCAAAAGAGTGAAGAGACAACCCACAGTGTGGGAAAAAATTTTTGCTAGCTGTTCCTCAAAGGACTGACATCTAGAATATATAAAGAACTAAAAAATATCAAATACCCCCCAAATTTAAAGACTCAATTTAAAAATGGGCATCTGAAATGAAGAGACATTTCTAAAATGAAGTAGAAACAACAAATAAATATATGAAAAAATGTTCAACATCACTAGTCATTCAAGAAATACAAATTAAAACAAAGCTGAGATTCCATCTCACTCCAGAAAGAATGGCTGTTATTAAAAAAATAATCAATAGCAAATGCTGGTGGGGCTGTGGGGAAAAAGAAACAGTTTTCCACGGTTGGTGGGAGTGTAAACTGGTGCAAATCTGTGGAAATCAGTGTGGAAATTCCTCAAAACCTAAAACTAGAGGTTCCATTTGACTCAGTTATTCCCCTTCTTGGTATCTTCCTGAAAGAATCAACAGCATCCTACCACAGTCATATATGCACTCCCATGTTTGTAGAGGCACAGTTTGTAATTGCTAAATCTTGGAAACAGCCCAAATGCCCATCAACTGGATTTAGTTCAGTGGTGCTTTGTTTTGCAAGTAAGGTCCCAAATCCGATCCACAC
>NW_022900927.1:40058055-40072467 GCF_012274545.1 Fukomys damarensis
TAAAAAAAAAAAAAAAAAAAGAAAAAAAAAAAAGAGCAGCAGGATATATCATGTTCAGGCACAAATTCCCTGTGTTGAATATTATCATTACATACCTACATATCTAAAATTAGATATAGATAAGGATATGGATTTTTTTGTATAATGGAATGCTACTCTGCCATAGAAAAATATAAGCTTGCAACATTTCCAACTAAATGGATGCACTTTGAGACCATACTATTAAGTAAAATAAATTGCACACACATATTCAAATGTCATATGGTTTCTCTGGTGTGAGAAACCAAACGTGTAAATAAGGAGCAAAATGTACAGTAGATAATGGGAAATGGGAAGAAAATATCCAAAGTCCTTAAGACTGACCTCTGTCAGAAAGCCTTAGGTTTCTGGGTCTCTTTCCACCCAAGCAAGCATTCAGTTTGTGAGGCAGGTGGCGGCACCACTGAGCTAGATCCCAGGCCCTGAGTATTCAGTTTGGAAAGAAATTCTCTCCATAGTCTGTAAAATTCTTTGGTTAAAGGCTACATACTGATATCACATAGGGATGAAAATAAAATCTGAAAACATTACACAAAACATTTAAAGGGAGAGTTTACAAAGCAGTGGTCCATGAATAAGAAAATTTTGCAGGTTTTTCCCTCCAATTCAAATGACCTTGTAATAAGCCCATGTTGCTGGAACTGTAAATCTCTTAAATCATAAAATATTTCTCTGATTACTCGTACTTTGTTGTTCACATTGTATTGCACAGGTGAATTGCATACACCTTTCAAATTTCTTGGGGATAGGCTTTCCCCAGGAACTGCCCATCTGATGTGTTTTGCAGGTCTACACACAAACAACCTCCCACCTGTGTTTAGTGTTGTGCGCATGTATAGGTGCTCTCTCATGAACCATTGTTAATGATTTTTTTCTTTCAGATGTGTAGTGATGGGGGAACATTAATATCAATATAGAGCTTTATCATCAATACAAATAGGCTTAGGGCTAAGGTTTACATTACACATTATTTTAACAAATTTACCAAGATTTCAGTTGCTTCAATATCAGCAGAAATGCTTTTTGGTTTTGAGACAGGGATTGATATGCAGCCTATGCCAGCACCTTGCGCTTGCGAGGCAGGTGGCAGCACCTCTGAACTAAATCCCTGGCCTTAGCCTTGAACTCTTGATCCTCCTTGTCCAAGTACTTTCCCAAGTGCTAGAAGTACAGATGTGCACAATTGCATCTGGCAGGAATGCTCTCTTTTAGATATATTACTCTATGGCAGTGACTTCATTAGACTATTGACCACTTGCTTGGTCAAACACTAGTCTAAATGATGTGAAGGTATTTTGTACATGTGAGTAACATCTACAACCTATTGATTTAAAAAAGTTATTATTATTACTGCTTTTTTTTTTGGTACCAGGGATTGAACTTGGGTCCTTGCGCTTACAAGGCAGGACACCGAACTGCTAAGCTAAATCCCTGGCCCATTATTGCTATTTTTGATGCAGGTTGGTGCTTTGTAGTTTAGGCTGCTCCTGAACTCCCTGTGTAGCCTAGACTGGCTTTGAAGTCACTGCATTCCTTCTGCCTCAGCCTCCTGAGTGCTAGGATTACACCCCTTGATTATAAGTAACAGAGATTACCTCTGATAATATTTGTGGACCTACACCAAGTAGTTTAATGTCTTAAAAGCAAACACCAAGAATTCCTGCAGAAGAATGAATTCTGCCTAAAGACTTTAACAGAAATTCAGCCTGAGTTTTCAGGTTGTCATAGAATTATATGAGACAATTCCTCAAAATAAATCCTTTTTACATATTGTAAGAAAATCCAAGTGGCTACTGAATGTAAAACTATTTAGACATATCCTACTTACTATGTTTCTCTGAGAGAACCTTGACTAATACATTAACTTTCTGAATATTCACATTGCTTTCAGTGTTTAATTTTTATAGTAAATTACAGCTTGCTTCATGTTCAACCAACTAATGGCATATGCTCATCCCTTCATTGTCAAATTGACATAATTAAAACTCAATTATGATCTGTATCATTTGTTCCTTAGAATGTTTTATTTTTAATTACTTCTTAGTTATCATTTCACTGAAAATCTGTGACTTGCTGCTGTTTTTTAAGCCACATATTGTTTTGACTCATATTATATTTTTCATTAAGACAGACACCATGATCTGTGTTTTGCAATAACTTTACTTAATGCATTATTTATTACAATAGCTACTTTTTTTCTTCACTGTTATCTACAAGGGCAGCCTTTTTTTCAAAAAATGAAATTAAATCGAAAGTTTAAAATAACAAAAATGCACACAGTAGTGATAAGTTTAATATCTTAAAAGCAAAAGCCAAGATTTCCTGGAGAAGAATGAATTCTGACCAAAGACTCTAGCAGAAATTCTGCCTGAGTTTTTGGGTTTTCATATAATTCTCTCCGAGGTAGGTAGATTCTCTGAGACTCAGCTAATGGTCAGAATTGTTTTTGCCACTAAATAAGTTTTGTCTACACAAAATGATAAAAAGGCTTCTGCTTTTCAGAGTGTTTTGTATTTTATAATTACAGAGAAATAACTGTGGACTGGTACCTGCCTCCTGTTGAACTGTCACAAGTTTTGAAATGTATTTGTCCATGTTTGACTAAGCATTAAGACAGAGTGTTCTGTGGAAAGAGAGCTCTTCTTGCCACCCACTTTTGATGTGTGTGGGACATTAAAAAGGTGACAGTGATTTCATCCTCCTGGCTTGACTTTCTTGGCTGAGGTTCCAGAGAAGAGGCAGCAAGAGCATTCATATGCTTTGGGCCGAGCTGACTGATGAGCTTGCTCTGGCCCTCACAACACTTTGCTGCCCCAGCATTTTAAGTCCCAGACAACCTAGATACCCAACGGAATCCCTTTTCATGTGAATACCATTCATATGCTACAGAAGCCTTCCTCACCCTTGAGGGCCTCTGCTCCCTAAATGCTGATCCCCAGTGACTATACCCTTATGGTTCCCCAAATCTAGCTGTCTATTAGGAATATAAGAAACTAGAGGAGTTCATGGCCAAAGAACTCTGCACATCTAAACTCTCTCCTGAAATAAAATATATGCACAGAAAGTGACAGTGGGCAAGGAAGTATGTTCTATTCAGTTGGGCTCTACCCAAAGCTCCAGTACAGACTCTAATTTTAAGACATGGAGTAAACCACATGCAATTTGGAGAGTATATTTTGCCTACACTACACTGAGCTCTTAGGCCTTTGGGTCCAGCTCTTGCTCAGAAAAAGCAAAGGTATCCAGAAGTCTTTATATAGCCATTCTCTTCCCTGGTAAGGGTGAAATGAGGGGACGTGGGGGAAGTGGGAGGAGCAGTACATACCTTCCCCCAACAGCCTTCCTGATTTTTATCTTTGACCAAGTAGACTTAATAAACCCTCCCATCTTTCTGACCTTTTGGGAAAAGTGCCACAAGACTCACAAGAACATTTTACCAAAACAGATTAACTTAAAGTCTCTCTATAAATCTGGTTAATGACTCTTCATTCTCCATGTTTGAGGGAAGAGCAAAAGTAGTGTGAGAATGAAGCTGTGAGCTGCTCTTGGCCAACACAGTGGATGCTTCATTAAGTGAAGTCTGAATGGGGCCAGGGATTTAGCTCAGCGGTTTGCTGGCCTGCCTTGCAAGAACAAGGACCCGAAATCAATCCCCGGTACCAAAAAAAAAAAAAAGTGAAGTCTGAATAAATGAAAATCGATCAAGACTTCTTTAGTGTATGTGCTGCTGAAGCAAGCATAGAGCAAGACTACTTAGAATCAATTTCGTCCCTTGCTATAGATCATAGCACACAGAATGCTGCTTGAACCACTCGTTTACTTACATTTTGGAGGGGAAAAAAAATCTCTTTAGCTTTGAACTATGGCAAAGTGAAGTACTAAAGAAGTGAGGTATGAATGTAATATGCTGCATTTGGAAACATGAGATTTAAAGAAAACCCAACTTTCTTTTCACTTATGTTTCTTTCTCTGCTTTAGGAAACAAATTGGACATTGAAGATGTTAGCACTACCAGTTATATATGGCCTCAATGCATACTCTGCAGTAGAGGTCACCCTCCAATAAGAAAGAACAATCCCACAAAATGCTTATTCTCATCCTACTTTCTGAATTAGAGTCTTGATCTGATGCACTTATCTGTGTTGTTTTCAGAAGCATCTAGATCTTACATCCAGTTACACTGCACAATAGAGCACCAGCACTGATGCTCTTCCATCAAGCCCTGCATCTTCTGGGTTGGACTTAACTCATGTTACTTAAGCCCTCTTGATGCATACTCTGGACCTGTCTAGAAGCAAGTTTATTTTAATATGTGGTCAGATCAGGTCTATTTTCAACTCTCATTGGAAACTCACTGGGAAGGTACAAACCATTTGTTAACTGAAATTCTATCAATGGCTAGGTGCAGTGGTGCACACTGGCAACCCCAGAACTCTGGGAGGTTGAGGGAGGAGGACTGCAAATTCAAACACAGACTGGACAATTTAGCAAGATTGTCTAAAAAAATGACTTGGGATTTTGCTCAATGTGAAGGCCCAGGATTGAATCCCCAGTATCACAAAAAATAAAAACAAAAAGAAAACAAAAATATTCATCACTGATTAGCCAATGATACTCTTACTAATCTTAGTCTTATACAATAATCTGAAATACTACCTTTTATGCAGTTAATCAAGAATCTATTTTTGGTCTTAATGTAAGTGAAGTCTTCATACCTTCCAAGAATACTTTCATTTCAGCTTTCTACCTGATTTCAAGAGCCTTCCAGAAGATGCTCAAGCCTAATTTGATAATATTAATTCCTTGCAGATGAGAAAACTGAGGCACAATAAAATGCTCAAGGTTACAGAAATGTAAAACTAGAATTTGAGGTGAGAGAACTTGCTGATAGAAACTATACTCATAGCTCCTGTGCAAAACAGCTTCTCACAAATGTCCTACCTTTCCAAGGACCTGAGGCCTTCCAGGATCTGGCCCCACACACCACGTTGGTCTCATTTTTTTGCCATGCTTACTCTACTCCTGTCAAACTGGACTCATTGCTATTCCTTGAATATATCCAACACATCCCAACTTCAGGGCATCAGAAATCTATACACAGCCCTCTACCCCCAAATATCCTCATGGTTTCCTTCTGTAGTTGTTTTACTACCTAATCAAACAACAAAATCATCTTCTTTGATCTCTCTATCCATAAATGAATCTCTTTTGCCCTCTATCTCCTTATCTCTAGTCTCTAATCTACATTTTTGTTTTCCTGGCACTTTTTAAATATTGCATAGTTACTTGTACGTCTGTGTTTGTGTAGACCAGTCAACACAACAACAATGAAAACTCCACAGCACAGAGAATTGGACTGTTGTAGTGCTTGCTATGTGAACAGTTCCTAAAAGAGCCCTGGTGGATGGGATGCACTCAATAACTATTTGCTGGAAGGAAGGTTACTTAATTAAGATTATGGGATTGGTTGTCCTATCAATACTTCCAGCTCTAATCATCTTATCTTATGATTTTCAAAAAATTTAACCTATAACCCCAAAGATTTCATATGTCACTTGTTGATGTAGCTAAGGATTCTAGCTCTAATTTTCAAAGTGCTTGAGGATGGGGATAATGCATTTTAGTTACTTAATTGTCATTACACTCACAAATGCTGGTATTTATTAAGGACTCAACAGATTTCAAGCACTGAACTAAGCACTTTACATGGTTTATCTCGTCTTATTGCCACAATAGCACCTTTGATTTTTTAATAGTAAGGAAGTATACATAGCATTTACATATGTAAACCTGGCTCCGCTAACCAAATATAAATCCTGGGTGAACCAGTGCCTCCCTGTGTGGCCCTTCTCTATTATCTTTAAAGGGGTTAGGATATTAATTGTTCATAGGTGCTAGAGTCATTCTGAGGATGAAATGGAATCATGCAGGTGAAACACTTGCCATAAAATTTAGTCTAAAACTCAATTTCAGCCAGGCATGGTGGTGCACACCTGTAATCCCAGCACTTGGGAGGCTGAGGCAGGAGGATCGCTGCGTGAGTTCAAGACCAGCTTGGGCTACATAGTGAGTTCTAGGTCAGTCTCAACTACATAGTGAGACCCTGTCTAAAAAAAAAAACCCAAAAGCTCAATTTTGTGAGTTGGGGGTTTAGCTCAGTGTTTCCATTGCCTGCCTTGTAAGCACAAGGTTGGGAGTTCGATCCCCAGTACCAAAAAAAATAAATAAATAAAACTCAATTTGATGTGCCAAATCAGGAAATTAAGGCTGAAGGTAAGTGCCTTATGTAAAGACACAAAAATCAAATTTGGATTTAAGCCTGAAACTGTACAACATAAGTTTTTTTTCAAATAAGCACTATATTCTGCCTTTTTAAGTGTAGTTTTGTGCTCAGATGGCCTCCAGGAAGCAAGTACAATGTAGGCAAATGATATTGACCTTCTGGACTATTATTTTCTTTAAAAATATTACAGTTTAAGCGATTGAGGGATAACATAGAGAGTTATTATGTGTTTTTAAATAAAAGTAGGTTTGACAGTGACCGTGGTGACCATAGGTATTTACCTGGATGTCTCACAAAGGTGATCGATCATTCTTTCATATGATGGATAGGAAAATAATTTTTGTAACAAAAAACTCAGAAGACTTTGATGGTTGAGAGCTATGCAAAGATTTCTTAGGACACAAAGAACACTAAGTACAAACCAAATGATATTTGTTTTGGTTTTTTTGTTTGTTTGTTTTTTTGAGACAGGGTCTCACTATGTAGTTGAGACCAACCTGGAACTCACTATGCAGCCCAGGCTGGTCTCGAACTCACAATGATCCTCCTGCCTCAGCCTCCCAAGTGCTGGGATTACAGGTGTGTGCCACCACGCCTGGCTTACAAACAAAATGGTAAATTTGACATCATAAAATTAGGAATTGCTTCTTACCAAAAGTCACCTTCAAAATGAAAACCAGAGTGTGAAAAGATATCTGCAACACTTACAGCTAGCAAAAGATTCTTACCCAGAATAAATAAACTACTCAACAAATCAGCAAGAAAATGCCAGGGAACTCAATGGAATAGTAGATAAAAGACATAGGCACATACTTCACAAAAGAAATTTAAAATGGCCAACAACATATGCATATTTGTTCAGAAATCCATTGAGCATGTGGAATTTTGAGCTAACACCCAAGGTCAGAAAAATCAACTAGTGTTGTCAGAGAAAATCAAGTACAGAGAAGACAGGAGTCATGTCTAAAAGGATTATCCTATTAAAATACACATACAACCAAGAGCAAGATACAAAGTGCACATGGCAGTAGCATAGCTTAATCCTACATAAAAGCAACAGTGAAGCTTCAGAGAAGGTGACAATGAGCTGTGTCCAGACGGATGAGCAAATGGGTGGACTAGTGGCATGCACTTATTGACTCGAGACCTTGCGGGTGGCACTGTTGATATTAAAAGGGAAGGAGAGAAACAGGAGCAAGTCCAAAGAGTTCTCCCAAAGTGAAGTCTATTCAATGACTGCTATGACGTGGGAGTGAGAACACCAGGGTTTCTCTGTGAGCACTCAAAGAGAAAAGTGACCAAAGCAATTCCTTTTTTTATTTACTTTACTCCATCCCAGTGGAATACATACTGCTCCTGTCCTGGCTCGTTCCCTGGTCTCTTACCCTCCGTCTTGCTTTTTAGCCAGGCCTTTTTGTTTGCAGGCCACTGAAATAGAAACTCCTCTCAGTTATTCTGCATTTTCTTTGGGAGACAGAGTTGAGCTGATATCATCGCAACCTGTTTTTGTTTATTTTTTACAGCTTTAGTAAACACTTTCTGTAGGTAGTCAACCTACAGAAGCTTTAGGACTGGTGGACTAGGCACTATTTCAGTTGAATCATCCTAGCCATGAGACACAAACTTCAAATGGTTTCAGTGTTCGGCTTCACAAAAATAATGAAAATAGTGTTGAACAATTAGCAAGACTTTCAAAGCAGCCCTTTTATCTCTGGTGGTGAGGGCACCCAAGGTCAGCCTCCTTTGCCGCCAGTCATTTCACCTCAAGGCACAATAGCATCTCTGTTCTTCTCCAGAAAACAGTAAACCCTCCTGAATCCATTTAGTAAAGGGATTTAAAAAACAAAACAAAACAAAATCCCACTACATGACCACTTTCCAGAAAAAATAAGTAACTGCCAAGTAAATCTTAAATGGAATTGAAAGACACCGTGTGAACACAGAGCTAAGCATAGGTGTATGAGACCCACAGCTGTGTTTTGCTCCAGTCTATTTTGGATTATAAGAAATTTTTTTTATATTTTTCCTTTTGCCCTCTTCTCTACTTCTTTCTTCTTTGTTTATTACAAATATTAATATGTCCCAGGAACTCCATTCCCTAAAATTTCATTATGATTTTATGGAGGGTGGTGGGAAATAGGAAAATCTACTAAGAACTAGCAAAAATTTGAATTGGATTCTTGAGGAAAAGAGAAAATTAAAAATAATCAAGAAAGTGGCCTGAGTTGTCCAACAAACTGTCAAAACAGCCCTTTGATCAATGTCCTCTCTTGCCTCTGACAGCTGCTCTCCTAGGTGGGTCTTACAGCCTGCCAGATGGAGGATGGAGATTCCAAATGAGTGAGATTGTACTTATCCATGCCTATAGGTGGCAGTATAGAAGGCAGGAGTATGTCTAACACAGAAGAAGGCATTCTAGGAATGCGGGGCTTAGGGCCTAAAGACTGCAAGAGAAGACAGGGTTGGAATATGTTATTTTACATTCATAGTATAAAATTTAAATTTAATATGCACATAAAATGAGTTATAGCTATCATTTCCCTATGTAAGACCTGCGTCATGGTCATCATCAGCAAGCACTGTAACAACCTCTGAGAGAATCATTAGAAGCAGCGTTCCCAGGCACATGATGGATAGTGCCATGTCATGAGTCAAGATGT
The DNA here is from genome assembly GCF_012274545.1 of Fukomys damarensis. NCBI lineage: Eukaryota > Metazoa > Chordata > Mammalia > Rodentia > Bathyergidae > Fukomys > Fukomys damarensis. The sequence continues at coordinate 40,067,038 of NW_022900927.1, forward strand.
AGCCAGCATGAAATAACTAGGGTCCTAGGAGCAAGAACCCAAAGATCTGCATGATTGCTATGCAAATAACTTGTGAAGAGCCATGACATTACGAGTCATAACTGTGGCACTATCTTTTTCTTGCAGTGGGAAATGTAAATTAGCTGGAAGCAGCATATTCAACAATAATAGCATGAAAAGATAGCTCCTTGGTCTGAACAAGAGCAGACGGGGCTTGGACACTATGAAAAATCTTTTCATGTACAGATTGGATAGAAAACAATTATGAGTACTTCTGCTGTACTCATTTTCTAAATCTTTATCAGTCATCTCTCATAGTCACTTAGATTTGATAATTCATTTTTAAAGTCAGTTCGTCTACATAGTTAGGGATCTTCCAAACATTTACCCAAACACTGAGCAGGAATGGCCCTGCTAAGACCTAGACCGTGTCTTATTTGATCTGTTGTAATGAATTCTTAATAGATCTCTCTGCTTTTAATTCCTTCACTTTCTAGAGCATCTCCAATACTGTTAAGGAGTGCTCTTCTAAAATGGAAATCTGAGCCTAGTGTGGTGGCTCTGTAAGCCCAACAATCTCAGAGGCAGAGGCAGGAGGATCCCAAGTCTGAGCCCAGCCTAGGAAATTTATTAGCTTAGTGAAACCTTATTTCAGAATAAGAAGAAAAAGAAAAAAAGAGGCCAATGATGTAGCTCAGTGTAGAGGCCCCAGGTTCAATACTCAGTAGCACATGCATATATACAGGCATACATACATAAAATGAAAATTGGATTGTTTTTCAGCTTATAACTCATCAATATGTGAAGAAGCAACTCAAAATTCCTTGTCTTGGCAACTAATTTCCTTTAGGATCTGGCCTCTTCTTTTTCCCTTTTAACTTCTTCTATGTTCTAACTACACGGGTGACAGTTTTCAAAACCCTTAGTGCTCTTAAGTATTCTTCCTTTTCTTGGTGTGTTAGCTTTCTACCACTATAACAAATACCTGAAATAATCAACTTATAAAGAGAAAGATTTACTGTGTCTTACAGTTTTAGAAGTTTTTGTCTATTTTAGTTGGTCCTGCTGCTTTGGGCAAGGTATCCCATCATGGTGGGAGTGTGTGGAGCAAAACCACTCGCTTTGTGGCCCGAGACTGAGCAAAAGAAGAGTAGAGGCTGGGATCCCTCTGTCTACCCGCAACACCATGTTCCCAATGACCTGAAGACCTTCCACCAGGCTCCACTTTCTAAAGGCTCCACTACCTCCCAACAATGCCAACCTGGAGAACAGGCCTTTACCACAGGGACCTGTGGAAGACTTAAGATCCAAACTTTAGTACTTAGAAATCCCTTACCATCCCTTGACTTCCTAAATGATTCCTGCATCTCTGGCAAGAATTACTCAGCTCCTATCACTATCTTGCATGCCTTCTTCCACCTGAACAAGAGGGAAAGGAAGAGGAGAGAGTATGGCTAGAAAGACGAGAGGGAGGGTAGAGTTGAGGTCACGGGTTCAGTTCACAGAAAATCCCAGATGATTTTATTCTGAGAATATTAGGAAGCCATTGGATTGCTCCTCTTATCCCCAGCAAGTGAATAGTGCCTCCCCAAATTCCTAACTTTATGTAGTACCTTCCTGCTCTTAATTGGCACTGGTTCTGTGACCCACTTAAGCAATAGAAAAAGATGGAAAAGACATATGCCTTTTCTTGGTCTAAGTCATCAAGACATGACTTCTGCTTCTGTGCTTTGGAAATCCCCCAGAACCATATGTGGAGGCCAGATAAAAAGGAAGACTCAGCAGGGATGGTGGTGCACTCCTGTAATCCCTTCACTCAGGAGGCTGAGGCAGGGTGGTTGCTGTGATTTTGAGGCCAGCCTGAATTACAGAGTGAGACCCTATAAAAAAAAAAAAAGACAATCCTCGAGACCATATGTGCATTCATCAGGAGCCCAGCTGAGTCCAACTTCTGATCATCCTTGCCAAGGGTCCAAAGGTGTGAATGAAGCACCTTGGATCCTCCAAATTCATCCAGAGTTGCACGAACATCCTGTGAGACATCTGTCTGAGCCCAGTCAATCCATATAATCACGATAAATGGTAAAAGTTTAAACTGAGCTACTCAGTTAACTGATAACTAAACCAAACCTCAGTAGATGAGAGTGGGTATTAGCAGGGAACGTCTGTGACAGAATGTTAGATAGACCGTGTGCAGCAACCACTATTAGAAAACTCCGTGTCTGGCATCATGGAATGGGGCTCAGAGCCTGGACAGGTAGGCAGAGTGCAATTCCAGTCATCCAACAAGATGGTACACACACTTATTTGTTGACCTAGACAAACTTTCTCACTTCCAATCACATTCACTTGGATCAATTTCCCTTGATCAAGAGAGAAAAAAGTGAAAAATTCGGTGTGACCTCTCTTCATAACTGGGACAGGCAGTAAGGTAAGGCTGCCACCCAGCTGGCAAGAAAGCTAAGGACAAAGAGCCAACATCTGATTAGATGTTTATAGCAGAAATGGCTGAAACTGATCACCAGTTAGTCCTTTGCTCTTCTGGTCAAGGGCACAGATTCCTTCCCAGTTAATTTGGCTCTATTCCATGGTCACAGACTAAACCCTTAACCCTGGCCAGCTGTCCAAATTGGATGCCCTCCATTAGTCTTGGAAAAGCTAGAACAAGACACATTGTTCGACTCACAGCTTGTTTCAGAGAAATGCTGTGTTGTGAGTGAGTCCATCTGTAACAGTGGCATTATTAGAACAATGACAGAGTTCTAAAACTCACCCACTTGTCTCCTTTCTCTCTCTGTAACATTCTATTTGAATTCCTTATTTCTTTTAATAGAACCATTAGTTTCTGCAGTCCCTTGGGTTTAAAACTCAGACATCTTTTCATTTTGTTTCTTTTCTCTATCCCTTATACCCAAGCTTATTTTCCAAGACCCAGAGCTCTCAGTTGTCACTGTGTAACTCACTGATGGCATATACGTGGCATTGGTGCTGCCATGCTTCCATATTTGACTATGCCATGAATTATAGTCCTTGTGCCTGTTGGCCTCGGGAGCCTCCTTAACACACTGCTTCCGAAAGCAACCACAAAACAGGTATGGCTAATACAGCCCTTACAACCTGTTTGCTATTTTGTGCTGGCTGATGTCTGAATACTTCCAGTCCAGACTGAATCCCCCAGGTTCACCATTCTGTGCTTATCATGCAAACCAATGTATGTCAGCGTTTTGAAATGAACAGCCTAATGTCTTTTCTGGCCCACTCTCCAGGCTACCTTCTGGGCTGTTGTGCTGAAGGCTAAGTCCCATTTTAGTTGAATTGCTCTGTTAATCGCTACAGGTCACGGCAGGAGACTGAACCTAGTCCTGGTAGTTTGCTCTAGAGAGGGGCTAGGATGAGGGTCTAAGTTTCCATCTTAGTTAAGGCAGCTTTCATGAAAAGTCATCTATCCCCACCTTGCTCCCCATTTCTGCTGTGACAAATGCTGGCAGCTGATCACTGAGACCTGAGCCCTTCCAAAACTATTTGGACTCACTCATACATAGCTGGACAATAGTATCCAGTGTGTTCAGGAGTCATTCACTAACATCTGGTGATAGGTTAAAGCTCTCTAGATGCACCATCATCTGGGTCAACAGTTAGGTTTGGCTTGGTGGTGTCAAAGCCTGTGCAAAATGTATGTGCTATGATGCCCACACCAGGGCGTGTGATGAGAGTTCCTCAGAGAGGAACTGTATGCATCTGTATGCATATTGCTCAATGACTCAGGGTCACCTTCACCTTTTCTTATTCATTTAGTTCCCAAAAAATGCAGTTTCCCTCTTCTTTTGGCAGGACTTCTTCTAAAGCAACCAATTTAATTCTTTGTCCTAAGGAAGTAAAGTAAGACGTATGCAATAGTATCATATAGATTAATTTAAAAAACTCCAGGAAGGGAAAGCAGAGAAAGAGCCATTTATTTTATAGCACATTTAACAAAGTCAGTTTGTCTTCATTTATGATTCTGTTAGGATGTCTCTAGCCTGGTACCTGGTGCAGTAGATCACATCTGCTCAGAGTGGATATTATGTCTTAATTACAGGCTTTCATGCAGCAAAATTTGACACAATACAGAGGCCTGCTTCATGCATCATCCTAACTGCTACTCTGATTGCCAATACAGGTTAACATGATGGGGTCCCTGGAGCAACCACAGCTAGTGATGCAGCAGGTGTGAGAGTGAAGGTATGGTATTCTCAGTTGCTGTGCCACAGAGGGGAGGTCGGACCACAAAGGCCCCCATGACTTTGGCTGACCCAGTATCTTTTGTCTGTTAAAAATTCCTGTTAATGGGGTTTAATTTTATTTATGTGCTTTTACTCAGGAATCAACTCTACTATGGACTGTGTTGCTCTGAAATTCATATGTTAATGCCCTAATTCCCAATGCAGTGGTATTTGGAGGTGGGGCCTTTGGGCCATAATTAGGTCACGAGGATAGCAACTTCAAGAATGAGACTAAGGCCCTGACAAGATGACATGAGAAAAATTCTTTCTGTCTCTATAATGGGAAGATGCAGCAAAAAGTAGCCAATTATATATCAGGAGAAGAAAACTCCCTAGACGTTTAATCTGCCAGCACACTGATCCTGAATCTCCAGGACCACAAGAGATAAATATGGATGAGTCTCCCAGTCGATAGTAATTTATTATAGCAGGCTGAAAAAACTAAGATAAACTCCCGCAATAATTAGTTATACTTGAAGAGAAGGAATGAAATAAAATCCATACTAAGGACCACTTGAAAAAAGCTCTTTTCCAAGGAAAGTGATAATTTCCTTCTATACAAAAAGTAGAGGGAGCACAGTGTATTTGTGAGAATCTCCCCTTACAATAGGCATGTATTCACGTTGGTTTTTAGCTTTAAGACAAAGACACTAATGAGATAGTGTTGGTAACTGGAATGACTTCATGAGAAAGGCAGAACTTGATGGAAATGAGCCCCCAGAACTACTCTTTTTCACCAACTCTCTTTCATCATTGAGAATGCACCACAAGTGTGCCTGTAAGGTCCACCCCATCCTGGCATAGTCAGGCCTTCTATTGATCTCACTCTGCCTCAGGGCATGTCCATTTCCCTGGGAGGAGGCCGAAGCAGAAGATGCTTATTAGCCTCAAGGAGCCCAGAGCACATGGGGTTGAATTTTATGAAAACTCATGAAAAATTTTAAAAATACTTAAAAAAGTATTTATACTTTATAAATACTTTATACTTTTAAAGTATAAATACTTTAAAAAAGTTAAAGAGTCAAGCCTACAGCTCCTCTACCCGGGTTACAGAGAGCTGTGGTATTTAACGAATTCTTTGCTAAACTTAGTAAGTAAGTGAGAAAACTGACAAAATTATGTCCTCCTGATCAATGTAGGGATCTTAGCTTTTTTTTTTTTTTTTTTT
>NW_022900927.1:40072760-40073481 GCF_012274545.1 Fukomys damarensis
TTTTTTTTTTTTTTTTTTTTTTTTTTTTTTTTTTTTTTTTTTTTAGGCAGGGTCTCACTATGTAGTTCAGGATGGCCTTGAGCTCACTATGTAGCCTCCCTGGGCTACATAGTGGGGATCCTCCTACCTCAGCCTCCTGAGTGCTGGGATTACAGCACTGCACCACCACGCCTGGCTTTCATTTTTCATAGTTAAAATTTTATTAAGGAATTAGCTGTGCATTTGGCTTATGCCTAAAATCCCAACACCATAAGAAGCTGAATCAGGAGGATCCCAAGTTGAGTCCAGCCTGATCAATTTAGTAACATTGTGACTCTGTCTCAAAATTAAAAACAAAAAGGAGAAGGAAGAGGAGGAGGTAGAACAGGTGGAAGAGGAGGAGGAAAACTGTGGATGTAGCTCAATGTGAAGACCCTGGGATCCTGACTTCAATCCTCAATACTGAAAAAAATATTTAAATAAAATAAATAGAAATGCTCAGGAAAGACTCTGATGAAAGAAATTACAAAATACCATGAAGGAATGACTAAGAAAAAGCCTAGAGAAGGTTGTAACATATAATACCTTGTACAATTTCCCTGGCAGCAATAATTAAACTCTTGCCGGGCATGGTGGTGCATGTCTGTAATCCCAGCACTCGTGAGGTTGAGGCAGAAGGATCGCTGTGAGTTCGAGACCAGCCTGGGCTACATAGTGAGTTCCTGGTCAGTCTCACTACATA
>NW_022900927.1:40073562-40094975 GCF_012274545.1 Fukomys damarensis
TTAAACTCTTTTTTTTTTTTGGTACTTGAGATCAAACTCAGGCCCTTGCACTTTTGAGGCCAGCGGTGGAAACACTGAGCTAAATCCCTGGCCCATTAAACTCTTGATACCATTAGTTTCTGCAAAGCCACCTTCTATATTCATCATCATTTATTTTTTGGCAAATATTTAGATTCTTAATTGCTGCCATATATAAAGTTGCAGTATATCTTCTGTGTTCTATCTGCTCCCTTTTCTCTCTAAATGCTGTTTTAAATGGCAGGCCAGGGCAAGAGGTGTTTGATGTTGACTGAGTTAGCATGAGTTCTAGGCTGTAAATAAATCATTCATTATGTAACACATCATTCATAAATTATTCATTGTGTTTGTGCTCTAGATAGAACACTATACCTTAACACCAAATCCAAACTACTATAATCTTAAGTACAATAGTTTCAGATCATTAAAACAACTAGTAACTCAGCTTTGCAGCAAGATGTTAAAAATCTGTGTTTTCATAAAGGTTCTTAACACCTGGAAAGAGCAGCAGTCTTTATACTTATCAATGCCACAGAAAACATGAGGAGATAAAAGAAGTGGTCCTAATGTCATGGGGGTATATATTTTTAACAGGAAATTTTCCTGTTTTTCAAAAGGTGTGAAAGCCTGTACCTAGCTTACTAAATACCCTAAAGTACCCTAAATATTCTTGCTTCACTTAGAAGTTGGTTAAAACAGATTAAACATATTTTTCAGAAAAACTAAGGTGAGTGGTTCTGTTCCCAAGCTTACATAGCTGATAACTTCTGAGTCACCAGAAATATGGACCTAGTGATAATCCAGAATGTCATCAGACACAGAAGTCTACTTTCCTGCAAATGTGTTTGGGAGATCAGCTCAAGATTTGCAAGATCAGATCCTTCACTGCTCCTTTGTTACTGCTTTCCTTAGCTACTAAGCCATATAATCCTGAGCCTGTTCCAGTCAGGAATATAAGGAGAAGGTTACTGTGTGTGCACACCCCATATGGGGAACTGATTCTTAATTCTAGGGGTCTACTAGTTCAAAATCACGTTTCATGTGTGTTTGGTGTGCACAGAGTTTGTAGCAAGATAGTCTATTCCTTTTGGTTCTTAAAAGGGTCTTAGAATCACCACTGAGAGTCATCACTTCAGTAGGTATGAACAAGGAATGAGTGGAGCTTCTTGCCAGCACCTTCCCTCAGCATCATTCCTCCATCCTAGGCAATCTCCCAACAGGCAGAATAAGTGAAGAGATTTTGCTGCTCACTGGACTCCATCAGTACCGGCTTTTTTGGGGGTGAGTACTGGGACTTTGTTCTATCCAAGCAGGCCACTGAGCTGGCCAATACCTGTTATTAAAAATCAAAATTCCTGGGAACTGTCTGGAGCTAGCCTACAGCTCTCACCCCAGCCCCAGACCTTCGAAACACACTGTTAAGAGGCAGAACTGTCTACAGCCAGCCTATAGCTGGCATCTGCAGCCCATCCCCCACAGACCAGCCCCTACTCTGGCATCCTAGCTGTGCTGGTACCTGGATTCACACCACAGAAGCACAGTGGGGTCATAAAGGCCATTGTCCTAAGCTCTAGCCTCAATTTTGATTTATTCACACAGTTAAATGTGGTAGATTAATAATGACCACTAATTGTCATTTTCTAAGCTGTGCTTGATGCTTTTGTGTTGCTGATTGTATCACTTGGGTTGTAATCGATCTAAACATCTGTCCCTCAAGGTATAATGAAAAAGAGATTGCCTCAGAGTTATCAGACTCAAAACCTAAAAACAAATTATAACAGGAATATCTAAGTATTAACCCAGGTATCAAACCAAAGACAGTACCAACAACAAAAATAAAAATAGGAAGATATTCAAACAAGGCTCAAACACAAACACAGACTTTCAGCTTACCAGGACAAATTCTGGGGAAAATGAGGTGGAAAAGTCTGATAATCAACCACTCAGACACCCTGACCTGATAGTACAGGAAGTAACAAAACAGATCAATCAGGGTCTAGAAAAATTCAAAACACAAATAATTTCCAAGATAACTACAGAGATGGTAAGCAGAATGAATGTCATGATTAGAGACTCTAGAACAGAAACAGATTAAAAAAACAAAACAAAACAAAACATGAGCTCAGGAACATGATAGGAGCCAAGAATTCCCAGCATAGGAAAGAAATGGAAACCATGAATGCCCAACATAGGAAAGAAATGGAATCCATGAAACAAATTCAAATAGATATCCAGGAGATTAAAAACTCTATTGAAAGTTTACATAACAGACTAAGCCAATCTGAAGACAGGATATCAGATACAGAAGACAGGATGGAAATCAGTAAACACGAAAAGAAGGATCTCTTAAAAATAGTAAGGAAACATGAGAAATCAATCCAATAGCTCCTAGATGATACAAAAACTAATAATATAAGACAGGAGTCCATGAAAAAGCAGAAGAAACTACAAATGACGTAAAACAAACTGTTCACAGAATTAATGACAGAATACTTCCCAAAAAGAGCAAAAGAATTTGACATACAGATAAGGGAGGCACATAGAACTCCAACTAGCCATGATAAAAAAAAAAATATACAAATAGACATATAATAATCAAGATCCCAGAAATCAAACAGAAGAACAAAATACTACAAGAAGTTAGAGAAAAGAAACAAATCACATGCAAAGGAAAGCCCATCAGAATCACAGCAGACTTTTCCACACAAACCCTCAGGTCACAGGGAGCCTGGAGTGAGGTATTTCAAGCCCTAAGAGAAAACAACCTCCAACCTAGACTGATGCATCCTGCAGAACTATCTTTCAAAACTGAAGGAGAAATAAGATACTTCCATGACAAAGCACACCTGAGAAACTTCATGAATACCAAACCAGCATTCCAAACAATTCCAAATAATACCCTAGAAAAACACAATGAAGGTCACAACTCCATGAGGCCCAACAGAGCAAATCCAGCAGGCAAAGAAAAAATTAAAGGGAGAGGGGGAAAAAGTAAAGAGCCAACATCAGGATAATAACATAATGATGATAAGTCAATACATATCAGTTATAACCATTAATGTTAGTGGCCTCAATTCAACAATCAAAAGAAATCTACTGGCAGAATGGATTAAGAAGCAAAATCCAGCAATATGCTGTATACAGGAAATGCACCTCATTAAAAAAGAATCTCATAGACTGAAAGTGAAAGGATAGAAAACAGTTCTCCATGTAACAGGATCCCAGAAAAAAGCAGGGGTAGCTATCTTATTCGCAAAGTAAATATCAAACCAAAACTAATTAAGAGAGACAAAGAAGGTAACTACATCCTTGTAAAGGGAAAAATCCAAGAGGAAGAGATGACAATCATAAATATATATGCACCAAATACTAATGCCCTCAACTATAAAATACAAATATTAAATGACATGAAAAACCAAATAAGCACTAATACAATTGTAGTGGGGGACTTCAATACCTCACTGTCACAAATAGACAGGTCAGACAGGTGTGGTGGCACATGCCTGTAATCCCAGCACTCTGGAGGCTGAGGCAGGAAGATCGCTGTGAGTTCGAGACCAGCCTGGTCTACAAAGTGAGTTCCAGGTCAGTCTCAATTACATAGTGAGACCCTGTCTCAAAAAACAAAAACAAAACAAAACAAATAGATAGGTCATCTAGATAAAAAAATTAACAATGAAATACTAGAACTGAACCAAGCTTTTGAACGAATGATCTTAACACATGTCTACAGAGTGTTCCACCCCACAAAATAAAAATATACATTCTTTTCAGCTGCACATGGGTCATTCGCCAAAATATATCACATATTAGCTCATAGAACATGTTTAAATAAATGCAAAGGAATTGAAGTTATCCCATGTATATTAAGAGATCATGGTGCAATTAAACTGGAGATCAATAACAAAAGAAACTGCAAGAACTTCATAAACACATGGAAATTGAATAACATTCTTCTAACAACCAATGTGTCACAGAGGAAATTAAAGAAGAAATTAGACAATTTTTACAAATAAATGATAATGCCAGTACAACATACAGGAATCTATGGGACACAATCAAAGTTCTATGAGGGAAATTTATAGCAATGAATGCCCACACTAGGAAAACAGAGAGAGCTCAAATAAACAACCTAATGCTGAATCTTAAGCTTCTAGAAAAAGAAAAGCAAGACAAACTCAAAGCTAGTACAAGGGAGGAAATTGTAAAGAGCAGAAATCAATGCAATGGAGACTAAGAGAATGATACAAAAAAATCAATGAATCAAAGAGTTAGTTTTTTGAAAGAAATAACATTGATAAACCCTTAGCCAACCTTATCAAAAAAGTAAAGGCTCAAATCCATGCAATTAGGAATGAGAAAGGTGAAGTCACAACAGATCCAGCAGAAATCCAGAGGATCATCAATATCTACTTCGAGAACTTGTACTCCAATAAAATGGAAAACACAGAAGAAATGGACAGATTTCTAGATACATATGAATTACCAAAGTTGAACAAAGATAAAAAAAAAAATCTAAACACCCCAGTAACAATCAGTGAAATGGAAAATGTAATTAAAAATTTACCAACAAATTTAAGCCCAGGTCCTGATGGATTCACTGCTGAATTCTACAAAACATTTAGAGAACTACTGCCAATAGTCCTTAAACTTTGCAATGGAATTGAAAGGGAAGCCATACTTCCAAATTCATTTCTGGAAGCAAGTGTTTCTTTGATTCCAAAACCAGAGAAAGACCCAACCAAAAAAGAGAAATACAAGCCAATCTCCTTAAGGAACATAGATGCAAAAATCCTCAAGAAAGTACTGGCAAACAGAGTACAAAGGGTCATCAAGAAGATCATACACCCTGACCAAGTTAGATTTATTCCAGGAATGCAAGGATGGTTCAACATATATAAATCAATAAGTGTAATACACTATATTAACAGAGTCAAGGACAAAAACCATATCATCATCTCAATAGATGTAGAAAAAGTATTTGACAAAATTCAACATCCATTCTTGATAAAACCCTGCAGAAATCAGAATGGATGGCCTTTATCTCAACTTGATAAAGGCTATCTATGAAAAACAGACAGACAAAATCATATTAAATTTCCAAAAAAATAAAAACCTTTATGTTAAAATCAGAAACAAGATAAGGTTGTTCACTATCTCCACTCCTGTTCAATATAGTTCTGGAAACAATAGCTACAGCAATTAGACATAAAGAAATTAAAGTAATCAAGATAGGAAAGGAAGAAGTTAAACTGTCATTATTTGCTGATGATATGATACTCTACATAGAAGTCCCAGAAAACTCTGCCAAAAGACTTCTAGACTTAATTGACACTTTCAGCAGAGTAGATGGATACAAGGCCAACACTCAAAAAATCAGTAGCCCCACAAATAACAGACTCACTGAGAGAGAAATTAGGGAAACAATTCCTTTCACAATAGCATCCAAAAAAATTAAATACCTTGGAATCAATCTTAACAAAGGAGACAAAAGACTTCTCCATTGAGAACTACATCCCTCTGAGAAAAGAAATTGAAGAGGATATAAGAAAATGGAAAGGTATTTCTTGTTCTTGGGTAGGAAGAACCAATATAGGGAAAATGGCCATACTACCAAAACTGCTATACAGATTCAATTCAATCCTGATTGAAGTCCCAACAGTATATTTCACAGAACTTGAGAAAACAATCCAAAAATTCATTTGGAATCAGAAGAGACCTAAATAGAAAAATCCATTCTAGGCAACAGAGAATGGCAGGGGGTATCACAATCCCCAACTTGAAACTGCACTACAAAGTCACTGTGTTAAAAACAGCATGGTACCGGCAAAGAAACAGACTGGAGGATCAGTGGACTAGATTAGAAGATACAGAAAAACTCCAGACATATTCAGCTACCTCATCTTTGACAAAGGAGCCAACCATCCTCAGTGGAGGAAAGATAGTCTTTTTAATAAATGGTGTTGGAAAAACTGGATTTCAATTTGCCAAAGATTAAAACTAGACCCCTATCTTTCATCATGCACTAAACTAAAATCCAAGTGGACTAAAGATCTAAATATTAAAACAGAAACACTAAACTTGTTGGAAGACAAGCTAGGTAGAACTCTTGAAGACACCGGCATAGGAGATTTTACGAACAAATCCTCAGTAGCATGGGCAGTAGCACAAAAAATCAACAACAATCTCATCTTTTTGAAAAGCTTCTGCATTGCAAGAGAAACCACCAACAGAGCTAAGAAACACCTACAATGTGGGAAATAATTTTTACCAGCTGTTTCTTAGACAAAGGTTTGCTATCTAGTATATATAAAGAACTAAAAGAAAAATCAAGCCCCCTAAATATAACGATCCAATTAAAAAATAGGTATCTAAAATGAACAGACATTTTTCAGACAAAGAAGTAAAAGTAGCAAATAGATATATGAAAAAAATGCTCCACATCACTGGTCATTTGAGAGATGCAGATGAAAACAACACTGAGATTCCACCTCACCTCAGAAAGAATAGCTGCTATCAAGAAATCAACCAATAACAAATAATGGTGGGGGTGTGGGGAGAAAGGAATCCTTCTTCATTACTGGTGGGAGTGTAGAATGGTGCAACCACTGTGCAAGTCAATATGAAGATACCTCCAAGAACTAGGATTGAAAATTCCATTTGACCCAGCTATTCCTGTGCTGGGTATCTTCCCAAAAGAATTAAAAGAATCATACCAGAGTTATCTGCTCATCCATGTTTATAGCGGCACAGTTTGTAATAGCTAAAATTTGGAAGCCCAATTGCCCATCAACTAAAGACTGGAAAAAGAAGATGTTCTTTTATAAAATGGAGTACTTACACTGCCATAAAAAATGCTAAACTAGAGACATTTATAGCTAAGTGGATGCACACTGAGGACATACTCTTAAGTGAAATTAATAGAATACACATGTGTAATTACCATATAGTTTCTCTGGTATGATAAACTAAAAGTGTAAATAAGTGTCAAAATGTATAATTAATATTTTGTAATAGGAAGAAAAGGTCTAAAGATATTGGGCAAACGGGAGGGGTAGGGAAAAGGTAAAAAGGGAAGTGAAAAAATAAGAGAAAAAGAAAAAATGCAAACAAAATCTTTGTAAATATGGAAGGGTGGAGGGGGGAAGGAGACTAGGAGAATGGGGGAAAAATAAGATCCAAGATATGTCATGTAAAGGTACAAGATTCCAATGATGAATAACTGTATTATATATCTAAAATGTACCAATAAAATATTTTTTAAAATAAAATAAAAATCCTCTCTTCTCTGATGTCCCTGAAAACATAATCTTCATCTCTGGAAACATTTTCTAATTCTTGTTGTCCATGAAAAAGTGAATGCTGACCCACAATTAGAGAGATTCCTGATTTTTTTTTATTCTCTCTCTCTATCTCTATCACTGTCTCTCTCCCCACTCTCCTGGTCTTCTCTTCCTTCCTCACTCCATCCCCACTTCCTCAATTGTTGTTCTTTGGGCTTCTGTTCCCTAACTATTAAATAGGATAAATAATACCTACCTTTCAAGATTGACAGGAAATAGATATCGATTAAATGTTCTATTTCTTCCTTCTCCTTTTCACTCTTACCTATGGTTCTGTGAATATACTTCTCCAGTAATAAAAATTTTAGATCAGGTAATGATGAATCACCCATTCAGCCCCAACAGTTAAGGCATGAATGTCTTTTCCAACGTAATTGCAAGCCAGGACTTCTCAGACTTTTGATTATGTGTTTTTTTCTGGCACTAGGGGTTGAACTCAGGATCCTGCACTTGCAAGGCAGGCAGCAGAACCAGTGAGTTAAATCCCTGGCCACTCAGACTTTTGAATTGTTATTTTTGGGTAAATTATGCTTGCTAATATCAGGAGTATAAATTGGAGGACATTTTTTAAAAACCTGAAATATATTGAGCATCTACAATATATATTAAGGACTGTACATAATCTTTGTTCCTTATATCTCACAATAGCCTCATAAGATAATTACTCTTATTATCCCCACTTTACAAATATGGGAGATGATGTTAATGTACTTATCTCCGAGCCTGTACAGTATTTGAAGGAGCCACAGACTGAAATAAGCCCATTCAACTGCAGAGTTCCTCAGCAGGGCACATTACATGTATAGGAAAATCTTCCCTGGGGGAAAAGATTTTTTCTTCTTCATTGGAGGTAACAAGGATCGTGTCTAAGCAAGATGGGAATGTTCTAGTGTCAGGGTTTTTTAATAAAGCTAAACAAAAGAAGAAAGAAACTTCAAATTTGCTTGCTTATTGTATGAATATGTTTTGCTGGGAAAAAAAAAAAAAACCAAAACTACAAAACCTGAAAAAGTATAAGGGCATCACGTGGTGGAAGAAGTAAGTTTTCAGGATTATTTCAGAAGGCTCCACCAGAACCAGGGAATGGAAATTTAAAATGGCTGGTTAGGGTTAATATAAACATTGACATCCGATTATGCAGCCTGCCACATTAAAAGAACAAATTCCTTCTTAGTGAAGGTAATTAAAATTGAAGAGGGCAGCGAGGAGACGACATAAAATAGAAAGATCAAAACAAAACACGCAAGCATTGAATCTAGCAGATGTAGGTTTGAAACTTGCCTTTGCCAAGGGATAATGTTCAGACACTATGATGGCTATGTAGTTTGATTAGTTTATTGGATATTAAATATTAATATAATGAAAACCTTCCATGATGGCTGTTAAATAGGCCTTTACTGAATGTCCAAGTGTGCTCTACCCTCACCACTAGTAAGCCTGATGTCCAAGGTTTCTTTTATGAACTCCCTATCCACTCCTCCAAGCTTGCTATTCCCCAAGGTTACTACAGTTGGTAGTTAGTAGTACGTTAGTAGTAAGGTTACTATAGTTAGACACGTTAGTACCTGGCACAGGAGAGGATCTCCAGGAGCCTCCGTATCTGAGCCAAAGCTGTTCTCATTGGCTGGTACCTCGAGAACTTGTGGTTAACGTTTTTAATCTCAGTCTTGGTTCTCCCTGCAGCCCCCACCACATTGGTTGGAGACAGAATGGCCTCAGTTTCCTTCTCAGGTAAATGAGGGATGAGATTAACACCTAATTTGCTGATACGATATGGGGATTCAATGACAGTGTAAATTAAATGTCTGGCATGGAAAAGGGGCTATTCTTAAGTGAGAACATCCTTGTAAGGCACTTAGCACTGTATATACAGTTAGTACTGTAGAAATACTAAGCATCATCATTAGTATTATTTAGTAGTTAATATTTATAGTATGTCCCTGATTTACAAATGAGTTCTGTTCCAGGAGAGTGTTTGTAAGTCAGATTCCTTTGTAAGTCTGACAGAGTAAGTCTTACACATCTCTGACATAAATCTACAGTGTATATTGCTTTGTACTTCCTAGCAGTCCCCTCCACATCACCACTGTTTTTCCTCTTGCATCTGATTATCTTGGGCTCATGCTGAGCACTGCACTATTGCACACTACTGCACTATACATAAGTGCACAGCAGCACAACTGTGACAATGTACAGCTGACACGTGAGCTAAGCGATTTGTTCACATCTATGAATGTTCATAATGCAATGTCTTTTTTTAGTTTATTGGTACATTTTAGGTATACAGTACAGTTATATTCATTACTGCAATCTTGTACCTTTACATGACAGGTCTTGGTTCTCATTTTTTCCCTTTGTTCCTGCCCTCCCTTCGCCCTCTCCTCCCCTCCCCATTTACAAACACTTTATTTCCATTTTTTCATTTTCTCATATTTTTTTCTTTTCCCTTATTACCTTTCCCACTTTCCCTACACTTTTAGCCATTTTCTTCCTATTTCACATTGTTAATTATCTCATTAGGATCTCATGTACTATTACAGTTTTCACACCAGAGAAACTTCGGTATTTACACATGTGTGACTTATTCATTTCACTTAGGAGTATATCCTCAAAATGTATCCACTTTTCTATGAATGACTCTAATTTCTCATTCTTTATGGCTGAGTAGTATTCCATTTTATAGAAAAACCACATCTTCTTCATCCAGTCTCCAGCTGATGGGCAAATGGGCTGTTTCCAAGTTTTAGCTATTACAAATTGTGCTGCTATAAACATGGGTGAGCATATATCACTGTGGTATGATTCTTTTAATTCCTTTGGAAAGATACCCAGCAGAGGGATGGGTTGGGTCAAATGAACCTCTAGTCCCAGCTCTTTGAGGTATCTCCATATTGATTTCCATAGTGGTTGCACCAGTCTGCACTCCCACCAACAATGGAGAAGGGTTCCTTTCTCCCCACAACCCTGTCAACATTTGTTATTGGTTGATTTCTGGATAGCAGCCATTCTTTGTGGGGTGAGGTGGAATCTCAGTGTTGTTTTCATCTGCAACTCTCAAATGACAGTGATGTGGAACATTTTTTCATATATTTACTTGCTGCTTTTACTTCTTTGTCTGAGAAATGTCTGTTCATTTCAGATGCCCATATTTGAATCAGGTCTTTATATTTGCGGGGGGCTGATTATTTTGAGTTCTTTATATATTCTAGATAATAGTCCTTTGTCTGAGGAGTGGCTGGTAAAAATTTTTTCCCACATTGTAAGTTGTCTCTTATTTCTGTTGATGTTTTCTTTTGCAGTGCAGAAGGTTTTTAATAAGATGAGATCCCACTTGTTGATTCTTTGTGCTAGTTCCCGTGCTACTGAGGATTTGTTCATAAAGTCTTTTCCTATGCCAATGTCTTCAAGAGTTCTGCCTAATCTTCCAGAAAGTTTAGTGTTTCTATTTTAATAGCTAGATCTTTAATCCACTTGGATTTTAATTTAGTGCATGGTGAAAGATAAGGGTCTAGTTTTAATCTTTGGCAGGTGAGATCCAGTTTTTCCAACACCATTTATTAAAAAGGCTATCTTGCCTCCAGTGGGAATAGTCAACTCCTTTGTCAAAGATGAGGTAGCTGAATACATCTGGATTTGTTTTTGTGTCTTCCAATCTGTTCCACTGATCCTCAGGTCTGTTTCTTTGCCAGTACCATGCTGTTTTTATCACAGAGGCTTTGTAGTATAATTTCAGATTGGGAATTGTTATACCTGCTGCTATGTGTCTGTTGCCTAGGATGGCTTTTGCTATTCTATGTCTCTTCTGGTTCCAAATGAATTTTTGGATTCATTTTTCTATTTCTGTGAAATACAGTGTTGGAATTTCAATTGGCATTGCATTGAATCTGTATAGCAGATGTTGATTTTTCCCAGGATCAGGGGATATCTTTCCATTTTCTTATATCCTCTTCGATCTCTTTTTTCAGAGTACTGTAGTTTTCAGTGTAGAGGTCTTTTGCTTCTTTTGTTAGATTGATTCCTAGATACTTCATTTTTTTGGATGCTATTGTGATGCAACATCTATTTGTATATGTGAAAGTTAGAGACTCAAATGTTCCTAAATTGGGGTTTTATTGTACTGCTATCTAGTAAATCTCTCACTGATTGAGAGGTGAAAACAAATGATATCTACTAATTCAAAAAATCTGTAACTTTGTTTATTTATTTGGTACTGGGGATCTAACTAAGGAACTTGAGCTTTCAAGGTCAAAAAGTCTGTAACTTTATGACAGATGACATTCCACACCTCTGATACAAGAATCTGAGCTATCAGAGAATCCTTCCATTAGGAAATATTCTCTCAAGATTGTAACTTATGTTTTTTCATTACTAATGGAATTTCCACATGCATCTGCACACTTAGGCAAGTTTGGCCATTAGAGGGGAGAATGAATATTGTCTATGCTCTATAAGAGTGGGAAAACTGATTGTGTCCTGATGGCTTTAGCTATTTTTATGGATCTATCCAGCCCCCAGGATTACAATTATGTCATCAGCATTGAATCAGGCCAGAAAAAAAGATAATTCAGATCTTTTTTTTTGCACAGTCTTGTAATTTGCACATGCCATTTAGGACCTTCTGGAGAAAACTGGAATGATCTTCATTGGCCTTTGCCTTTCTCCACATGATCTGCCTCTGCGGCTCCCATGTACCACAGCCAGGCAGCATTCCTGCACTGAGAACTATGTCTGCTGATGGTACCCTCTTATTCAATATAAATGTCCAAAAGTAAATAAACAAATTCTACACAAACACACATCAAATAAATCTAATTACTACATATCCTAATCTTTTGTCGCCCAAGCTCTACCATCCTGCTTTCTGCATATTCCCAAGATATCTTGCCAATTTGTCACTGGTCTATTCATTGTTTCCCACAGGAAACACACCTTTCAAAGCCTACCATGTTTTATAATTCAGAATTGTGTGGATTTTTAGAAAGGTACCATGGACCATAAACTGTTTTTCCAGTAACACAGCCATCTGGGTCTGGAAAGTGACCCATAGTTTATCAAAAGATATCCATATTCAACTAAAACAGATAAAGAGCCTAGATAATCTCTTTTATCATTTCCAGATTTTGCCTGATCTGAATTTAGTTTCCCACATACTTATATATTTCTTTTGAAATTATAGAAAAAGGACTATGAAGTTGCAATAACAATTTATTTCAACAAACAAGTTTGCAGGGGGTACAACTTTTCCATTACATGTTTTCTTCTAAATCAAATGGAGTCCTGTTGGTTACTTCCTGGTCTCTTCCTGTGGCTCTGTACTCAGAAAAGAGAGGCCTGGAATTACTTTTCCTGGGGAAAATCAAATGGGCATGCTGTACTCAGCTTCACCATTTTCTCTTGGGAGGAATAGGTGTTTGTCTTTGCAATGGTGTTCTGACTAATTTAGTTACAAATCTCTCTTTTTGCCTCAGAATTTATTACTGCTCTTAATAATGGTAATGATATCTTTGGCCTCCTTTACTTTCACTTTGGTTTGTTATTTGTTTGCTTAAGAGAAGAAGCCTGACTGTTCTGTGACTCTAATGTTTGGTTCTTGGTTGAAAATACTGAAAAGTTAAAACAGTGGAATTTTGATTGAAAGAAATATACCATGGAAAGGATTTAAGTACTTTTGGAGCTTAGATTGAGATGTGTGAACAGGGCCTTTGACATTGGCACTTAAGTTTCTCTTAGGCCAGGCAAGTTTTCTACTGTTATAGATTTAACTATACTGGGCACAAACATTTAAGGAAATTGAGATGTTTTTTCAAGATAGGGTCTCGCTATGTGGCTCAGGGTGGCCTTGAACTCTTGATGTAATCCAGGCTGGCCCCAAAGTCAAACAATTCTTCTGCCTCAGCCTCCCCTCTGCTTGGACTACAGACATGCACCACCACGCCTGGCAGTTTCTTTGAGCAAGGTGTCCTGCCCCATTGCAAGTTCTTGTACTCTCTTCACTCACACATGCTCTCACATGTATTCTTAGGCTCTTTCATACTCTACATTCTTCCTTTCAAAAAATAACATTTGATGCAGCTAAGAGCTATTTTGAATAATTTTGTCTACTTTATGTCATCTGTTAAAAAAAGGAGAAAAAGTGCCTCTCACAGTCCTGGTGGTGCTTGTTCCTCACTCTCTTGCTTTCATATGATCTTTAAACTCTGTGTTTCTAAAACCAGGGCAGCAGGCCATAAAATTTCAGTGATCATCATTCTTGATCTTGGTGCTCTGAATTCCTTTGCTCTGCATAGTATCACCTTGTAAAGGTCAGAATTTGCAGCATGCATGGTCAGGATGAAAGTCTTCTCTGTCTGAGAGACTACACAACAGTGTTTTTTCACTCATTCAGCAAACATTTGAGTGTCCTCACTCAATATCAGCCTCTATGGTAGATACTGGGATTCAATGACCCCCAACTCTCAAATAGCCACAGTATTCTAGAAGAACAAATATATGAACAAATATGAAATAAACAAATAAACAGATTAAAAACAATAAAGAAATGCGTTCAAAATACAGGACAATAAAAGGAGGAAGGATTCAGCCTGGATTGGGGATCCAGGTACCTGGATAGCCTGGGAGACATCCCCCAACCCCAGCAAACAAACAAAAAGAATGACAAAGAAACTAAGAAGCAGAGGCAAAGAAAGGAAGGGTAGGGGATCCAGGGACATACAGAGTGTTTAGCATGAGAATAGTACTTTCTCATTATCAGTAGGAGTAAGTTTTCAAAACAAAATACAGTTTTCAAAACTAAAACAATAAACTCACAGAGGTTAAACAAATACCCTCAGCTGCCTTTGAATGCGGCCCTGGTTCCGCTTTAGAAGCGATAGAGATGAGACACAGTTGACACCTCAAGTGGCCCCATAGATCAGAACTTCTTCCTTGAACTTTCAAGGCCTCCATCTGGTGACTGGAACACCCATGGCTAGCTAGCATCATCAACTACATAGGGTGCAATAAGGAGAGAATTATTGCAACAAAGGGGCCACATTTCACAGAGGATATCATAGGATTCCAGGAATGTATCTCATTTGGGGCAAAAGGAATTTTCCAATTTTGTAGAGAAAAATATCTGAGCTATAGATGACAGTGTGTTTTGGGGGTTCTGGGGTGCTGTAGGCACTCTCTAGAAAGTCTTTCCAGGTTCTTGTCCTAAGCAAAGAATTGGACAAGACACATGCAAGAGGTAGCATGGTTTTACATTTATTAGAGGTAGGAAAAGTATGCTTTGCAAGATTAGAGGAGGCCATTGGAAGCTCTTCCATAAGGTTAATGGTGTCCATCTTTTCTATCTCCCAGTCTGACTTCAGATCAAGGGCATCCTATCAAAAATCTGCTTGAACCAGTCATGGTGGCACACATCTGTAATCCCAGCACTCTGGAGGCTGAGGCAGAAGGATCGCTGTGAGTTCAAGACCAGCCTGGACCACATAGTGAGTTCTAGGTCAGCCTCAACTATATACTGAGACCCTGCCTCAAAAAAACCAAAAAAAACCCAAAAAAACTTGTTTGATCTCATGTCAGCAGAATTGATGTTAACATTTTCTGATTAATCCCAGGTTCAGTTCTAGGGCACTGTCTTCTGCACAGGTGTCCTGTAGCTCTGTGATTGACAGGCCACTCCCATTCACCTAGATGGCTAGCCATACCCTAATATGCTATCTCAAAAGTAGTCCTCACTCACCTGTAGTTTGTCTTTCCATGGTTTCAGTTACCTATAGTCAACCACGATCTGAAAATATTAAATGGAAAATGCCAGAAATAAAAATATTAAGTTTCAAATTGTTCATTGTTCTGAGTAGCGTGAAGAAATCTCATACTGTATTACTCTGTCCAGCTTTGTATGAATGATTCCTTTGTTCTGCACGGCCATGATGAATATACTACCTGCTAGTTAGTTGTTTTGTAGCATCTTGGTTGTCAGAATGGCTCTCAAGATATCACAATGCTTATGCTCAAGCAACTTATTATATTTACTAATGGCTCCAAAGTACAAGAGTAAGGATGCTAACAATTTAACTATGCCTAAGAGAAGCTGCAAAACAAGTTCTTTAATGAAAAGATGAAAGTTCTAGACTTAAGTAGGAAAGAAAATATCATATACTGAGATTGCAAAGATCTATGAGAAGAAACAATTTTTTATCTGTGAAATTGTGAAGAATAAAAAAGAAATTTGTGCTAGGTTTGCTGCCACATCTCACACTATAAAATTATGACCATGGGTATGAGAAGTGCTTAGTTAATATGAAAAATGTATTAAATTTGTATATGTATATAAGAAAAATAGTATAGGGTTTGGCAGTCTCCACAGTTTCAAGGATCTACTAGGGGTCATAGAATGTATCTCTTATGTATAAGGGGGGCTACTGTACACCTTAGATTTAATCTTGGCCAGCATGTGACTAATTTGTAAACAAACATGAGAAACAAATTACAAAATTTCCCTAAAAATGGAAACTTAGGACTCTGGTTGACTGAATAAAAACGTGGTTTCAATGAGTAGGAAAAAGGAAGAACAGAAGGCAAAAGAAAGTAGAGAGAAAGAGAGAGACTAGAGAAAACAGGACAATATTTTGAGAAGATGGGTTTTTGGGAAGGAGAAGAAGTAGAATTTAGGAACTTCAGTAGTTTTGTTTCAAGTAGACAAACAGCCTCAGGCTTGATACTCTTCACTGTGGGACTGAGGAGAATGTAGCCAATTGGACTTCTTAATCTTGAAATGAGGGTGGTTTTATGAAAATGTAAATTCCAGGGTGCAAATGCCTTGTCCTGATTTGTAATAATCCCTCAGTTAGAGAAGAACATACATATGAACAAGCTCTCTAGTTCAATCTGATACAGATGGTCTCTACATGGACAACCCAGAAGTACAGGCATAGAGCCAGAATACTGTTTTCATGATTAGAAGAAAAACATGTTATAAATGCAAACACAAACATCCTCCAAGTCACCAGGTTGAATTATAGGCTCCTGCAGAGTTTATCTTTGGGTCCCACCCAAAACTTTCTGCCCATTCCTGAAACCTGATGCCCCAGTGCTGTCTTGTAAGGCACACCCCCACACACACCGTCACGCTGTTTAGATGGTAATGAGTCCTGTGGTGTGGTACAAAGGCTATTTTCTCTCATGTGAACCATTATTCTAGCACACTATAGAACTGGATTTGTTTTCCTCCATGAAGGTGTAGGAAATATATAAATTTCTGAGTTCAGCAAGCAGAAAGCACCCAAAAAGATGACTAGTATTTGAGTATGAGGCAGCTTCATTTCTCACTGCAAAAACAAACAAACAAATCTTTCCAGCTGGGTGTGGTGGTACACATCTGTAATCCACCGCAATGGGGAGGCTGAAGCAGGGGGAGTGCAAATTTGAGGCTTGCTGGGCTATATCACATGATGCTATCTCAAAGACCCAACCAACCAAACAAAAGTTGCCCAATAGTCAAAATGTAATTATTTATGCCAACACTTGCTATCAAAGTTTTCCCATATAGTCAAAGTGTAATTATTTACACCAATAAATACCATGTAATAACTTGAAGTGACCAAAAAAAAAGACCTACAATAATTGCCAAAGAAAAGTTACTCAAGAGCCTGAAGAACATATAAGCAGCGCTTAGGGGAGTGGGATCCAGATAACCTCTCTAATCTAACTGGTGTTCAGAATATGCATGTGGAGATGAAGTCCATCTCTCTCTCTCTTTTTTTTAATCAGAAGTAGCTTTTATTTAATTAATATTCTTTTAATAGTATGCCCAAAGAAATAAATGATTTGAAGTCTGTTTAGTGCAACAGGTATTTCTGGCTTTCACCAGCTAGCATGAGCCCTTAGCTACATGTAAATGGAAATCATACATGGGCCTGTTTTAAGGCTAAAAGAAAATAAAACCTTATGATAGAAAAGAAACAGACACAGAAAGAATAAATAGCTACTCCACAAAGCAGCTGGCTATTCCATAGACAGTCATGTGCATAAAGGAGTCATTTTACTTTTATGGGCTCCCCTCCCAGTTTCCTGAAAATGCTGCTTCTTTATGTCAGGAAGTACATGAGCTTGCTCCAAAAGTACAGTTGCCTGCTTGTTTTCTATCAGGCAGCTACTTCCAGTCCTATTAGTTCCCTGCCTTGGTGGGCCCACAAGAGTTTTGGGTTATACACCTGTACTCCAGAATCAGACTGTCTAGGTTTAAATCCATCTTCATAGCTTGCCTGAAGCTTGGCCTGAAGCAAATGACTTAACCTACCTTAACATCCTCATCTTTCTGCCTCATCTTGCCTCAGAATTTCAGCTGAAGTCTAAAGGTGAGAACAACAGGTAGTGAGGACTATGTGTGCTCAAGACACAGATATTGGACACAGCTACTCAGGATTGATAAGAATAGTGGAATCTGATCATATGCCCCTTAGTGACCACCTCCAACTTGTATAAGAGATGGTTAGAGATGTGCAGGAGGAAAGAGACTTTCTTCAAAAACAGTTGTCATTAGATTAGAATCTGGAATGTTCTCTACAGGATCCTAAGGAAAGAAGCAGTCAGAAAACCTGTTCTACCTGTGGATGGTGTCTGCCACAGGGAAATGCGACACCTCACCTGTAGATACTCACTGGGCTGTACAAATTTTACCACCTATAGCTGTTAATCATAATATATCAACTTGAATGGATCAATAAATGCCTAAAGATCAATAAAGCGTAGTTCTGGGTGTGTCTGTGGATGACTGACACATAGTCTAGCAAGCTAAAAATGGGAAGACCCACTTCAGTGGTGGGGGGCACCAACCAATAAGCTCATAGCCTGGATGGATTAAAAAGGGAAGGAAGAAGGAAGTGTGCATGTTCCTGAAGAGCTCCAGTCTTTTTGAACAGATTGATCTTTTGCTACTGCCATTCCTCTGTACATGTCTCCAGGTCTCCAATTTCTTTAGCCTTCTAACACAGACTCGCACTAGCACTTCTCCAGTGAGCTTCCTTCCAGGCCTTCAACCTTGGATTGGTACTCCATCCTTGATCCTTCTTCTTCGGATGATTCTATCTTCTTGGGCCAAGCAGCTAGTGGATCCTTTAGCTCTCCCTCACAAAGCCGGACATTGTGGATTCTCTCACCTCACCTCTGATCCTGTAAGTTCACCTAATAAATCTCCTTACATAATTATACTTATATTTTCTATTCTTACTGTTCCTCTAGAGATTCGTAATTAATACATCCCCAAAGCAGGACTCTACATGTGACCAGAAGTTTGGGTGCATACATGATGAAGACAGCAGTTGGAATGGAACGGTCTCTTGACACAGGACAAGGAGAGGGGCCAGATACTCCTGGGTTTTGCTTGGCAGCAATGATGAAAATGGCAAGGTTTATAAAGGGCTGCGGAGCACCAGAGGAGGAAGCCAAGCACAAGAGAAAAAAACTGAGTGGGAATTCTTCAAAGCATAATTACATACATCAAAAAATACAGCAGCAAGAAAGTCTGGAAATGAGCGTGAGGTTGTCCTCTAAAAATCCCACAAACATTCCTCATAAGAAATATTAGGATTTTTTTCAAGACATTTGACAGCCAAGAGAGATGTTGAAATGGTATTCTTAAATAATATTTTGCCCCTTTCCTATTGTTCATCTTTCCCTCTACCCTTTACCCCAAATGTGAAGGAAATGATGGAATCCTAGGGGACAGGACAGGACAGGAAGAGACCTAAGAACAGACTGTAATCTACTTCCTGAACACAAGTTTTTGAACATAGGTGGGCATGGTCAGGCAAAATAGAAGAAGCGATTAATTAGGTGAGAGGCTAAATTTTTAACAAATTGGTCTGGATTTCTTAATTACTATAAATAAGAGGATTCTTATTGTTGAAAAGTTGTAAGTTGTTAGGTAAAAGAGCCCAAAAACCAGGACCAGACCAGGACTATAACAAGCCTTTATAATGTGAGGATCTGCAGGGCTGTCTCCTAACAAAGGAAAAGCAGCATGGAGGAACAGGGAGGTTCTTTTATAGGAGTGGGGTGGGGTTAACCTGAGCTGGGGTGGAGTTCAGTGAGGTAGCACTAAGGGATTGGAGGATCCTGTGACATCACTAGGCGGTGCTTGTGACATCACTGGTTACTCACAGGTAGCCAGTATCAGATTACTTTGGCGGGAAGAGGCATGATGGGATGAAGGCTGTCCCTCCTAAGAGAAGCCATATTTAACATGGAGGCTGCTATTCCGTGTGGCAGCCATCTTAAGGCACAGAATATTATGGGAAGGAGGTTACCGTTTTATGTAGCAGCCATCTTGAGCCAAGGGAAATTTAACAGACGTGACAGGTAAAGCAAAGGGATATGTCTGAGATAGATAGTACTCCCAGACAGAGAAAGGAGAACCAACAATGTTTTAAAGTAGTGGTAGAAGACAAACAAAACAAAACAAAACAAAAATGGACACTTTATGATTGAATCCACACTTGGAGTCTTGCTTAAACTAATTGTTATGTTTGCACTATATGCAGCCTACAAAGTATGAAAACATTTGAAAGGTTATTGCTGTTGCAAGATAACTCAGATAAGTGTGGCAGGATTCCTGGAGATAAGAATGTGTTTTGTTCTCTGAATATTTCAGCTCTCCCCACTTCCAAAATTGCTAGACTCTTTGGTCCTTTTGCCTCAGGGAAGTTTGTGTTTCAGGGAAGAAAGTAGAAAAGAAGAAAAAGATCTATCGTTTGTGGAAGGCTTTATGATTTGTGCGTGTGTGAAAATATTGGGCATACCATGAAAACAGGCAAGAAAAAGAGAGGATTATCTTTGAAAACTAGGAGGGAGAGAGAGTTCCCCAAATGGGGTACTAGAACTCAGCTGGGTCTATGAGTATCCGGAACATACGCTTCCTCCTAAAAACACCGTAACAGGAGAAAAGAGCTCAGTGGGAAAGAACTGGGGCTCAGAGAGAGGATAAGCTCTAGCCAATGGGTTCTTCTCTTCAAAAAATCATGAAGTCTTAGATGAGGACAAACAATGGGCTAGAAGCTAAAGGCCCTGAACCCCTCATTATCTGGATTCAGTTGGATATCCTGTAGGTTGCTTACATTCTCATTCACCTCTAGAGAAGACTATATTTTCCACTAATATGGAGGGGTTGGGACTCCAGTCAGATACAATATAGTTTTTAGTGGGCATTTATTGACCATTTGAACTTGTAGTTGTAAAAACACCCACTACAATAAGAAAAGAAACAACCAAATGGTAAGTATCCTTATAAATGCCACACAAGAAGTATATGTTAAGAGGGAATCATCAAGATGGGGGTCACCAGCAAATTACTTTATGGGGGCGATAGTGATCTAGGGATGACACAGGACCTTCAAATGACATAGGGAAATATTAGAATTCCCAACCTTTCAATATCTGATATGCCAAGTTTGTGTTCTCTAAAATCAAAGAATGAATTTTAGGGACAATGGAGGTTAAGAATAGGAAATATTGAGGGAAAGACAGCTTCTGTCTAAGAGATGGTGGGAGGGGGCCCAAAAAGTGGGTTGCTCAAGAGCCCATTTCTCATTTGTTTTGTTTTTTGGTACCAGGGCAAAGAAGTTTTATAGAGCAAAATCATGAGGTAGGTATAAAATCAAGAGGTAGGTATAAGGTGGGTCAAAACTATGGTCAATGAATAAGATTACAAATGTAGTTCCTTAGGTGGTGATCTAATGGGGAAGCAGGTCACTCATAAGTGTGCATGGAAATAACAAGGGCCTTTCTTGGAAGAAATGGCTTAAGATCTTGGTTCCCCACCTAGACAATTGATGCATATTTAGAAGAGCAATCATTATTGTTTTTCTCTGGGGAAGTAGATATAGTCATTTTATCTTTGTCTTGAGGCTTGTCCTTCAAGAAATTTGCCTCCACCCACAGTTGTAATATGTTCTCTTCTTCTACACTGACTTTTTCGAGGGTCTAGCTCTGTCTAACTGCCTGTATTTCTACCTAGCTACCTGTCTATAATAGCAAAACCTCTTTCTTTTCTTGTGTGTGCATATATAT
>NW_022900927.1:40095114-40189190 GCF_012274545.1 Fukomys damarensis
ATATATATATATATATATATATATATATATGCACAACAATTTATTCATTCATCTGTCAATGGACACTTAGGTTGTTTCTTTACCTTGGATATTGTGAATAATGCTGAAATGAATGTGGAGGAACAGATAGCTTTAGGTGATTTCATTTCCTTTAGTTATTTACCCAGAAGAGGCACTGCTGGAGCATATGGTACTTTTAGTTTTAGTTTTATTGAGGAACCTTTATATTATTTTCCATAATGGTGCACTAATTTATACTTCCAACAACAATGCTTAGAGGTTCCTTTTTTCCCTTCAGAACACTTGTTCACTCTTATCTGTTTGATAATTGTCATTGTGTGACGTGATAGATCATTGTGGTTTTGATTTTTATTTTTCTGATAATTAGTGATGTTTTCTAGAAGGTTTCTAGAAGTGATGTTTTCCTTCATGTCTTCTATTGTGAGAGAAATTCAAGCATGTCTGAGCCAAGTGTGCTGCACACACATCTCCTAGCATGCTAGGGGTTACTCAGGAGTTTGACCATGCTCACTCTTGTGCGTTGAGACTGGCTTAGAGCCGGCTGAAGGACATCCCGTCCTCCTATTTGCTGCCTCCATCACTGGCCCAAAAGATCACCTCATACAGAAATATGAGAGCATTAACGAAGCATTTTATGCCCAGAATACAGTGTCCCTCCCCTTGCTCCTTGAATATATAAGCAATTGCTCTGCCTATTAAGAATGGAAGTATACCGGAAACCTCCCTGGAGTCTGCTTGGTGATTCTGCACTTCACCCTCCCGATCCAAGCTTCAGAACCAGAGTAACTATACGACAACAAATGAACAACAACATTCTATCTTTTCAAAGATTTTTAAAACCAAGTCACTTAAAATAACTGATTCAGGCCCTATGTGATCTCTCCTGCTCCTGAACTGGATTAATATTATGGCCCAAATCAGCTTATATACACTTGATATAAGAACATAATGCAATGGTTACTAGAATATTAAAAACAACAAGTGGGCATCATTACAAGTATCTTGAAATGTTAAATTCAAGGTCGGACACTGTCAATTTGGTTTTTAAGGTTCCTTCTAACACTTTCTGTATCCATAATCTAGTTTAGAGTTTGTATGTTTTTTGGAGGAGTCAGTCATTTGCTCTGCACTCATGAGCAGCACTCTAATGTAGTAAAGAAGATAAAAATGAAGACAGGAAGCAGTTAGAAATCTATTAAGCACTAAACTAAATAGCTGAACATTGAATACAATGGGCAATCAGAACAGAGGTCGGTGTAGGCTGGAGTAGTCAGACACAACCAATGTTTAGTGGAGATGTTCTTTAATGATGGTTATACTTTAAGGAGCCTGTGAGAATGAGCGCACTGGACAAAAGAATTTCAACAAAATTCAAAGAAAGAAAAGGCCAACAGGAGATAATGAATGCTTTTATTTTCTTAACTGCTTTTCCTAAGAAAAATAGTATCTATGTCTGTAAGTAGAGATTGAGAGAATAAAATAAAAATGTTTTGTGATGTGAATCATTTTTCCCCTTCCAGTTTCATTTTAAGCTACTCTTATCCCTCAAAACTCCATGCATCAGTCATCATTCAAGTCCCAAACCCTGAGTCACCTCAGTTTCTCCTTTACTCCATCATTCTTTCAAAGAATCCTATAGACTACACTCTAGAATTTCTACATTATTTTTCTAAAAATGCATATCTTCTATTTCTCACTTTTCTATTAAAAATATTTAATGGGTCTCTATCAGTTACACCTTTCTTTTTTAAAAAAATAATTAATTAATTTCATTGGTACATTTAAGGTATACAATCTAATGACATTCATCATTGGAAATTTGCACCTTTACATAATCCATCTTGGTTCTTATTTTTTCCCATTACCCTGCCCTCCCTTTAACCCCTCCACCCCTTCCTATCTACAAAGACTTTGTATCCATTTTTTTTTCTCATGTTAATTCAATTCCCATATTTCTTTCTCCCTACCCCTCCCATTTCTTCCTTTTTGCACCTTTTCTTCCTATTTCACATTATTTATTACACTTTTTAGTAGTAGACACCTTTCATTATGACATACAAGGCTTTTCACAGCCTATTTCCTGAGTGCTTTTCTAACCTCACCAACATTAGCTTCCTTCCTCACCTTCAGAGAAATCACTGAAGGCAACAAGACCAGATGTTAGAAGTTTATTTAGAAGATTTTGAAAGGTTATATTATGGCAATGGTAAGGAGGATAATAATAATAATATAGACTTGAGAAATATTTAGTTACTAGAACAGAGACAACTTAATGACTAGTTAACTTTAAGGTACAAAGAGAAGCAAAACTAGGTTGATGATGATAGCATCAATGATGACAGTAATGATTATAATAATAATATTTTCTGTACACTTGCTATATATGAAGGAGTTTTGAACCTGTATGTCTTCCCCATTCTGTATGGAGTGAACTTAATCCTATTTTGAATGGAATTATTTTTTTAAGGATATAGATGTCTTTACAGAGATGTAATAAAAAATGTGGTGACTGCTGTTGCTCAGTGCTAACCAGCAGAAAGGCATTATGTGTGTTCTCATATACCTTATTCACTGAATCTGACTGTATGACTTCTGGTTCTTCCTCAAAATCAAACTACCCATGAAAGTAAACATTTTGGATAGATTTAGGTAGCGACAATGATATAACTAAAGATGAAAAAAAGGACTTCCAGAACTACTTCAAAAAATGTCAAGAATGATAGGTTAAATGTGCCTGAAGTGATGGGGAACATTTTGAGGGGAATTATTGATAATGTCTTTTACTACATTTTAAAATTTAAATATTCATTGTTTTTTTAACCACATCTTGTAGCCTGTCCAGATTTATACAGTATACATTGGCTTTGGAACTACATACAATTAAGCACAGTATAAAACTGCCTTCTTTGCCAAATCAAGGCAATTGCCATTTCCTAAACATGCTATACTTCTTTAAATCGGTATGGAGATGCAATTATCTAACCCCAACCCTGCCACATTACTGAATGGTGCTGGTTATGAGCTTCTCGTGTAGAATAGAGCTCCTAATGTAGAACAGAGATAGAGATAAACATTGGTGGAGGGATATGAATAGAGGGAACTTAAAATGGTGTGCTTGAAGAGGTTAGCAAGTGACTTTACATAATCCATCTTGGTTCTTATTTTTTCCCATGTATGGGATGGCGATTTCTGTGGGAGCAACTGTGGGGAAGAAGACACAATTAGAGTGTCTTACAATCAAATCTGAAAGCAGGAATAAGTAGATGTTGTTCTTATTTCTGGGCACTGGTTTCATCAATTCCCCTGCCATTAAATTCCTGGAATACGGCATTGTTGACTTATGCTCCTTTTCCCAGAACTTCTGAAAAATACATGAACTGTGGAATAAATGCTATTACCAGAGTTATCAGGGAAAGAAATCAACATTTGCATGTAGCAGTAACAAAGATCACAGTGGCAGCCAAAATTCCTTGAACCCCAAAATGTAATTTTGAGATCTCTGAATATTCATCTCATTCATATGTCTGAAATGGTGGTCTTTATCCTTCATGTCTCCCCACACAATAGAGAACACCATCTTGTAGGCCATTATAGGATTGTAGTTTAACAAGCCCCCCCACCATGTGCTTGGCTGCTAGAGTGATTTTATAACCTGCTTCTCATATGTTCCAGTCTTGAAAGGACAGACAAGGTTGTGAGATTTTCCCCCCTTCTTTTTGTCAACATCATCACCTACCTCTTTATAGTTTCTTCCTGGGATAACCAGAGGGTCACTTTGCATCTCTAATTGGCACTCTCTGTTGTTGGAACCTTTCTGCACAATATTCTATCCATATGTTCCCATATAATAGACACCATTTGGTGTTACAGATTTAGAGGCAAAGTGAAAGAATTAGGGTGTAGGTAAAGCCATTCCAACTTACTTTTTAAGGAATAAGATTTGTTTACAAAGGTGTTTGTTTCAGACATTTAAGAGCCCAGAGTCATAAAGATGTATCTTGGTATCTGGTACAATGGGCTATGGTGTATACTTCACTCAGTGTTCAAATGTATTATTATTGATTGTTCTTAAGAAGGGAAGAGACATTACAGAAGGGCAAATTTTTTATTCACTTGATATATATCAGTATGGCTATACTGGTTATTAAAACTTTTGCCATATTTCCACAGCAATCAGTAAAAAGGCAGTTCATTTCCCTGAGTGCAATAACTTTCAATGTCCTATATTTTCCCCCAGGAACTTCTGGACCTCCTATGATCCAGCAACTAAAGGTTGGGTCCTGACTTATCAGAATCTCCAACATGAACTGATTTGTCACAACCTTGTCATACCAGTTGCTGGGATTTTTTGAAAAGTGCATTTGCAGATGTGGTGCTTTCGAACCAATTGCTCTGGCAGCCATGTACAAGGTGTTAGAGAAGACCCTAGAACCAAGGAATTCAGCAACAAATTTGTTCCTATAATCAGGAAGTCAGGTGGTAAGTACCTGGATATGTTAGTTAGCTTTCCATAACTATAACAAAATATCTGAGATAATTAACCTATACAGAAAAAGGGTTCATTTGGCTCCCAAGTTAGGAGGTTCCAGTCCATGATCAGTTGGCCCTATTGCTTTTGGGGCTGTGGTGAGGCAGAATGTTATGATGAGGATAACAAAGCAAAACTGCTATCTTCTTGGCTGGGAAGCAAAAGAAGGAAGGAGGGGAGGGTGAGAGAATTAGAATGAGGAAAAGATTAATGCCCTACAATCCCCTTCACAGCTTATTTTCAATGATCTAAAGATCTTCCACTAGGCACCATGCCCTGCAAGTTTTATCATTTATCAATTTCCTCTTCCTAGAACCTATAACACATGGACCCTTGGGGGACATTTAAGATGCAAACTATATGTCTAATGTGTCAAAGAGGAGAAAATTAATCTGACAAGCCTGTCACTCCAAAAGAGACAGAAGCTCCTACAAAGCACATGTGTTTAAGGACTCAGTCTCTGGGAAGTAAGGACAAGTCAAAACTCAGACCATTCTTAGGTTAACAGAGTCAGAACAAGTCTACCAGAAACATCAGTTTATTATTGAGTCAGAAACTTCTGGATGAAAAAAAATTAGCAAATTCCTAGTACATCTTGTCTGGGATAAATTTAAACCAACAAGTGGGTTTTTATAGGGCTAAAGGGATGTTCAAGCAAGAATCACCTTTAACACAGAGTTAAAGTAGAAGCAAAGGGATTGATGGAAGAAAAACGGAAAGCAGTTTCAAGGAAAAAATGGGTAGTTATCAGTCCAATGCCAAAAGAATGTAATCAAGGAGAATGAAGACTGAAAATACATACAATTTCTTTTTTATTGGGATCAACCAGAAATGAGATTGTAAGAATTAAGATAGGGATCAATGAAAAAAAATCAGATGGTATCCACTCTGGACCATTGATTCTCCAAATTTACCAGGACTGGGGCTAATTAACTCACCATAAAGTATATCAGAAGTAGCAGAAACCCATGGTGTGGTGTAGTGGCCATGATACCACGCAAATGAAAATTCAGGAGAACCCATACTAACTACTAATACTAACCATAACGGAGAACCCAGACTTTCAGTTTTATAATCATGCCCTTTCTGACCATCTTTTAAAAATTATTATTATTATTATTATTATTATTATTATTGTTGTTGTTGTTTCTGAGACAGGGTCTCATATGTAGCTCAGGCTGGACTTGAACTCACTAGGTAGCCCAGGCTGGCCTTGAACTTGTGATACTCCTCCCTCAGCCTCAAGCGCTAGGATTACAGGTGTGTGTCACGATGACTGCTTTACAAATTATTGACAGCTGGAGAGTGGGGAGATAATTCTTGGGTTTGTTTCAGAAAATATAAAAGAGGAGCAGCACTTCCTTTAGACATTAAACCATTGGTTGAGGATACCACACAGCAGATAGGCTGAACTCTGAATGCATTCCAGATATAGAGATCAGATTCTTCTTGAATAAAAGGTACTGGAAATGTCTGCGCCAGCAAATATTCCATTATGCCAGATGTCACACTGGGACTTCTCCAGCAGGGACAGAATTCCTATGGAATTATCTCAGAATCATGGAAGTTTGAGTTACTTGAGAACTGATGTCACCAACCCCCTAGAAACATTTAGATCCAGGTTTACTCACTATAAATCCACAACTCTTGTCATGATTCTTGGCCTTTTAAATTTCCTCAAATTCTTCACCTCCAGTGTCCTTGTCTTTCACTCCCTTATTTATATGCAAGTCTAGACTTTATGAGTGTATTTAAATCGTATCTACCTATAGTCTTATATTCAAGCATCCAATTCTAGAATTATCTCCTGTTTTTGGAGTCCACTTCCTTTGATATTTCAATTTCAATAATTTTTGCAACTTAATCATAATGTGCAACATACTGCTCCCATTATTTTACTCTCCCAAGATTTCCTATGTATCCTCACTTCCAGGGTGAGGACTGGGTGAGACAAGGGAGAATCTATGCTGCAAACAGGAGCTTTCTCTCAGAGTTTGTCAGGAGCTGGGTGGGCACTTGTATGACTTTGTTTCCTTAAATGTTGCATCGTTGGTACCTGACCTGGTCTTAATCCAACTTCTGGTCCAACTCATTTTCCTTTGTTCCTAGGACACATGGTCCTCTGCCTCCATCTTATTTCACAAAACACCACCCTGTTCAAGCTAATGCTTGGCCTAATCAAGCCAACTCATGAGAGACTGGACACGCTACAGAAAAACACCCGTTTGTCTTCACTATTTTCATGAATGGATTAAATTATGGTCCTCAGTAATCTCTCCATACTCCCTAGTCCAGTGGTTTACAAAATGAGTCTGTAGTCCAGGAGCATCAGGCTGACTGGGAACTTAAAATATGAATAGTTGGGCCTTCTCTCCAATCTACTGAATCAGAAACTCAGGACACCAATCCTCTTTGATTGAGTTCTCCAAGTGATTTTATGTGTCTTCAAGTTTGGGAACCACTTCCCTATTCAATTTATTCTCCTGCTCTTGAGAGAATTTTATATTCCTTCTCTGCCCTGCAACCTCCCCTCCCCCTCCATGCTCCCAACTTATTTGGATTTTTAGTTTTCCAAGAAAATCAGAAGAGAATTTTCACCTGCTACCATTTAAGGAGACCAATTTACCTGAGCAACTG
Organism: Fukomys damarensis; assembly: GCF_012274545.1. NCBI lineage: Eukaryota > Metazoa > Chordata > Mammalia > Rodentia > Bathyergidae > Fukomys > Fukomys damarensis. The sequence continues at coordinate 40,102,301 of NW_022900927.1, forward strand.
CTTCATTTATCTCACACCTGGCCAGCCTTCTTGCTATAACAAAGTATCCATGTGCTCACTGCAGTCTAATTTATAACCATGCACCCAAGCCACCAGTACCTCTGTCCTGAATTACTGCAGTAGCATTCTAGTTAATCTCCCTGCCTCAACTCTTTCCTGCCTCCTCACAGGCTGTTTTCCACATAGCAGCTGAATGATCTGTGACTATAAATCAGATGGCACAGCTCTTTTGCCTAGAAACTAAGGTAACATGTCTTAATGAGGATCAAATTCAACTACCTGAGCATGGCTGACAAGGACACACTTCACCCTCCTTCTGCATCACTTTTCTGTATTCTCCAGTCCCTCTGACTCCTGGCAGTATCTAGATAGGATGGGCCATTGCTGTTTCTGAACCTTGAATGTTCTTCCTCAGACACCCAGAAACCTCCAAGTCTTTGTTTAAACCTTATTTCATCAGAGAAGGTTATTTTTCTCTACCATAGACAAAAGAATAGTCCCATCCCATTGAGGTAAGCTAAGGGTCCTATAGAGGGAGATAAAGAGTGTAGTAGAGCTATTCTCTCTTTCTTTCAGAGGAATAGCATTAAGTGGGGCTTATGGCTGCTGAACTGGAGACTGCATCATCTAGTTACCCTATGGTGAGTGTGATCACATGACTACAGAATGTAGGGGTATGATTTAGGGAAAACACATGGACTGGGAAGCTGTAAAAAGGATTTCTCAATATATGCTTTATCATTTTGACTTTGATTCATTTGATCATTACCTATTCAAAAATGAAATAAAATTTTAAAGCAGATCTATCAAGCACATAGAGAATGCTCTTGAAATATTAACAGGGACTCTGATATAGGGAAATGCAAAATGAGCATGGAAGAAAAATTGTGAGACACACAATGATAAATCAGTAGGAAAATAATACAAATGTAAAAGGAAATATTCTCTCAGCTTTACCTGGATTACGATTTTCTCAACAGTGGTGGAAACATAAAAACATTCTTGTTTGGCAGGCTGCAAAGAGATGAGTACTAAAGAAGAGTGCCAGGCAGCAGTGTAGCATTCATTGCCTTGGGGAATTTCCACAGTCCTGCGTCTGATTCCTTTTTATGCAGACCATCATCAAATCTGTTAGCATGATGACAGTAGCTCTGCCTCAGGTCCTTGCTCAGTAAGCCTAAACTCGGAACAAGATAAATCAAATGGTCTGTATATTTTTCTCCTCTGTCTTTTCATACTCCAGTTCCCCAAGACAGTCCTGGTCTTTCCCTCCACCAACAAGTGCTTCCTCAAGATCCTATTCTGTTTCATGGCGTGGATGCCACTGGATGCTGATAATTCCAAATTTTGTGTTTCCAGCTCAGACTTCTCCGAATTCCAAACTCAATTTAGCCATCTGCCAAACCCGGGTAGAATTGCTAATTCCCATCCCTTAATGCTATCCCTTCCCTATACTGTCCCTTCTCAGTTACTAATATCATCAATGTCTCACTTGGCCAGGAAAAAACCTAAAAGACACACTGACTCCTTTTTCTCTCACACTCCACAGCCAATTTATCCGTAAATCCTGTTGGCTTCAACACAAAAGGACTTCAAACTCACACCTTTCTCAACACTGCACACAGTGCTACCCTAATCGAAAGCCCATTTATTTCTCACCTGCAGCAGCCTCTTTTGGTCACCTTTGCTTCTATCTCAACTTGTAGTTCTCTACAGTGATTTCCCCCCAGATTTTTATTTTAAAATTTTTAGTCCCACAAAAGGCGAAAGAGTATAATAAACACCTACATACTCATCATTTAGATTTACCAATTAACATTTTCTTTTTGTCTATGTACATTGGGTAGACACAAATGCCTATTTCAATGAATCATTTGAAACTAAGATATAGGCATCACTGTACTTTACTCCCTAATATCTCAGTACATGTGTCCTGTGAATAAGGACCTTCCTGTACATGACTAAATGATTCTTTGGAAATGCAAATCAAGTTACCTAATTCCCCTGCTTAAATTCCTCCAAAGATTTTCCTTTATGCAGAATAAATTCCAAATTTATCAGGTCTACAATATTCTGCATGATCTGGCCCCTGCCTATCCTATAGGTCTCGTTTTTTTACCTTTCTCTTTTTAGTGTTTTTCCTACCAGTTATACTTTGTCAGAGTAGTTTATACCATGTTAAGATAATAGACAACTCAAATCTCAGAATCTTAATATAAATATTTCTATTCATGTTAAATGTTAGGAGTTCACCAGTGACTGTATTCTCACATTTTTTTCTCCCTCACTCTTGGAGCTAAGCTAATGGAGCAGCCAATATCTGGACCAATATCAATTATAGAAACAAAGAGAAGAAAACGAGCCTTACAGAGTATTTGCATTGGTTCTGCCCCAAAATGGCACATGTTATTTCTGCTCATGACTCAGGAACTTGTCACATGTTCCTGTCAATCCACAAAAGAACCAAGTAATTCAATCATACCTTGTACTCAAAAGGAACAAGAACAGGAAGATTTGGTAAAGAGCATTAATGAATGTCAAGCTGGCCTTCTTTCTGTTCCCTGAACATGCAAGTTTATATCCAATCTTTGAACTTTTCATTTCTTGTTCCATCTGATTAGAATTCTTTTCACCTCTGGTCTTTTTATGACTTGCTTTCTTATTTCATTCAGGTATCTCTGCATTAATAGCACATGCTGAGAAATGCCTCCTTTGACCACCCAATCTATAATTTTACCACATTTTTATTTCCATGACCTCTTTCTTTCACTTGATATTTTCCTACCTTGTTAAGATTTGTTTGAAGCAAGAAACTGATGTTATTAGATTTGTTTACTATCGACTGCCTTCTCCATCAGAATGTAAATGCCATGAGGGTGTTGAACTATGTATTTCCACATTTCCAGCATATAGTATAGTGCCTAGCAGAGTAGGTGCTTTATGCTCTATAAAGATCAATGAATGAACAAACAGGACTAGGCCAATTAAAAAGTCTGATTATGGCTTCTTTCTCCTCAGCAGTCACCGACTGGATGTATCCAACAAACTTTTACCTTAGTGGCTCCATTTTTATGTGTTCAATGCTATCTAAATTCTGATGGATGGAATTCTTCTTAAAATACCAAATCACTGCAGGGTTGTACCACTCTACAAACCCTTCTGTCTCCTCTAGATAGCTTACCATATTTCTGTTCTAGCTGGGTGTATTGGCACATGTCTGTAATTTCAGCACTCATTAAGTTGAGGTAGGAGGATTGCCTGGGCTACACAGAGATTTCAAGACTGGCCTGAACTACATGGCAAGACCCTATCTCAAAACAACAAACAAACAAGCAAAAAAACCAAAAACACAAACCAGAAACCATGTTTCTCCTCTAAAAAATTATTTGTAAACTTCAAAGAGTAGCTTTCAGTAAGACATGTTTCCAAGTCTGTGTCAAATCTCCCTGGTGCCTCTTGTATTGATGACATTTATTATAGTTGAATTATCTTTATGCTTAAATTGGTATAGAAAATATGCAGAATTCCTTTAGTCTCTGATTTACAGAGACTATGGTTATTCTTTTGGATGTATTTATCATTCAATAAATTCTCATACTGAATTTATCTTGCAAAATTACTTTAACTTGTACTTATTAACTTAATAATGATTTAGGGGTTCTTATCCAATCCCCCAGATGATAATTTCTATATGAGCAATTAACACATGATCAGTTGGGCATCAAGTGAGAAGGACTGTCTAATGTGCTCCTTGAGAGGACTTGACTGGGTTTATTTGAAGGGAAAATTTGACCATTTATGGCTTTTTACCATTTGTAATTTTGTTCTAACCCTTTAGAGAAGTAAAAGATCTTTTCTACATGTATCTGAGGAAATAAATGAACTATGTACTAAAAACAAAGCAGAGACATTTTACATGTTGTGTCTTTTCCCCCACTTTAAAGCATTCTATAGTGAAAAGAACATAGCCTTTGAAGTCAGACCAGGATTGACAACCTGGCTTGACCAGTTACCAGTTGTATAACTTTGAACAAATTGCTAAATACCTCTCCTGCTTTAATTCCCTCATCTGTGAAACAGTAATAATATTACCAGTCTTACACAGCTGAGGTGAAGATTTAATAAAAGCATATCATGAAAATTGCCTAGCACAAATGCATGACACATTATTAAGTCAGACTTTAATAAATATTAGTTTTATTTTCTCATTTGGTTGACTACTAACTTTTAACTCTTCACTTTCCTCTAAGCTTTCAGTTATAATAGCTAATATGTACCCTAAGTATGGCATCATGAAACTAGCAGAGACCTTTGGGATCATGCTGATGTAGACTAAGAATGGCAGAAATATGTTGAGGCCATGTTTCCTTTGCCATATGATCTTAACAGTAAGACTTTGACATTCCTCCCATGGAGAAGTCCCTCCCCTTAAATCTGGGTAAGACAGCCTTGTTCAGTAGACAATAAAAAAGTAACACTGTGTAACTTCTTAGACTGTAAAGAGTGATATTGAAACCTCTGTATTTTTTGAAACTCTTGCTCTTGGGACTCTACCATCAAGCTATAATAAAAGCCCAAGAAACCCAAGTAAAGACTCATGTGTAGAGGAAAAAAGGTCTAAGCCCACATCACTGGCAAAGTTTCCAGCCAATACTCCAGCATTGACTTTCCAACCAGTTTAGTCTTTGAGTTCTCCTGCATCCAGAATTTATAGATTTTTCTTCATGTGAACTGTGCTTGTTACCACCCAAAGCAACTGTTAGTAGAGGAAGAACATTTTCATTTGACATTTTAAGAATTTGATCTCAACTTGTAAGTAAATATATCATTCAACCAAAGTGCACAAGTAGAGCTGTATGTGTTGTCAAAATATTGAGAGCTTTGGAAAATTGGTTTGGTAAGTAGAACAGTATTAAGCTTCTCAAGTATCACCACCCTCCTCTTGCCTTCTCTCCTGCATTCCTGGCCTCCCAACCTCTTTCCCAGGACCCTTTGACCACCCTGAAATTCAAGTTAATGATTGGATCAACAGAAGCACTCCTGGGAATTCTGGGAATGCTATCGCATCATAACCACTGCTTTTTAGTGCTTTGTTTTCTTTTCCTATTTAGCTTATCTCCCTATTCTTTTTTCCACCCTTACTGTACTTCCATCACTACTTCCAACCATGTAATTCTGTGAACTACCGATCAGGTGTCCTACAATTTTCTCTATGCTGCTTATAATACTATATGCAAACATATGCATACATATTCATATATGTTCATTAGGATTGTTTTTGTCCTACTTGATTGAGATTTTTTTTTTGTTGTTGTTGTTTTTTGAGACAGGGTCTCACTATGTAGTTGAGACTGACCTGGAACTACGTAGCCCAGGCTGGTCTTGAACTCACAGTGATCCTCCTGCCTCAGCCTGCTGAGTGCTGGGATTACAGGCGTGCACCACCATGCCTGGCTTGACTGAGAGTTTTCTTGGCTCTTCTCATTTACTATCTCCAGAGGAGGCAAAAACATTTACCTGGTTGGTGGGTTTGGATAGAGAAAATGCTTGACTCAATACTTCCTTTCTTTTAGTTAAGAGGAAAGAAGTGTGGCCAGCTTCATCCCCCACACCTGTCAGAGGGATCAATGGATTTGGGGGACCATGCCAGAAAAGGACTCATTACTCAGAAAAGGAGCACTGATGTATCTGCCTGCCGGATTTAACACTCTATGCCCCAGCATCCAGTTAGACATTGTCAGGAGTAACTATGATATTTCTATTTCCTTCTATATGACTTCCCCTTCTCCTAGTGGGACTAGAGTTATTCATTTGGTCCCCTAAAATGCCATCCTTTCCACAGCTTTATACTGCCAGCAGCAAGTGAATACTAGTAGCAAGGACAATGGAAACTGTACAGCATCTTCACTGTATCCAGTGTGCCCATGTAGCTGATTTCCAGCCTTTATGCATCCCACCAACCCAGAGACTGGTCTACGAAGAGGAATGAAAAACACAGGCCAGTCCCTCAACATCACAAACAGCTGGAAAGCCCTTAAGGGATAGGCCTTGTGAACCCGACAAGAGATGATTTGTTAATAATCAGCTGTAATCAATTAATTGAGCCAAGAGCCCCAGGTGCTATATCTTGATATTACTAAGTCTTTTCCAGCTCCATGATGAACTGAAACTCTAAAAAAAAAGGAAAGTTAGTGATAAAACCAATGTTCTGTGCTCTCTGACATCCTTTATTCTGTGGAGGCACATGCCTTTCACCCTAGCACCCAGAAGGCTGAGAGAGGAGGATGTTAAGTTTGAGAGCAGGCTGCAATACATAGGAGTTCAAGGTCATCCTGGATTACACATCCAAGACCTGGTCTCAAAAAAACAAAAATAAAATGTCTTCTCAGTTAAATCTACCCGACAGACATGAAGATGAACTTGAAATGAGATGAAGAGAGATCTTTTCAATTTGTAACTTCAGAGCTTGCTTGTTTGTTTTTCAGTACTGGGGATCAAACTTGGGCCCTTGCACTTACAAGGCAGGTGGAGGAACCATTGAGCCAAATACCTGGTCCTCAGAGCTTGCTAAAGCTCAGCAATATTCCCATTCTTGCGTCCATGAGACTCCTTTAATTAAGTTAGCTCAAAGAGTCTAATACTTAAGAGGTGGTAAACTAGTGATAATGCTTTAGTAAAAAATGTACAAATTACTGGAGTGATTAGATAAAAGTAATGTTCTGTTAATTTAATCAGAAAAATGGAAGAAAAGGGCAATGAGTTATTCTAGGATTATGAAATGAAGATGATAGGTCTGCTTAGTGAAGACTGGAAGACTGCAAGGCACTATGCACATACATAGATTTCAGTGGTTAATTAGGTAGTACTGGAATCTACATTAAAACATGTATTAGATGCTGCCATGCTGTATTATGATTGAATAAGGCTCCCCAAATGATAACTGTAATCATAGTTACAGGAGAGGAATACAAGTTTTAAGATTGGTATTTTTTGTGCCCTGTTTAAGAAATCTTTGTCTACTCCAAGAACTGGGCTTTTGGAATGGTAAATGAGAAACCACAGAAAAATTCCAGATTTTAGTAATTCTTTCATAAATACTACATACAAGTATTTAAATACACAGTATATAATATTAATGTATGTAAATGTGTAAAAATTGAGCAATCTAATCCATTCACACTGTTAAAACTAATGAAACCATAATGATATGCTAAATAAAAAAGTTAAATTTGAATTATTGCTTAAAATTTGTTTTTTTTTTTTTTTTTTTGGTACTGGGGATTGAACTCAGACCTTATGCTTATGAGGCAGGTTGTGGAAACACTGGGCTAAATCCCAGCCCATCACTTTTTAAAATTTTAAAAAAGGTATTTTGTCCTATTCTTTCAACAAACTTTCAAAGATCTTTAATAGTATACTTAAAAATCCTTCATTATAATTGCTTTTTTTTCCTAACAATTACCTCAGAAACTTCTCTACTCAAGCTTTTGTGAAAATCCAGAAAGCAACCTTCTGAAACTATAGTAGGAACCGATCTGCACAGATTGTGACAGCACTGACAATTTTACATTTGCCACACTAAGCACCTTTAATATGCCACAATTATCACTGCCATTGTAAGCATAGCATGGTACAGAGAACATAGGTTGTATACAAGGCACCACATCGACTTATGCTTGAATCCTGGATCTGTCATTTACTAGTTGTGTGACCATAAGAAGCTACTTAAATTTGCTGTTCTTCTTTCATTTTTCCCTCAGTTCTCTATTGTAACAGATTATTCCTAAACTTAGTAACCTTAAGCAGCAAATATAAATTCTCACAAAGTTTCTGTGGAGAAGCTCAAAGTCATTCAAAAGGTTGAGTCAAGTTATTGGCCAGGGCTGCAGTCATGTCAAGACTTACTAGGCTGAAGGATCAACATCAGTCACACTCGGGGCCGATAGCAGAATGCTGCTATTTCTCACGTTGTGGGGCTCTCCATAGGGCTGCTTGATGTGTCTGTACAACATGGTAACTGGCTCATCCCAGTATGAGTGACACAAAAGAGAACAAAGAGAAAGAACAGTTCCTTTTGTAAGTGTTACTTCTTCTGTCAACAGGAGAATTAGGCTCCACATTTGGAAGGGAGAGTGTTCAAAATTTATACACATAGCTTAAGCATATCACATCAGTAAAATGGAAACAACAGCATTCTTAACTCTCAAAAGCAAAAATGAACACCTAGAGCAGAGCTGCATTAGGTTACCTACTCTTCCATGAGTATTTAATGCTGTGCAATTTGCTTAGCATATGACTGTGAGCAATATCTGACAGATTCGTGCCCTCAAGAAGCTCAGTTTAATGAGATAGATATTACTCAGATGATAAATATCTGCAATATGCTGCTCCAGTATGTGCACGATGCTTTATAGAAGAATTTGACCTAGTCAGGAAAAAGTTCTTGAGGGAATACTGATGCCGAGATTTTAAGGATTAGTAGCAGTTGACTGGATGTGGAAGAAAATGAAGACAGTTCTAAGTAAAATATATGACAAGGTAAGAGCTGGGGAGAAGTGGACAAGGCACTGAAGAGGTCAGTGTGGCCAGGCAGGGAAAATGCAGGAGAGGCAACCAGGAGTCAGATCTTGTGCTGCTCATCTATCTCTTAACAAAGGAAGGAGGAAAAAAAAACACCAACACTTTATACTTCTATGAAATGAGTGGTTCCCAGAGAATAGAGAAGGTTGTGAAGGAACTTTTTGGATGATGGACCATTGTGTATCTTGATTATGGTGGTGGTCATAAAACTGTATGTACTTGCTAGAACCTATAGAACTACACATTAAAGAAGGTAGATTTTACTACTATATGTAAATTGTCTTAAAATTTTACTTTAAAAAAGACTATACTTGTGTTACCTTTTTGTTACTGTAACAAAATACCTAAGATAATGAACTTTAAAAGTGAAAAGGTTTTATGTTGACTCAGATTTTTGGAGTCCATTAACACACGGACCTTTGGAGAACATTCCAGATCCAAGCTATAGGACTTTTCATTGCAGGCATTTTAATGGGGACATACTATAACTGTTCTTTTTTGCAATTTGGGTTTTTATTTCATATGAATAGTATTAATTCCTAACCTATGAAAAGAAGACTGTGATAATTTAGTTTAACTTATCCAGGGGTATATCTACAGTCAATGATAGTGAGGAATGTGTGTGTGTGTGTGTGTGTGTGTGTATGGTTTGGTGGGAATAATAAACATACATCAAAGTAAACTAGATTTTATAGGGTTTTTGTATTAAAAATAACATATTTTCACAAGTATGTAGAGCACAAAGGGAAGGAACATTTTAGAGGCACTATATCAAATGATTTAATATAAATAGCATTTTTGGTTATATTTTTATTCTATGAATACAGTTCCAATATCAACAATGATGTTTAATGATGGAATTTATGAAATTATCATTTTATTACAAAACTGCAGAAATGAAGGAAAACAGGATTTTCTGGTTCAGAAGCTGATATAGTACATGAGATATTATTCTAAGGCAAGACATTAATGTCCATTAAGCTTTTGTGAAATTAAATATTTGAGAATAACCCTTGCAACACTGCACTTTCAACATCTGAGCTCTTGAGGTTTTCAATATACGAACTTGTTAATGAAAATGAAATGGATAGTATTTCATTGTACAAATATACTACAGTTTATTCATTATAAAGCAATGGAAATGAAAACCATACAATATCACACATTATAAATGAATCGTACAAACAAAAGGAACCAGATTTTAAAAAGGTACAGTGTGTGATTCCATCTATTTAAGGTATAAAAACTGGCAAAACTAGTTGAAGGTGCTACAAGTCAGTGTAACAGTCCCCTTGCAGAGTAGCTGGAGGAATTAGCAACTGGAAGAGGACAGGGCAGGCACTTTTTGGTATAGACAGTGTTCGTTTCATGATCCAGGAGCTGGTTACACAAATATATTAAGCTTGTGTGATTCGTTGAGTTGTACCCTTATAAGGTGTGCATTTTAATATATATAACTAAATAAGTTTTTAAAAGAAAAGAAACATATAGAAAAACTGTGGAAGAACTGGTACTAAAACAAAATTAGGACTTTAGCCCATACTTTCACCATCATCACAGGCTGCTCTAAAGAAGACCGCTACAAACTTATTCTCGTCTGAAAAGACCTCTTCATATTTCTTTTAAATTGACAGATATATTGTATATTTGTAGAATACATGTTTTGAATATAATGTATTATATGTTATATAAATATATATATAGCAGAATAAATCTAGCCAATTAACATCTGCATTACCCCCATAATTATCACTTTTATGTTAAGAACACTTTATATTCACTCTCAGCATTTTCCAAAAATTCAAATATCAACTACAGCCATTATGTTATACAACAGATCTCTTGAACTTACTCTTAACTAAATTTTGCATTCTTGCTGGGTGTGGTGGCACACACCTGTAATACCAGCCCTCTGGAGGCAGAGGCAAGAAGATTGCTACGAGTTCAAGGCCAGCTTGGGCTAATAGCAAGACCCTGTCTCAAAACTGCTACCTCAAAAAAAAAAAAAACAAAAAAAAAACCAACAACAAACAATTTTTGTATTCTTTGACTAACACCTCCCTTCATACAGTAGTTGTCTATCTGTGCCTGGCTTATTTCTTTTAGCATAATGTCCTCCAGGTTTATCCATGTTGCAAATGATAGTATTTCTTTTTTCTTTCCCCTATCAACTGTGTCCCAGCCTTCTTTATTTAAAAACAAAGTGATGAGGGGATTAAAATCAAGAGTATCATTTAACTTCACCTTCCCAACTGGTTCCCCCAAACTCCTTGCCCCCTAACTTTTGGGCTTCCAATTCCTTCATTAGTGAATAAAGAACTGAATCCGCAAAGCCCTGGTATAGACTTCAGGCTCTCTTTCCTAGCATCTCCCCTTTTCTCTGTCTGCTATCCCTGGGAAGGGCAGTTGGCTCAGTTAGAATGCATGGGAAAACCCAGAGCAGTGACTGACTCAGGAAGAAAAGTTTGCACTCTGGGAAAGGGACCAAGGAGTAGATTGTGATCAAGAGTTTCAGTAGCCTAAGCTACCAAAATGGGGAGATACAGGTCCCCCTGAGAATGGAAATCCTACCATCTCATAATCTTCTTCTTGGGGAATGACCATTGCTTGTTTACCTTTCTGGCTCTCTTTACAGAACTATACTCAGACCACATAACTTCTTGAGCCCAGTTGCTGGGCAATGCTGCTGATTTGCTGCTGTACTACAGGAACTTGCTCTCTGGCTTGCCTCTCAGTTCTCTGTATTTGTTTGATTTCTCTTTCAGGCCTTCGCTTCATGAGGCTTTCCATTTTTGCATCTCTTCTGAAGGTTCTCATTTTGTTGGCCTCCTTCACCCACCTCTGTAGCTTGAACATGTTCTTGAAACTTGAGTTGCAGAGCTTCAAAAAGCAGGTGGTCACTTGGCTGAACACCTTCCCAAAGACAGCTCTCAAGGTGAGCCCAGTAAGTCCTGAGTGTATCCCAGGGTGATCCTCTAATGCTTTGGCAACTTACTAAGTTGCCAGAGTGCTTTCTGAAGAGAACTGAAGTCCTGGGACTCCTCGGTTTTGCTCCAGCTTCTCCTTCCTTTCATGGCTCTTAGGTGGGCAGTGCAGAGGTCAGGGGAGGTCCCTCTGGGTTGCTCTTCACCATGGCTTCAGCCTTGCCCTTGGGGTGAGAGCTTTCCAGGCCACTTGGGAGCACTAGGCCCATTCCAAACTGAGGCCCACGGTATGCCAACTCTCCACAGAACTGGTAGGGTTGGGGACACGGGACAATACCCCATACACCACTGGGCCTTGGAAACATAGCCAGTTTCAAAGGTCTATCTAGTCCGGCTCCCGTCCTCCTGGCCCATTGCCTCCATTGTCCAGTAGGGGTGAGAAGGCAAATACTGAAGCCAGGCATCTGGCTGTGAGGAAGAAGGGCACCCCAAGCGGGACCTCTGAAGAAATCAAATGACAGGGTTTCTGAGTAGTATTCCAATCTTTATCCACTCACCCACTAATGGGCACTTAGGTTAATTTCATATCTTAGATACTGTGAATATTGCTGTAATAAACATGGTAGTGCACATATTTCTTCAACATATTTCATTTCCTTTGGATAAATATCCAGGAGTGGAATGATGGATCTTTTTTTTTTTTTTTTTTTTTTAGGAATCTCTTGTTAGTGGCTGTAATAATTTTCAATCCCCCTAACAATATTCAGATTTTCCTTTTCTTTACATCTTTGCTAATACTTTTTACTTTTTTTTTTTTTTTTTTTTTTTTTTAGGAATCTCTTGTTAGTGGCTGTAATAATTTTCAATCCCCCTAACAATATTCAGATTTTCCTTTTCTTTACATCTTTGCTAATACTTTTTACTTTTTTTTTTTTTTTTTTTTTTTTTTTTTTTTGATAACAGCTATCCTAACAAGTGTGAAGGGATATCACATTGTGCTTTTAATTTGCATTTCCCTGTTGATTAGTGGCTGTTTATCAGTTTTTCCTATACCACTTTGCTATTTGTATGGAAAATCCCCTCCTTTAAACAAGTGGTTTTGGAAGAGGTTAAAAAACAAGGGAACAACAAATCAAGCCTAGCCATCAATAAGGTGACACATGCCATAGACCAACAACCCTTATATTCTCATTAGGTTTTTGGGACTTTACATAATAAATCCAGTTTGCTTAAAAACTGACCCAGATATAAATGTGTGAAAATGTTTGGGCAGAGCACTTATATAGAATCTGGAAGCTAGAAGATCTGTTTTTTTGTATTTCTTCTGCTTTCAAGAAAATTTATCAAGCACATTTATGCAAGTCTTTTTGCTAAAGTTGTGGGGGATGGAAGATCTGTAATACACAGATCTTCACATCACTAGGCCTTTGATCTCATAGGGAGATAGCCCCATATCATGAGAAGATTAAACAAAAATACATAATATTATGTAAGGGTTGAATGGGAAACACTGATTAAATGAGGCTTTTGGCAGGCCGAGAGAAAACATACTATGGGTGGTAAAGGACAGGAATAGTTTGTCAAAGAAAAGGGAACTTGGGTTGGCATGAGAAGGAAGGAATTTAAAGAAATAATATAGACATGGAAATGTGAAGAGAAATTTCAAGCAAGAGAGTAACAGGGTAAACAAGGATACTAAAAGATAAATTCAGAAAGGAGATTTAATTGGGATTGCCTGTGGCTCCAAGCCTGAGAAGATATATTCAAAGAAACAGTCTAGCAATTAATAGTAATTAAGATAGTTACTGGAATCTTCCAAAGGCTGTCCACGGGGACCAATCCAGTTGATTTTCCAAGTATCATTTCTTAAAATAGCATTTTCTACATTCCTTGGGGTCTAATATCTTTCGCATATTGCAGCTATAAGTAGGTCAGGGATTGGTAAATTTTTTTGTAAATGGCTAGATAATAAATGTTTTAGTCTTTGCAGGCCCAATGGATTCTGTTGCAGCTACTCAGCTCAGCAGCTATAACACAAAAGCAGCTATAGATAATATGTAAATGATGGAAATGGCTGTGTTTCAATAAACTTTATTAACATAGCAGGAGGTAGGCTGCCTTTGACTCACAGATGATAGCCTGCCTGCTTTTCAATAAGACTTAAGTAGAACACCACAAAGTTGACCCCTCACAACCTATGTGTGCCATTTTCTTTTCTATACAGTACTTTATCCTTTTTCTTCTTCCTCACAATTAAATTGTATACCTTATGATGTCAATTCCTGTTTTGTATTAAAAATCAGGATCACTGCACTGGGCAGAGGTTGAGGCAGGATTGCCGTGCATTTGAGGCCAACCTGGGTATATAGTGAATTCAAGGTCAGCCTGAACTATATAGTAAAACCCTGTCTGAAAACAAACAAAACAAACAACAACAACAACAACAAAAATAGGGTCATTAGGTACAGAAACGTAGAACAAGAATCCCAGACATACCAGGGAACTATTCACTATTTCTAACCCAAGAGATCGTGAGTTAAATCAAGAGATATTTTAAGAAAATTAATCTGGCAGCACTGTGTAGGATGAATTAGAGTAGGTATTAACAGAAAGTAAAGAGACTAGTTAAGAGGTTGTTGCAAAGAACTTATGCAATAGCTGAAGTCTAAACTTAAATGTCAGCTAGAAATGGAAAGAACGGATGTGTTGTCAAAATATGACTCAAAGATTAGAATTGACATGCATCTATCTTATGGAGAGGAAGAAGGCAAGGGAAGAGGTCAAAGACAGTAAGTCAAAGGCTAGGTAGGAAAATATTTGAATCATTTTATCTACATTTAAGTTTTCCTCCTTGCCCTATAAATGTCAGTGTTCCTCAGATTCTTTCTACTCCTCTTCCTTCCTCGCCCCTTTCCTTTCCTTATGAATTCATAAAAATTTATGGAATGACCTGATTCAAATTCATGATTCTATTTCAAGTTCTGTTTAGCTCAAATATTTATGGTAAGTAACAGACCTACTTATTAATCTCCCTCTTTGGTATATATAGAAGGACCCATAGGCCTCTTAATTCAGGGTCAAATTGGGGTTTAATTTTACATTACTTCCAAGCAAATAAGTTAGTTACTGTTTCCTAGAAGCAGGCAGAGGCAAGAAAATTCCTGGGTCAGAGACAAAGGTCCTTATTTACTCATAGCACAGCCAGAAGCATACATCATCTACCAAATCTCCCTTAACCTTATTCTTATAAAGACACTTATCACTGGACTTAGAACTCAACCAGATAATTCAGGATAAACTCTAAAAATCCTTCATTTAGGGGTCAAGGGTGTAGCTGTGTAGTGCATCATGAACCCCAGGTTCAACCCCAACACCACCTCCCAAAACCCTTAATTTAATCATATCCTTTGGCATTTAAAGTAATGTTTATTGGTTCTGAGGATTCAGATGTCAGCTTATCTTTTGGCCTACCATTCAGATGACTACAGCCATTAAGTTCTCTAAAGTTTATAGCATATAATTTTTATACAATAATACGAATTGAATTTAGGACATGTGCGTAGAAGTAATGATTAAAGATGTGAAAATAGATGAGCCTCAATTCAGCAAGGAGAAAAGAAGAAAGTATTATTTATGGAGTAAATTTTTTTTTTCAGTACTGGGGATTGAACTCAGGACCTTGCACTTGCAAGGCAGGTGTGGTACCACTGAGCTAAATCCCCAGATCTAAATGTTCTCATATTTAAAAAAAAACAATCACATAGTTCTGGTAAAGGAGGTATGTTATCTCTATTTTATTTGTTTATTGATTTTTTGAGACAGGGTCTCACTATGTTGTTGAGACTGACCTGGAACTCACTATGTAGCCCAGGCTGGTCTCGAACTCACAGTGATCCTCCTGCCTCAGCCTCCTGAGTGCTGGGATTACAGGCATGTGCCACCATGCCCAGCTTTCCATTTAATTTATGATGAAATTCATATTCACAGAGTGAAAAGAATTTTGAAAGTTATTCTGGCAGTAACAGAGTCAGGGTTTAAATCCAGATTTGAATAAAAAAAAAATCCATCATTTTTATACTATATTACTCACAATTCAGCAGCTTACTTTTGGGGACACAGTGGCCCCTCAATACATTTGTGGAACATATGAATGAGGAAATGTGGATTTTCTAAAGGAATTGGACATAATATGTTCTCAATAAATGTTTGGGGTTCAGGTGGCAAGACAGATGGGGAATACCCGGACCCAGCATCTAGAGATAACTTTTGGGATGCAGCAACTTCTTGGTCAACTTTCAAGAGGCAGTGGAAGGAGATGTGGATAAGAATAAAGCACATAAAATGGACTGGGGAGAGGAACAAGGCCAGGCTGGAAGGACTGTGGGTACCACTTAAAAAGTCGGTATAGAAGACACGAAGGACAGGATACACAAACATAATCTTGATTTTAATTGCTGGGACTTCTTCCATATTGTTTTACCAGAAAAGTAATTGGCCAAAAGCTTGAAGCAGGCTGCATACAATGGTAACGACCTGACTGCAGCAATTAGGTAGGAAGGGTAGGAAATGTGACATTCTACCATCTGCTGAGTTGAATTTAAGTATTTTCGGGAGTAATCAAATTAGAAACTACACAGAAGAAAACTGTACCTGATATCAAAAACAGAAACAACGCTGTTGCTGCTGCTGCGGCCGCCAACAATGACAAGGATAGGTAAAAAGATTACCACACAGGGGTAAACAGAGAGTAGGGAGGGAGGGAGGGAGGGAGAGAAAGAGAGTGCGAAAGCACGCACTTATTGAGCATCTATGTGGCAGGTACCTACAACTCCTGTCTGATTTAAGCAAGCAATAAGGCCCATGAATGAGATATTAGTGCAACTCCTTTATAGGAAATCTAGGCTCAGCAAGGTGAAGTAATTTGCTTAATGTCATTCATACAGCTAGTGAATAGCTATGTCAGATTTAAACTCAGGCTATAAGAATTCAAAGTTCATGCTTTTAATTACTAACCTACACTGATATATTTTTGCCCTTCTTAAGGGCATAGCTGTCAATGTTAAAAAAAATCAGCATATATAGTAAAGCATAGGCTTAAGTCTCACAAATATCCAGTACATTTTTGGGTTCACAAGGGTACCATGAACACAAAAAGTGCTTTTCAACCCTGCTGACCCCAAAGATTCCCCTTGCTGAAAAAAACAATATGGTGCATGGATGACCTATAGTTTAGTAATCACAGAACTGAATTTCCTTTCTTGCTAGTTCTGGATTTGCCAGTCAGGGTCCAGAGTTCCAGTCTGGAAAGTAAAATTGTTCATGACAACCATCTGTCTTCCCAATAAATTCTCTAAGAGCAAAGAAGTTGGCTAAATCTAGTGAAAATAAGCACTGATAAAGGACATTCATAATCAGCATCTCACTTCACCATGAGAACAGTGATGCAAAAAACAGGAGGCAGAAGCAAAGGTTAATAGATAGTCCTGCATTCTAATGCCAGAGAGAGTAAACTTCTCTTATTGTACAATGGTGAAAAGTTGTAATTATTTAATAGACTGTTAAGGGGATTAAATGAAATGATATACATTCCATTCTGGGCACGCTATGTAACATAATGGTATTCAAATCGCCAAGAGTAACAATCTTACCTTCCACGGAAGACACTGAGCTTATTTGTCTAATTCCAACTTGGAGCACTCCTTTCAAGTCACTGTCTCACTTTGCAAGGGCATAGGGCCTTACTTTCTCTTCCCAGGATGTCTTCTTATGCATGAGTGTTTTGCACACACAGAAGACTATCCTTTCTGATGAGCAAGGGACAAGTGTGGTGCTGGTGGAGTTTTCCTCTCCTTGGTCTCATCATCACCAGATCTTGCCTTCTCTTATCTGTGTGATCTTTCTGCTTCCCTTCTGACAGCACCAGGTATGGTTTAGCTGGCCTATAGTTGAAAAAACTAACACTACAAATGCGTATCCTGTTGTCTCCCTTTCTCTTCATTTATGGCAGCTTTTTCATTTAGTAGCCAAGTATCCAGAACTGATACTGGTTTGGTAAAAGCCCTGCTGAAATTTCACCTGAGAAACTTACTATTAAAATGACTTTCCAATGTGATCAATTTTCTTTGTAGATTTTTACATTTCTGGGACTTTAATTATATTTAGCCTATTTATCTTGGGCTCTTGTAAAATTTCTCCTGTTGTTTTTCAAGTCACAAACTGGATACCTCTCTGAATTTTCAACTTGCTCTCTCTCCTAAGATTCCATCACAAGGATAAAAATAATTTTCAGAGAGCTGCGGATGTAGCTCAGTGGCACAGCATCTGCCTGGCAAGTGTAAGAGTCTGAGTTCAATTTCTGGTACATAAAAAGAAAAGAAAAGAAAAATAATTTTCAAATAATAAGTGCAAATCATGGGCAACTTACTGGAGACTATGGAAAAGCCTTCAGAGGTCTAGATATATTGGGAAGGAGCTGGAAGAGAAAATAGAGACTGTGTTAAGAAAGCCCCCGGAAAGTTGGAGAAGCTTTAAACCTAGAGTCAAAATGTACTACAGCCCTACTTCTAGTATTAAACTGTATCCTTCATTTTCTTGTGGAGTTTGAAGAGTTCTTTGTATATTTTGAGTATAAGACTCATAAGATCTTTCTCCAAATATTTTCTCTCAAATTTGTAGCTTGTCATTGATTCTCTTAACAATATCTTTTTTTCTTGAGACAGGGTCTCACGGTGTAATTCAGGCTGGACTTAAATTCACTATGTTGCTCAGGGTGGCCTCAAACTAGCAGTGATCCTCCTGCCTCAGCCTCCCTAGTGCCAGGATTATAGTGTGTGCCACCATGCCTGGCCTAATAGTGTCTTTCACAGAGCAGCTTTTAGTCTTAATGAATTCTAATTTATCAAGTTTTTCTTTCACAGATCACATGCTTTTGATGTTATACCTAAAAACTTTATGAAACCTAAGGACACAGATTTTCTATGTTTTATTTGAGAAACTTTACAGTACTGCATTTCATATTTAACTATGATACAGTTAGAGTAATCTTGGTAAAACCTATTTGTATTTATAGTAGTGAATGAAAAAAGTAGAAACAACAGAGAATTTCTGTCCTACAGGCCTAATGAGAGCATTGGAACATAAATGCTTATAATTTAATTTATGAAGCACTTTATATTTCATCAGCACTTACCCACATTACCTAGTAAATCTCCACAAATGATACTTAATGATCTTTAAAAAACTATTATTTATTAAAATATGAGAAAGATGACAAAAATTTTGCTTGAGTTTCTGCAGGGAAATTTAGAGTCACTGAGGAAGCAAATTCCAATCCCTTCAAGGTCTCTTAACCGAAAAGCATCAGAACCCAAACTGACTGCAGCAACAGGACCCATGGAGGTGGAAAAGTAGAGTCTACCCATCTCCCTGTGTGAAGGTCACAGAGCAATTCACACTCAAGGCTTCTCTGTTCTATTGCTGCTTTTCTTGGTAAGCTGACAAGATGCTGACACCTTGGTTGAAATGCAAATAAATTTTTTTTTGGGGGGGGTAGATACTGATTGAATTGCATATTAAGTAAACTTGAAAAAGTTAGAAATAAGAGTGCTTCTAAATCAAGGACCCCTGAACTATTATTACACATATTACTCTGCTAGTAATATGCTGAGGTTGAGAACACAGGATGAGGAGCCAGATTTCTTTCAGGCTTTGAATCTTATACTTCATGGGTGACTTGGGGCAGGATACTTGCTCCAGTTTCCTTCTCTAAAACATGGACATCACAATGACAGTACCAGCAAGTTAGGATCATTTTAAATATGTCTCTATATGCACTTAATCTCATTCCAGGTATATGGTAAATGCTCAATAAAAATTCCAATCTACACTACCCTAAAGCACTCGTAATAAAAAGAGGACAAAAAAAAAAAAAAAAAGGAAAAAAAAAAAAAAAAAGAGGACATGAATATGTCACCACATTTCTTTTCCTTGAAGCATTTAATCAAGTGGTTATTTATCAGGGGTCCAGCAGACACATTAAATCCCTCTTCTTTTGACCCTAATCTCTTCCTGTCTTTTTTTGCTACTCTTTTTCTCTCCTTTCTATCTCCACTTTTCAACTCCTTCTTTCTTTACTTCACCATTCAGGGCATTGAGAGTCTGAGTTTGCTCATGAGAACTCTTTGTCACAACCACTCTGTTAAGGTCCTTGAATTCACTGTGTTCACTAAATTTACACTATGTCTGGGGATCTACCCTACTTGTTATCTCTCTCTCTCTCTCTCTCTCTCTGCCTATTTGCCTCTTTTGTCTGTTTTCAACTGGCTAAAGGTCTCTTACACCTTTTCTCTGACTCTGACTCTTGATTTGCATGTTTTTTCCATTTTTCTGTAGCTATTTGAGTATGTCTTTGTCCCTCAGCTGTGTGTGAATCCCTTCATCTGTGGGAGGTGAGCTGCATGGATTCTCTGAGAATGAGAAGGAGAAAGTCAGATCCTTTCTGTTTCCCCCTACTGGAGGATATGGCTGAGAGGACTGATTCCTCAAATTAGTTAACTGTTAAGGTGACTTGGTAGAAAGTTCTGAAACTCTGGGGAGTCAGGTCCTTCCTAACAGCCCCTGACATAGCAGGGACTTTAAGCAATGTATTATCTGTGAACAGGTGTCCGAGTTACGCAGGATACAAAAAGGAAATTTGCATAGAGTGGTTAAGCAGAGCATACTTGATCATTCTAATCAAGACTACTTACATGACTGGGCTCATATTTAATGATACCTATGATTATGATTGTGCTGCATAGTAACTGAGCACAAATATGAGCTCAAATGAATGTCAGTGATTAGTATTATTTTCACAGTGAAATAAAATTCTATTTCTCCTTTCTACACTAATTCACCAGCATCTGTAATCAGCGCTAACATCACTAATTTCCTGATGTCACACCCTGTTTAATCATCACATTACATCAATACACAGATGCAGACACACCAACACATATGGACACTCATTCAAGGATATCTATACACACTAGGACAGACATGGACTCAACTGTGAAACAAAGAACTGCATATGGCCTTCACCCCTCACCGGTCCTCCTGCTCCTCTTGGCAAAATCCAAACTGTTCAAACTATGACTGTTGATTGGAAAGAATAATGCCTCCTTTTGTGAGAGCTGTCTTTGAACAATATTCTTGAAACTAGCTGAACTTCAGCTGACCCTGCCTGCTTAAGCCCTATACATAAAAATTTCACCCTTCTTTCCATGTTAGGCTTCTCTTGTTGACATTTTTCCGGATTCTTTTTTTTTGGGGTACCAGGTCAAACTTAGGACCTTGCACTTGTGAGGCAGGTGCAGTAGCACTGAGCTAAATCCCCGGCCCTTCTTGCAGACATTTTTGAAAAGAGTCTTATGCTATGCTTTTCTCTACAAGGGATATGAGTAGAGGGAGGCTGAGATACTAGGAGCAAATCTACAAACTGTGGAGATGCCAGACTGGGAGAATGAAAGTGATAAGGAAACAGATAAGTCTTAAATAGTTAAGACAGAGACGAGTAGGGGCATAGGGAGAGATGGAGTTAACAGTGTTAATTTTCCATGCTGTTTCCTGAAGGCCAGCACAACATCTGTTCATCCTATTTTTTGGTTACATACGTGAACTAGCTAAAAATATAGGACACACACACACACAAATACATCAATCTTCACATTTGACTGTGCAAACATGTTTTCACAACTTTATGCGTTAATAAACTTGAATCTAGAAACTGTTCAGGAATGAGGGCAAATATCACCTTGCCCATTCAAGTGGCTCTGTCAACTCAGTCTCTTTTAGACAAATATCAGAAACTCAGGGTTCTCCTCTTACTCAGTGCCACCTCACTTATGGAGATGGACTAAGTTGCTGGAGACTCATGGTGCTAAAGGGTAAGTAAAATGCATAAAATTATACAACTGTAAAATGAAATGTCAAAAATTTTTGTACTATTATATAATAGGGAAACCAGTAAAGTATTGGTTCAAAAGAATTCAGAAGAAAAGCACATAATGCAGGCAATCAGCAAGACTGATTTTTTTTTTTTAGACAAGGTCTTGTTGTGTACTTCAGGCAGGTATTGAACTTACTATATAGCCCAGATTGACCTCAAAGCTGCAGCAATCTTCCTGCCTCAGCTTCCCAAATGCTGGGATCACAAGGGTGTGTCACCACGCTTGGCCTGATTTTGCTGACAGATGCAAAACTAGCCTCTTGTTACAGGAGAAATTGATACATTTTCATTAGAAAAAATTCAAACTGCATTTCTAAGAGTGGAATTATATGTATTATCATCAGCCTTCCATAATTTAACTTCAATTTCTATCAACCTGCAAGTTAGTCAAGGACAATGAAAGATACAGACCCCTGTTGAATCATATAACCCCTGCAGGGTCCTTTCTTCAGATATTTTACTAAGAATTCATTCCATACATTTTGATCCCCTACAGAGGATCTACAGACTAGCTTATACAGCCATAAGATTTGAATTGCATTTGAGAAATTGCCTGCTAAATATGATACAAATTGCTGTAAAATAAAAATATATTTTTATTTTCAAAGAGTCCTCCAACTCAGTTCATGATCATGATAGGTCTGCTATACACAGTGGAAAAATCCAAGCCCCATCTTGACATGCATGGTAAAGCCATTAAGCATGGAAAGCCATCTCAAAAACCAGGAAGGAGAGTGGACAGATTTAGATTAATAAATCAGGCAAAATAGAACACTTGAAAATGAATTTGTAGTTCCAATTAGGAAAGGCTGAAAATTAAGGGGAAAAAATCTTAAAATTATTACCTATTATCTGGCTTCACTTGCCCCTTGGACACCTTACATTTGGACACTCTACCCTGACTTTTTGCATCAGGAAGTTGATGCACAATGCAACCATTGTTCAAGGATTAAAAAAAACCCAAAACAAAAAAAACAAACTTATGGACTGGTGGTATTGTGTCTCAGAGCTCACAGTGGATTTCACTATTCCTTGGAAAAAAATGGTCAAATAAGCAAAATAGCAAGTAGGTGAGTTGAACACCTCACACAGCAAATGGAACAGCTACTTGAATAGCTTTTCCACTCGGCTATGAAAAAGGCACAGTAAAGAAAGTGAGGGCCAGTAACTGCAAGGCTCAAATGAAGGTTTAATAAAAGCAAATTCTATTTGGAGGATCTGTAGAGTAGGAGTCAAACAGTTGTGCTCATTTAACTGCCTGGTCTGGGATGGCCATTTGGGGGTTTACCAAAGTTTGTACTGTACCCAAGGGTACAGTAGTAGGTTCATTTTTTCATGTATTTCATCATTTCTGTAAATACTAAGCACATGCTATTATCTTGGTTTTCCTAAACTCTCTACTCTTATGCAGTTTATACAGTTAATGTTTAAATAAAAATGGCTCAGGACCTTATCTTAGCTCCTATGGAGAGTTCAGTGCCTTTCCTAAGACTTCTGCAAACTCCAAAGTGCTTACATTTCTGTGGTCACTCCTTGCTTAGATTTCCTGCTCCCAATAAACTCTTAATCCACTTCACATTCCACTTCACATGGTTCTTCTCCTTTGTTCATCCTTTGTTAACTTACAAGGGAAAAAACACTATGTTCCTCAGATTTCCTCACCAATGCAAGTATGTGTGCAGCAAAAGCTTCACTGAAGTTTGAAATAATCAAGTTTCACAACAACAAAATTACAAAAGATAAATTGAAAATAAAACATGTCTCTTCTTTTATAAAAATCTTTGGGAGAAATAAATATGGCAAAAAGTTAATGAAGTATAAAACTAAATGATTACACAGGGCTATTTTATGACTTATTTGATTTTAACTTGTTATTTATAAAGCTTTTATAACAAGAGTTTAAACATTAGTCATGTGGCCACATAAGAGATTTTGTTGTCTGTGTTGAGATAAAGATAGAACTGCTGAAACAAAGAGCATCCAAAACATGGAGATTAATGGTCTAGTCTACTCCTTTTGCAAGGACATGAACAATTGTTTCAGGCTTCTACTGCATCCCTCTCTTTTCTCTTTTAGTCTAAAACGCAGACACCATGAGTTTTCCTGAATATGATTAAATAGCTCCACTGGCTGAAGCAGTTCAAAGATACATATCTAGATCTATATTTTCTGGTGGTACTGGGGATTGAATCTGAACTTAGGGCCTTCATACTAGGTTACATCTCCAGCTCTTTTTCGATTTATTTTGAGACAGGGTCTTGCTCAATTGCCCATGCTGGGCTCAAACTTGCTATGCTCGTGCCTCAGCCTCCTAGAGTGGTGGGATTATAGGTATGCACCACCATGCCAAGAAAGTTCAATTATTTAATGCCTATTGTTTTGAACATAAAAGTGGCTAATGCTGACTTAATGAGAAAAAATAAATGTTACTGGACAAAATGTGATAATGGGAGGTATGTAACTTCAAAAAACAATTAATAGAAACTCTGTTGAGAATTTAACACGTATTTTACTTCTTTATCCATTCCATGGTGGAGCAGATTGTATTTTCCAAAGATAGCTACCTCAATATATCCCCATTCCACACACTCTTTTAATAATGTGACACTGACACTCTTCCCATTAAATGTGAGGCCTACATTCTCTTCCCTTAAACATTTGCCATCGCTTGGCCAAGCAAATACAATGGAAGTTGTCCAGGGAAGCTTAGTCTTAGGTAATGATTCAAATATATTAAGTTTGTGGGTTATTTTATATGCAGCAGTAATAAACAGAAAAAATGATCTTAAATTTAAATTCTCTTCACTTTTTTCTTTGGTTCTGATTCTTTAATTTTAATTCAGGTTTTACCATAAATTTACTTGTTCCTACTGCAGGTCACCCTCAAATATTTTGTGGTACAGAATATCAATTTAATATAATTACATTTTCAAAAGTTCTCTCTTAACTAGCCCAGTAATGTGAACTCCCCAGTGTTATTTTATAAAGATAACTCATAAAAGCTTTATCACATCGAGGTTTTTTTAATTAAAAGAAAACAAATTACTTTATGTAGATCTGGTCTATATTTTCTGCTCCTTCTCCCCTAACAGTCTGCTTATAAAAGTTTAAGATATAACTTAATCTATGAGGGCCCAAGGATTAACTGATACAACAAATAGGTCCTTAATAGATGTTTACTGGATATTTAGAATGCAAAATACCACCCAAGATGCCAATAATACAAAGAGAGCTTACAAAGTTTTCTGAACTACTGACATTAAATGGCTACCACATATGAACAACACTGGGCATATTTAGAAAAGTCTTTTTTGTTTTTTATTTTTTGAGACAGGGTCTCACTATGTAGTTGAGACTGACCTGGAACTTACTATGTAGCCCAGGCTGGTCTCAAACTCAAAGTGATCCTCCTGCCTCAGCCTCCCAAAAGCAGGGATTACAGGCATGCGCCACTATGCCTGGCATGAAAAGTCTTCAAATACCTTCAACAATATCAAAACAAAGCAAAATGACCTGACAGGCTATTGAAAATAAATAGAAAAAATGACTGAGCAATTTTAATGCAGATTCATTCATGTAAGAATTCCATAAAAGAGCTGTATTATTCTCTTCACATTCACTGAAATAATGCATCCTGTAACATACACTTTTAAAAATCAGAACTCAGCCGGGCGTGGTGGCTCACACCCGTAATCCCAGCACTCGGGAGGCTGAGGCAGGAGGATCACTGAGACCAGACTGGGCTACACAGTGAGTTCCAGATCAGTCTCAACTACATAGTGAGAACCTGTCTCAAAAAAAAAAAAAAAAAGTCAGAATAAAAAGTCAGAACTATGCATAGTATAAAAGGTAATGAGATATTGCACACGATGCTACGGTTTTTTAATATATTATTTGACACTATTTACCCAATCATAGTTTTTTTTCTTTGGTTTTGCTAAATCAATCCTAACCTAAGTATTGCACATATCTACCCATTAACCTTTGAGCAAAGGCTAATGAAGATATATGCTCAGTATCTACCAAAATATCAGGCACAGAGTAAATAGTAGGAACTTTTTTAAAAAGTAAAGCATTTAGGGAAACAGAGCAAAGATAACACTTTTATTTCACAAGCACTTTTGAATACTTGGAACAGACAAAGCACTGTTTTGGGTGTTGCGGAGAACTAGTACAAATAAAGTACACTGTTCTTATCCATGGCCAGATGCACAGTATTATTTGCTTTTATAAGCTTTTAAAATAAAATACAAACAACTGTAAATTCAAATGAGAAATTATTTGTCACTACTGAATTCTAGATATGTACCAAATACAAGAAAAAATAATAAGTACATGAACTGTCTTTACAAGATTTTTAGGTTCTCAGAGAAAATAAAAAGAATGAATTTCATATTCTGGAATTAACATTTTTGTTTTTTGTACCAGAGATCGAACTCAGGACCTTGTGCTTGCAAGGAAGATGGCTGCGACACTGAGCTAAATTCCCAGCCCTGGAATTAACTTTTAATTACAGAAATAAAAAAGAATTCACAATGCACAATCCTATTTTTCATTATCATATATTCAGTGATGTATGAATTATGAAAATTCAAGCCTTTTCCAGTGGGATAGAAGTGAAACAGTGGCACATGAAAGTAAGAACTAGTTTAATTTATATGCTTTTTAAAAGAAAAAATGAGACTTCACTACTTTACAAGTTATAGAAGTAGGCAAATATTTTAAATGAAGCAAATGTTTATATATTGAATTATTGATAAACCAATCAAGATGTCATTTGAAGATCCCATCCAAAATTAAAAGTGAAAAGCAATTATTAAAACACCCTCCTTTAAATACAGACTAACACAGAGGTGAGACACACAAAGACATAAGGAGAAAGAGACATATTTCGCTAGATCTTGTTTTCCCCTTTAGTTTGGTTCTATAAAGTAGACTTTTATTTGCATCTGAATGATCTGGTAGCCTTAGCATACTTTTAAAGACATTTGAAGTTACATGCTGTTTTCCAGACCAGACTGAAATGACTTGAGAACAAATAGTCAGATGCCTGCTTTACTTTATGGTTCAAGTTGGATTAAAAGATTGGTTAACAAAAAAACTTCTAATGTTGAAGTTCATCATCAGAATCCTGATCAGAATTTTTTTGAGGATGTCTCTTAATATTAATTACCAAATCAATGGTTAATATTTTTGTTAAACATTGAAGAACTGAAGTTAGTAAATGGTATTTACCAGTTACTGATTCCAAACCTGTCTGACTCCTTACCATGGGTTGATTTGTTTGCAGTGTGTGGAGAGCTCTCAAATATATTTGTGGAAAGCTGTGATTGCCTTTCTTAGATTTATAAAGGATTTTGGGAATGCCTAAAAGTGCATCGGCTATTAACTTACTAATGATTTCTTCTAATTGTTGACATTTTTTGGCATAGTTGAGAAGATAATAATGTAGTAAGATCTCAAAACTCCCACCCACAGGTAAAACACAACCTGCTGGTATAGATGATGAACAGAAACTCTGTGAAGTACACATATCTAGTGATCTGTATTTCACTGGTAACATGCTCCCCTTTTTAGCGGTATCTATGATCTGGAAATTTTCATAAGAAATTTCTATTCTAGTGTTGTCTATGATAGAATTACTAATGGAATTACTCTCAATTAATAGTTCATAGTCATCAATTACCCTGTCATTTTCAAGAGGCAAACACCTCCATGTTTCATCTGTGTGGACTGCATCTGTTGGTGTCACTTTTGGTGGTGAACATGGAGTATATGTTTCTAATTCAACATTTGAAACCACCAAATTTGAGTGTACTTTTAAATACTGAGTTTCTTCCAATTCATCATTGCTCTTTATACCTGTGTCTTGATAAGGCCTTTGTATAGACTGAGTATAACTTTTGGGTAACTGATTACTTTTTCCACAATTTTTATAAATTGGAGGACTTAATGTGTCATTTTGGTTATTGTCTTTTTTAACATAATTTAGATCAAAGTCTTTAAATAACTGCCGAAGCATTTTAAATGCTCCATATAAAGCATTTTCATGTTGTTCAACAAGACCCTGCACTGGTCCACAAAGAATTATACAGTGTGGTATAAATGTACATGTGCTAATTAGACCAAGATGAACATATCTTTTGCATCTAAGGATAAAAGGTTTACAAAATTTTACCAAAGCAGTGTCAGAAATTTCACACTGTAAAGATGCCTGTGGAAGTACTAATGGGGTAAAACCAATAATCCTTTGGATAACAGAAACTTCCTCTGATGATAAACAGTCCACCACTGATATGCCATTCAGTCTTGCATAATACATAACTAAATCTGGTTGTTTCACACTAGATAGGAGCAATTTTACATTCTGATTAAGTAAATGTTTCATTACTGATTTTGTCCTTTCCATAATCCAAATCTGAGATGCCTGAAACTGTGCTTCTGAATTTACAACAAACTCTGATCTAGAAGTTGAAAAAACAGGCTGAATGATTTCTCTTACTATTGCCACTCTTATGTCACCATCTGCTGGACAGTAAACCGAAAAATCTCTGTGAAGCAGAAGACCATCTACGATCCTAGACTCTGACACAGGAAGGCCAGTGACATTGATATTCAACTCTAAAAAACAGTCATCCACTAACTCAAATACTTCCATCCCACTTTTAGAAGTCATACACTTGAAAAAGTAGTCACACATCAATTGTGAAATAAATTTGTGATTATTTCTTCCCACTCTTCCACAAAAGTATGCTTCTAAGAGTAACTCTAAGGCGCTCCTACACAATGTTCTTTCTTTAGCAGATGCAGAAAAGATGGATAAAAAGTGTCTGCTTAAGTACTGATCCATAATACAGTCTAGTATTTGTGTCTGAAACGTTAATAGAGCTTGGGAAATACATTTCCACTGACAACAATTTTTCCAACGTCTTTCAAAGGTTTGAGTATTTTCCAAAATCAAAGCTTTTTCTTTTTCTGTGATTGAATGAAGTCCTCTGAGTAAGTGGCAAAGAAAGATAATAAAGGTTTTAGCACCATCTCCTGTTTTTTTGAGATGACTGGAAACACACGCCACTATTATCCTGCACCAAGAGACAGAGACAGAAATAAAACATGTCAAAGTTTAGAAGTTTGGCCTCCTACATGGAATCACCTAACTATCCAGATACAGATATAAGGAAAGAATGTTGTCCTTCTGATATAGTCTTAGTTTTCCAATTTATTTTGTTCTAGACTAAGATTCTAGGGAGGAGAGGAGTAAGAAGTGTTTTTGGGTGTCCCTAAGATTTTGGAATTCACGAATATTCCTTGGGTAGCACTCTAACCCTCAGTATATTCTGGTTTCACTAGAGGTCGTTTTTCCATGTACAGCGCCTCGAGAAGGGACAAGAAATTCAGGGAGACTGTAGGGATGTGTACTGGGTGGCCGCGCGGGGGTACAGTTTAGGATTCAGGTACCTCGCTATTGGATGGTCTAAGTGTAGCGCCTCCAGGAGGCGGCCTCCATCACGGCTGAGCAGCACCTCGCCGGTGGGCTTCGTACACAAAACTTGCCGCCCTTCGGGCCCCACGCAGCGGCTCACAATTGCCTCCAGAACTTCGGCCACCTGCAGTGCAGTCTTCACAGATCCCGAGACAGCCATAGAACTCCGGGTACGAACAGCCTCCGCTAGACTGCAGCCGCAACGGCTCTAACAAGGAAAGCGGGGGAAAGGGCGCGCGGCCGGAAACGGAAAAGGCGGGGAGGAAACCGAAAGCCAGAGCGAAACCCGGAAGCCGCGTGAGTTCCGCTTCCTTGCTGTGATATGCTACTGCTCTTCATCTCGTTTGGTAGAAGAGCATTCTACTGTACTTTGCAAGTTGGGTTGGGCAGGCCAGGCAACGAAGAAAATAGAAGATCTGACCCTGGGGTGGAACCCTAAATCCTTCTCCGGCTCTCTGGTGAATTCATTTCGTCCAGGACCTTCAACTGTCTCTGAATCCTCGTCTCCCGGAACCTTCTGCCCGCACCACAGGGGCTTGTGTGAAGGAAGTGATTGGTCCGTGGGCAGCCCTCGTCAGAAGCTACTTGTTTAGCGCCAAGGACTTTTGCCATGGTTTCGCGCATACTCTGTCCACACCGGCAGTTGATTTGATGAAATCAGCGTAAGCTGAGAGCAAATGGGGAAGGCCGGGCCAGGGCTGAGTTTCAGACTTAATATCTTAGGGAGGGAGTTTGCCACATCCTCTGTGCTCAGGTTATCACATGGAATCCCAGCCACAGCAATTTAGCTACTTTTTCTTTAGCCAAATGATAGATGTGAAGACTCAAATCTATTAGTCACATAGATCACTAAGTACTACGCTTTAACACATATTGGCCTACATTTTGATACAACCCAAAAGTCGAACGTATAGTATAGACAGGTGGGGTGCTGATTTAAGGAAAGTAAAGGCTTTGGATTCAGATGTGGGTTTGCTCTGACAGTCATTCGTGACATTCAGCGACTAATCTTGTTCCCTGCTTTTCTCATCTTAAAAATGGGAGATAATATTTAAAAGAAAAATTTCATGAAGTTTTGAGGAGGTAGAGAATGTTCACAAAGTACTTTGAAAACTTTCTAGCATAGAATAAGTACAACAGTCAAATATTTGTAAAATACCCTCCAAGTTCCTGTGGCAGATCACCACTCTCTTGGCCAATTATCCCCGCTATAAAGGGCTAGTATGTAAGACACAGAAAACCCAATTAGCATAATGGCACAACACATAACACTGAGAGTAAAAAAAAAAAAAAATCCATTAGCGTGAAAAAAAATTAGAAGAAAAATGGAAATGTTTCACTGAGGTTGAAAACCAAGGGGCTGTTTTCTTTACTCTATTCCTATGCAGAGGATAGGAGAAAACTGCGTACTCTTCCCTCCTTTGCCCCTCTCCCCCGATTAATAAGCTAAAGTCAATGACAGCAAGTAGTAATGGGACTTTGAGGGAAGAGTAAGAATGAGAAGGGAGTAAAACCACTGGAATGACTTCGAGGAATTCATCTAATGTTGACTCACAATGGACTACTAGGTGACTTGAAAACAACTTTAATATAGGTTTAGTATATGGGATTTGCTTAATAATAAGGTTCATCAGGGACTGGAGATTTGGCTCAGTGGCTCTGTGCCTGCCTGGCAAGTGCAAGGACCTGAGTTTGATCCTTGGTTGCAGGGGTTTCTTTCTTTCTGGCTCTATTCATCACAAGGTTATATTTCTTCAGTATAGATCCATGCACTTATATTCCAGACAACTGTAAGTATCACAATCAGGGATCTATTAAAGTGTACCGTGCAGACAGGCATAGATTCAAACTTGAGTTTTTACTCTTCTAAGAGTGTGCTACTGCCCATACTGGGTAATTTTGGAGTCATTTGACTTCTTTGAGTCTCAGGTACTTCATTTACAAAATCTGGTTAACTTCAACTTAAAAATATTAGGAAGATTCAAGAAGAATGAATATAAAGCATGAAGTACCAGTGAATACGGCTGGGGATTTAGCTCAGTGGTTCTACCGCCTGCCTTGCAAGTAAGTGCAAGGTTCTGAGTTTGATCCCAAGTACCAAATCAAAATGAAAACAATACATTTTTAAAAATTACAATAAAAGATACATTGCTAGGAATAATAAGTGTGTTCGAAACAAGAGGGAAATTTTTGAGGATTAATGATAATACTTTTTTACTGTAATTTAAAACTTTAAGCATCAACCATATTTTTTGATCACTCCTCTCTGATTAACTGCTTATGGAAATTTCTGTCAAAAATATTACAGTATGTTCTCATCCACCTTATTCACCATATCTGGCACTGTGTAATTTATGGCATTCCTTCAAAGTCAAGATGACCATTGAAGGTAAACATGTTAAATTGATTCAGGACACTGAGGCAGTTATGATAGCACAACTAAAGACACTCAGAAAAAGACTTTCAGAGCTGGTTGAGAAAGTGGCAAGAATAAGTGTTTGAAGCAAGGGAGACTATTTGGAGAGGGATTAATGGTAATGTGTCTTACTGTAATAAATTTAAAAAATTTAAATGGTCACAGGATTGTCTGAGCATACCTCATAAACCTTATATAAGGGATTCTATTAAATCCCAAAGTTTCACATGCTTTGCAATTTTTCCAACAAAGAAGGAAAAACAATAAAGATAAATTTATTTACCCTGTTAAGTCATTTGATCACAGTTTGCTGTTTTTAAAAATTTTATTTAGAATTCCTACTTGTGGAAGTTAGCATAATTTTACAGATCATTAGAAAAATTCAATTCTTTTCTCTCTGCAAACATAACAGGAAAGGAATAACAGATTAGAAATGTAATACATTACAAAACAGTAGCCTATGATTATCTGTACATTTACTATGCACCTCAAGGAAAAGAATTTGACAGTGTGCTATACTTACACTGTAGATAACATAATTTTAGTTTATCATACAAAACTGACCAGTGGTAGTGCTTGAATTTAAAGTTGGCCACTAAATAGGATATTTAAACATAAATGTATATTTAGCATGCTAAAAAGTGAAAAAATTTCAAATGAAGTTCTGTGGCTCATCAGTTCAAATGCTTCATGGCATTTTTCTTTTAAATGAAAAATTTCAATATTGTAATACTAAAATAATATTATGTGATACATGCAGAAAAACAAATTTTTCTAAATGCTTTAGAAAATATATTCACATTCATTTTGTCATGGGTTTCTTGTGGCTCAAAATATATTAATCTTATTAAGACACTGGTCTTGTACAATTTTAACAGTCCACCCTCAGTTAAAAAGTGTAACAAAAATAGTATGTGAAGAGTAAGAAAATGTAAATTAAATATACTGAACTCACATG
Organism: Fukomys damarensis; assembly: GCF_012274545.1. Classification (NCBI taxonomy): domain Eukaryota; kingdom Metazoa; phylum Chordata; class Mammalia; order Rodentia; family Bathyergidae; genus Fukomys; species Fukomys damarensis. Next base: position 40,134,647 of record NW_022900927.1, read on the forward strand.
ATAGGTACAACAAAACAAAACCAAATTACATAATAGTAGCAGGTTATACATTTTAAAGAACCTTTTTTTTTGACACTTTAGAAGTTGAAATGTAAACTTACTAATTTCTGTGGGGTTCCCCCATTGGTGCAGATCACAAAATTTTCTATAAATGTTAATATTTTATTTCTGTACATTTAACATAATTCAAAGTAATCTTCAGTCTCATGTATGGCTCATCAATAATGCCATCATCACTGTATGTCAAAAAACTATTAATTGCTCATTAGAAATGCTAAACAATGGACAAAATGGAATTTCATACATTTGTTTTCTTAAATGTTGAAGATATTCTTCAAAAAGTTAAAACTGCCTTCTACAAAGTTTTGTGTATATGGCACAAGTTGACACCCAGAGCAGTGTGAATTCCATCAAAAAGGCACTGTTTACAATACTCAAAATAATCTGACATGTCTACTTTAATGTCTTAGAGAGTAAGAATATATTTGAAATAGGTAAACAGACAAACCCTTATAAAAGTACAGCATTACTGTTTAAATATACTTCACCTATATAAAAGGAAATAAAGTGACAAAGAGAAACGACCCTTTTATGGCAAGTAAGCCTATAAAGACTTTGAATCATATTATAGTTCTGTAACACAAAAATGACAAAAAAAATTTTCTTAAAGGCACAAAAGCATGAATATGAAATGAAGGCTGTATTTTACAAGGCCAACTTTTCAATGGAATGCAGTTGTCAACTGAACTGTGACAAAGATTACACTGTACCTTTATAAGTGATACAAAAAAGTACTGATATGAAATACAAGAAAATATCTACTGCTGTAACTTAATATTTTACAGGCCCTATTGTCTTTTCTTAGCCAGCAACATCTCACTAAATGGTGACTAACCAAAGATATAATACATTTAACAATAAAACAAAAATGCATGTGTCAATAATTATTACTCATCTAAATTTTCATGTGAGAATTTTTTGGATAAGGTCATAAATTCTAGAAACCATCATGAGACTCTGGGATAGTTGGGAACTGTAAATCACATTATCAATCCATGTGTGAAGGAAGATTAATCTCAGGTAAGAAACATTCAAAGTAAAAAACTTATGGCTGAATACAAAGTTATGTGTTTTAGATCCACATACAGAAATCAGTACAAGCATTGATCTAAAGTGAAGCCACCAATTCCTGAGTTTTATGTTCAGTTCAGAGGAACTTATATAACTAAAAGCATACAAGTATTATTAGATTAGATATATGCTTTCAGTATAGAAGAAACAGTCATAAATAACCTTGCTCTTTATTTTTTGACTTCTGGCTAAAAACCCGTAACATGTGCCCTACAAAGAAAGATAAAAAATAAAGGAAATATTACCTTTCCAGCCTTAGAAGATATCTATACAAATGAAACACTATTCAGACCAAATGAAAATAGCATACAAGTGGATAAGACTTAAAACTCTAAGGCAAGTAACCTAGAAAAACTAAGTTTTCAGGGTTTGGAGGTGAAATGACTTGTGATCAGCCAATCAAGTTATATATAACAATACTAATTTAAACCATAAAAATTAAAGTATACAATATTTACAAAATATGCCATTGAATAAGCAGTTAAGTATAATATTGGTATAATAGAATATGAATACAAAAAATATACGGAAAAATATGAAATATAACCCAAACAACCCACCTGTTCTAAGATAGTCATGAAAATATTGGATACAGTTATATCTTATGCTGTTATCGATTTAAAATTATTTTCATTTGTACACATGGAATATAGCATTGTTTCACTAACATTACATGGGAAACAGTTCTTATTACAATCCTAAAAGGTACTAAAGATAGTCATATTAGGAAAAAAGATCAGATTTTGTTGTTTTCAATTTTCACAATTTAGGAATTATCCCTTGATTTTATATTTATGTGGCACGTAGAACTGACTTAAAATTTTACTACTGTCTCATAGTCTGTTCTGTAAGATGGCAGATGTAGCTAGCGCAATTATTCATTTTAAAAATCATTTCAAACTCCTACCTCCAAGATGCAAAGATACACTTTATGACAACGTATTTCCAAACTTAATGTTTCCAGAATCTGTCTTTAGAAATTATAAGTATTCATATGAAAAAAAAAGTAAGAAAAAATTTTGCCTGGGCCTGAACAAAGGAATCTTAAAGAACTGTGGTTTTACAACAGAATGAAGTTCTAAGAACAGAAGGGGGTAATAAACAAACTTTAAAACTTGATACTCCTAGAAGCTCAACCTACTGCACAGTTTAAGGGAAGCAATTTTATTGTCTACATAAAGGTCATCACCCAGTGTCTTTTTATTGCCATTTTCCTTTTGGCTTTAGAAATAAAATATTGATTATTACATTTTCTATTCTACTTATTTGTTGAACACACTAAGGTCCAAATGGTATATAAATGTTTTTTATAAAGAAAAAAACATTAAATATCAGTATTTCATATTCCTATAAACATGTCTAGAATTTGGCCTATGCTGATTTAATGTGAGAAAAAACAGCAAATCAATTTTGACCATACTTTTCAACAAGCGCTTAAGGTGGTATTATAATTAATAATTCCAAGTACTGCATACCAGTTTTACATATTGATATACACATAAGTACATATATACCTGTTTCTACAAATATTAAATTATAGCGGTTTAAAAAATCTTAAGTAAACTTCTAAAAAATTTGCCACCTCTTTCAGTATATTAATTTTGACCATTTGTACTTTTTTTTTTGCTGTTTCTAAGACAATTGAACTAGGTAATTTGGAAATGATTTTAACAGTACAGTGTATCAAATTATTTGTAACATGTCCATTATTCCATTATTCCCCGGTCTGTAATTCCTTCATAAAATTTCATGCCTGTTCTACAAAGAAAGTAGATTACTATACATATATTTATAAGATAGCATTTTTGTTATGAACAATGCTAACATTTTATCTTAAAACATACTACAGAATACAAAGACTACTATCAGTCAGGTAAGAGTATGTTAGAGATGCTGTGTATACATGTGGATTTATTATACTCACATGTAGACACATTGTCACAAAAGCTAGAAATATCCTGGCACTTAACACATAGCTCACTTTTTTAACCAAATTGGATAGCTCTTGTTTCAGGTTAAAGGTAAAATATATGAAAGGTAGACACCACTACATTTACCTCTTAATTTTTCATTTTAGAAATATTGTGATATTTTAATAAGACCAAACAGACTTGAACATTGGTCCCAGGCCAAATCTGATGTTTCATTGACTCAAATGTGGAGAACTCCTACTTAAACATGAAGTTTATTGTGACTTGAAGTAAAATCAGGAGGAAAATGATGAAGTAGTCTTTTTGCTGCAGAAAATAATCTGCTGCAGGTGTGCTCGAAACTAAATGATTTCGAAGAGCCATAATATTCCTATAAAAATAAGCAACAATAAATTTTATAATGATTTTCCAGAAATCTTAGTACAAAACTCACAGTTCAATACAGTCACAAAGCATTTAATTACATTATCTAAAGTAACTAGTTCAATCAATTACTATACAACCAAGGACCTGATTATGCCACTGGCAGGCTTTGTCTGGATCTGAATTCCAAATTGTAGCACACATAAATATATGCATCAAACACAGTTGTAAAAATATATTTTTTTCTGTACTGGGAATCAAACTCAGGACCCTGTGCTTGCAAGGTGGGTGTGGTGCCACTGAGCTAAATCCCCAGCCCAGTTTCAAAACTGATGATACAGAAACATAACATCTTCTCTGTTACAACAGTGGTTTTAAGACAAAAATTTTGCTCCTCAGTTGGCTCACCAAAGTTCTTTTATTTTTTACTTTGGGGAGATGGGGTGAGAGTAAAAGAAAATAGCCAGAAAAAAATTTTGCTATTCAGTGAGAACTTATCTCAAAATAAAAAATAAAAATGGGCTAGGAATGTAGTTCAATGTGAAGGATCTGGGTTCTATCCCCAGTAATGTCAGGGGGGCAAATAAGTTAATGAATTTATGAATAAATTAGGAAATGTAAACACTATAAAAGACTGATGACACTGAAGATACTTAAGACGTGCTCCATGCTCTAAAAGGGCTGGCAGCATAATAGGGTAGACAGACATAATAGGGTAGACAGACAACTCTGGAGTGTAGGAAGTATGTACAGGAAGGTGAAAGTGGAATTGAGGGACTAAGTAATTATACAGGGCAGGGTGAGTGTTTAGAAATGTTACCCAAAACTGTATCATTTGAATTTACTTCTGAAGGTCATAGAGATTTTCTTGACGGGTAAGGCAGTAAGAAATGTCAGTCTTAAAAAGTGGATTTGGAAGGGGCAAAGATCAAAGACAAGACAGCACAGCATATTCTGGGAGATGCACAAAATTTCATGGAATGATAGCATTGAATAGGTACAGAGGGATAGCAGGAGATAAGCCTGCAGATGAAAATAGTAACTGAACTAAAACAAAGTGTTTAAGAACAGAAAAATTAAAAAAAAATCCAGAATGTACAGAATTACGCTAGTACCGAGTGCTGAATGTAAGAGATGGGCTAATTTAAACATTTTAAAAACTCATACAGCATGGATGGTAACCAATCTTCACCCACAGAATAGGATTAGGACTCCTCTTCCAAGAAACCTCAGTATTAACAACATTTAGTTACTGTACTACTGAGTGGTGCGTAAGGGAGTGTCAGGGACTCTTAAGAGGAGCACACAAAGGTCTCAGGGCAGTATTTCAATATTTTAACTACTGGTACATTTCAGCTGAGTATTAGCCATGTACAAAGGAGAATGAAGAAGCAAGTCTGTCAACTTTCTCAGAAACAATCCCACCTTTACACTCAATGCAGCTGCATCCCTAGCATGCTCCCATTTCACTTAGTATTGTGCTTGAGGAATTTCATAATTTTCAGACATCAAGTGGTACAAGCCAAGGTTCTATTTTATACTAGCAATGTTATAAAAATATAAAATTTTGTCAGACATGGTAGAACATGTCTCTAATTCCAGGACTCTGAGGTGGAGGCAGGAGAATTACAAATTCAAGCCTAACCAGGATAACTTAGGAAATTAGCAAAAAAGTAAAGTTTTTGTAGGACTTCCTTTAGATCAAAGTGACTAGTCACTATCAGTATATATTACCTTTTAATTTCTTCCTGTGTTTCTTTTATAGATTCAATGGAACTTTGAATGTCTCCCAGTTCTATACCTTTCTTTCTTCGTGTACTTGGTTTTACAGATTGAGCTAAAAAACATTTAGAATGTAAGTTACAATCAGAAACACAATCTACAGTTAGTGATTCTTGGGATAAGAATTTTCCTAGGCATTATTTTTCCCCCCAGGCATTAGTTTTTGTGGCCTAGAGATTAACATAATAAAATTAACATTCGGCATGTTCGAAATCTCAAACATCATATAAAAACTAGCACATGATAAACACATTTAAATTCACTATAAATTAGTTAAATTTTGGATGGCATCAGTTTTATTTTTTTAATTCATTAGAAAAGGCAAAAATAATTTATTAAAATATGTATTAATAGGGCTGGGGATTTAGCTCAGTGGTTCTGCCACCCTCAAGTGCAAGGACCCGAGTTCAATCCCTAATTTAATTCCCTAATCCCTATTTTTTTTTTTTAATATAATGTTGGGAAGATATTATTCTTTTCTGTCCTCTGCACAGATCTGCAGAAGTCAACTTTTTGAGTCTCCTTTAAATGTTTTGTTAATGTTATTGTCACTTCCTACTGACCCAAACTTTAATTCTTCAGCCAGTTTTTTTTTTTTTTTTTTTTTTGGTACCGTGGATCAAACTCAGGACCTGCGCTTGTAAGGCAGGCACAGTATCTTCCTCCAGTTTTGATACCACTTCTGTGTATTTCTACTGCCAACCAGGAAGCTGTATGGGTTTTTGAAATCTCTGTACATACTCATTCCTTCCTTTCTATTTTTGTTCATATTTTACTTAACCTCCAAGTCTCAGCTTTCTCATTTAAAAAAGAGGAATACCAAAACCTCCCATACTTGTTATGAAGTGTGTTTAATGTAGTCTTCCAACATGTTATACAACAAATGCCAGCTGATACATTATAGATAATACAGTAGTGTGGATAAGATGGTCAGTTAAGGAACCAAACAATCTAAGGAACAAATACATAATGTATATGGATACTCTGTCTTATGGGGTGTATGATGTGGACAGGTTAGTCTATGTATCAGTTTCCGGGGTTGTAAAATGTGAATAGTAATGTTATCGTTAATACTCCCTTTTAGCACTCTAGTTCCTGGTTATAAGCCTTTATTTGTTTTATTCCTTTACTCTTCCACTATTTGCCCTAATCCCATGCCCCAAGTTTAGATTCCTGTAATCATTAGAAATCTTAATAATTCATCAAGGCTCTTATAAGAAGCTGTCCTCAAATTCAAATGGGCTCCTTCTCCCTTAAACAACCACATATCAACTAATTTTCTGGTACTTCTTCTTTACTCACCTCCAGTGTTATCTCTGTAGATAAAAACAGGCTCCTCAGCTTAATGTAAACTCATTAGAAGCTATTTTCTTTTTTTTTTGGTACCGGCGATTGAACTTGGGTCCTTGCGCTTGCAAGGCAGGCCACCAAACCACTGAGCTAAATCCCCGGCCCCCATTAGAAGCTATTTTCCCATTAATATCTAAAATATATCTTAATAATGTTTTAATTCTTTCTTCTGTATATCTCAATATAGAAGACAGTTTACATATTATCTAATTTGGACAAGAATATCACACTATTTAATCTTATACTTCATACTTTTAAATAGCTTTGTTTTTACTTATCTGTGATTTCTAAACACTACTAATTTACTTGAAGAATGAGAAACTTTTTTGAAGCATAAAATTGAGCTAAAAAAATGCTTGCTGCATTCAACCTATGCAACCAACAACAAGTTTTCAGAGGCTAACAAGGCCTAAGGGCTACTACCATACTGCATTTCTTACGTGCATGTCTCCCCTTTTTCTTTTCCCATGCCTTTACCTGTGGCCTGTTTTTACAACTCATCTATGACCTAGAATTGCCTTTAAATCCTATCCCTGCCTCTGCCAAAACTCTTACATTATCATCTTGAGTTAATCTGAAAAGCCATTTTCATTTAGTGGACAGTCTGCAATAAATATTTTTACCTTCACTTCCAGATGAGTCCTGGATATCAGGTTCTGGGGAGGAATAGCCTTTTGCTACTTTCTTCTGTTGCCTGGTTGGCTTATGTTTCATTTTTGGGACACTAACCTGAAAAAAATATCATGTAATTATGTGGGTTTGTACTATAACTTGTAATTAAAGACCACTAGGGCCGGGGATTTGGCTCAATGGTTCTGCCACCTGCCTCACAAGCGAAAGGACCCGAGTTCGATCCCTGGTACAAAAAAAAAAAAAAAAAAAAAAAAAAAAAAAGAAAAAAAGAAAAAGACCACTAGTGTACAAACACTGAAACTGTTTATGGGCATAATATTCAGAAATGAAGGCATATATTGTTTTGTTGAGACAGGGTCTCACTATGTAGCTCAATGGTCTTAAACTTAGGGTGATGCACCTTCTTCAGCCTCCTGAGTGCTGGGATTACAGGCATGGACCACCATGCCTGCCTAGAGATATTTTTAAGCTTACAGAAACAAATATAAAAATATAAATATATGTCTAGTCAACTGATATAACTGCTCCACATAGTCTTTCCACCAGAATCCTAAATAAGTGTTTTAAAATCATGTACCGGGCATAGTGGCACATGCCACGCCTGTAATCCCAGCACTTGGGAGGCTGAGGCAGGTGAATTGCCCTGAGTTTGAGGCCAGCCTAAGCTACATAGTGAGTTCAAGGCCTGCCTGGATTACAGTGAGATCCTGTCTCAAAACAACAACAACAAACAAACAAACAAAAACAAAAAAATTGTTTTCAATGTTAAAATGTTACCACTGAATGATATTGCATTTTTAATAAGCTTTTGATTATTTTAAATAATATTTAGGTAAGAAGGTATATTATAAGAAATAGAAATGATACTGATATTTTGCAGAGCATATATAAACTTACTGAAAGCAAACCTCTCATGATTTTCCAGTTCAGATAAATTTTGTTTTCATAGTTTTGCTTGTTTTTTGATATTTCTTTAGAGTGACAAGAGTTTTAAGCTCCCTACTCTGTCATTCTGCTTACCCAAAATGGTAAAACTTTGAAACTATATTTTAAATATTGATTTCTATACATATTAAAGAACTATCAAATTTATATGCTTATGAGACTTAGTTACTTTATTATTACATACCATTGGAGTGCGATGTTTCATTTTGGTCTGGATAACTCCATCTTTTTCAAACTGTATCATATCATTAAGTGGGTCCCATGGTCGAGTACTAAATAAATGAATAAACAAACAAAGAACGTTTGTTTAATGACAGAGGAACATAAAATTTGTATGCTATGAGTAGATCTTCATTAAAAAATACAGTTCTAATATTAACATTTGCACATATTTAATCTTCTGATCTTTAACTTACTTCACAGGCTAACACAGAGTCCAGTCAAATGTAATATCAGGTTTAAAATTTCACACTAATGTATATGGTAACTAACAAATATTCCAGAAATGAAGGCAAAAAAGGATACTAATATATTATTTGAAGTAAGCTCTTCTCAGCTACTTACTCTGAAAACTTGTAATGCCATTCTCCTGTGAGTGGATCTAGTTCAAATAACTTGCAAGTCCACTCTTCATTTTTTATTTTCCGTTCTCTAGCAGCTTGTCTCTGAGCTTCTTCTAAAACATACTTCTCTTGAGTAGCTTCAGTTTGGTCTTTGGTATTTATTGCTCGAGTTACTCGTTGCCAGAGTCTAATACATGTGCAAAAATAGTATTAAAAACAAAGTAACAGAAAACCAAATCTATATACTGCTGGTTTGAATTGTGTTGAGAGAAAATAATGCTCATGTGGATTTCTGGTTTTGACTAAGCTTATGCTCATATACTTAGGAATGAGTCAAGATATTAAAATCCAGTGCCTTCAACAGAGAAACACTTCCTCCTAAGTTAAGACTAATTTCTTTTTGGAAAGAGAAATTTATCACATGTGCACTTAAACATGGTGGTGAATGCTGCTGACTGAAGATGAGGGAATGTAATGAAGGTAGGGCTCCAAGGAGTATGTTTAACAAGTTCCCCAGATAACTCTTGTACATAATGTTTAATCTTTACTGGCCTCATAAAGATCTACTAGTACAAAGCAGTGCCTCTCAGCCTTGAATACATGGATTATCAAATACTTTTAAAACTGGGATCTGTAGGAGCAGGACAAAGTATTAATTTTTTTAATGCTTCCTAGATTATTTTAAAGTGCTGCTAGTGTTGGGAACTACAGATTTTTAATAAGAATGACTTTGAGAAAAATAATTTCCCCTATTACAATTTAGTTTTTTCATCAGTTAAAAGATAATAACTATATTCTATCCATTTGAGAAGGCAATGCATTCAAAGTGAAACTGGAATCAGTAAGTCTTGGGGTGAACCTAGATCTGCCACTTCTCAGTTGGTGAACTTCAAGTTTCCTATTGTGCTAAGTCTCATTTCCTCATCTTTAAAAGATGTTGAATTATGTCCAGATCTCAAAAAATGTTTATGTTTTGGAAAAATAGATTTCATATACAGCATCATGTGTTTATGGCTGAATTTTTTTTTTTTTTTTCAGTACTGGTGATCAAATCCAGGGGCTTTGCTTTGAGCTCTATTCCTAACCCACTTTTTTTTTTCTTTTTTTCAATTTTGGGTCAGTGGTGGGTGAAGTGGTGCATGCCTGTAAGCCTAGCTCTTAGGATGTGGATTACATGAATTTGAGGTCAGCCTGGGCAACGTAGTGACTTTAAAGCCAGCCTGAACTACATAGTGAAACTCTTTAAAAAAATAAATAATTAAAATATTGATAAAGAGCCTTGCTACGTTTCCCAGGCCCAAACTTGTGACCATCCTGCCTCAGCCTCCCAGAGGGCTAGAATTATAGGTGTGTACCACCATGCCTGGCACTTAAGATTAAATTTTTAGAACAATGTATTTTCTATTTTTGATAACCTCAGTTTTGAGCACAGAAGGGAAAGTAAACATAGGCTTGAGTGTTCATGAAAGAGAATAATACACAGGTAGAAAAATCTAGTGAGGACTAAGGTATGTGAACAGCCTAGCAGTTTCTTCTACACAGAAGATCTCTTCTCCTAATACAAAAACATATAAAATGGATAAAATATTTTTGATTTAAAATTATAAGTGATCTAGCAAGAATTTCATGACTTAAGAACAAAAATTACAGCATTAATTATTGCCCAACTAGTGTAAGTCCTTTGAAAGCCGGCACATCCAGTGGCATTATTCTTGTGCTTCAGAGAAGCACACTGCTTTCACCATACCATATGCCTATACTACGCTAAAAAGTAATTGTTAGGGAGAAACTAAGAATAACTAATTGGTTCCATCACTTTATGCAAACAAAAATAAATAAAGTACTGGAGAAGAAAAGAAAGGAAAAAAATATGATGTTTGGTTTTCAGTTGCAGAGAAATAAGATGATTTGTATTGTACTTGATATTCATACATACCAAACAATATTGCCACAACCCCAAATTATAAACTTGATAAATTTTTTATTTCTTTTTATAGTTCAGGGGATTGAACACTATACCACTGAACTACATTCTCAGCCCCCATTCCTTTTTAAAAATTTTGTAACAGGGTCCCTGAGTTGCCCAGACTGGACTTGAACTTGAACTTGCAACTCCTGCCCTAGGCAGCTGAGTAGGTGGGTTACAGGCATGTACCATCATGCCTGAGGTACAAATGATAAACTATGCTGCTGAATTAAAATGTAAATGCAGACAGATAATAGTGATCACAATATTAACTGATTAAAAAACCCTGATCTTCATGAAGGTAGCTGAAAAATGGTGGTTTACTTACTTCTCTGATTCAAAATCATCTTGCTCTTCAAATTTTACAGTATGCCTTATTAACCTCCATTGCTTAATGTCAGGTGTTGGGTTCCAGAAAACCTCTGAGTTATCAGTCTTTTTGTCATTAATAAAAACTTCACTATCCTATATTTAAAGAAATTAAGCATGAAATTAGAGAATTATTTTTATTTAGAAGGGGATTATATCGTCTAATAATATAACATATGAATGTAGGTCAGCAGAGAAGTAAATCCAAGGCATTGCTCTAATGACATACTATTGTATCCTTTTCACATTCCTCTAAAATATATTTCTGTGTGGAGCTATATCGCTTTCTTGTAGGCCAAAGGCAATAAAATGCTGTGCATAGAAGCACAGCCCTATAGTCATAGTTCTTGAGCTGGAATTCTTACTCCATCACTTTAAGCAAATTATTTAAATGCTCTGTGTCTTAGTTTCCTCCTCTAAAAAAAGGGTACAACAACAAGCAGTAATGAGTATTTATGTACCTAACTTATAGGGTTATATTAAATATTAATGTTACATTCTTTATTCTACATATAATGACACATAAGTATTAGGCATTTCTACAAATTTAAAAGTTTTTCTGTTTTTTGTTTTTTGGGACAGGTCTCCCTATGTAGTTCAGGATGTCCTCATACTTGGGATGGTCCTTCTGCCTCAGCCTCTCAAGTGCTGGGATTATAGGCATATGCCACCATGCCTGGCTCTTACAAGTTTTGGAAAGATAAAATATTATATAAAAGTAAATATTGTTTATAACGGAACAATACCAGCATATCTGCTATTAAGCTGAAGCTTAGGTTAAATATTGGTGCTTTTAGCAATGGAATAAGTAGGCTTTAACTTTTACAATGTGATTGTTAATTTTTTCCCACAGAATAAGATTCTTTGTATAAAGGTAATATATAAAAATACTTACCCAATGGCCTTCCAAAGTAGCTAGAACTTCTTTTCCCAATTTAAGTTTCCCTGATATTTGATTAACACAATCACTACTCCCTAGAAATGGCTGAAATGGAGAAAAAGCTGAATACTTTACTGTTGACAAATACTTACATACAACGTAGAAAAAGGTTACTCTTAAAAGAAACACATTGCAAAATCTTCTAATTTTAGTTGGTAAAAATGTGAAATCCACATATATTAAGAGAGTTTACAGTGACACAACTGACTCATGTCCATGTTCTCTCAGATGCTGTTCTCTCCTAACTATCCATCTCTGCCCTATCAATGTGGCAATACATTGAGATACTGATTCAGTAAACAGAAGGAACCGAATGATCTTTTGAAAGAAATAACACCCCTCTTTAAAAACAACAAAGTTATTTTTACGAACTTAACCAAAAAAGTCTCTCCAAAAAACCAAAAGGAATATTCTTTGAGTTGCTATATATCCTTACTAATTTTGATACTCAAATACTTAAAGATGTTATAAATTGCTTAAGAACTTCTTTTGCCATGGTTTTTGAACATCAGTATCACCATCCAAACAAAATTTTGCTACAGTTAAAAAAAAAAAAATCAGAAAAGGTATTACATCAAATAAGAGATGTTTTTTATTAGAGCAGAGATGCTCATCAGCTGGATATCAACATGGGTGCAATTAAACAGTAAGTATGAAAGTTCATAAGAATATTTTTATCTGAACATAACATACTGTCATATAACAATTACTAGTGATATGAAAAAGTATCAAATTTTCCATTTACTCGCAGCAGTTTTTTAAAGATGGCCTTAATGTCTACTCTTCTCCCCTCCAGGCAACATGTTCTTCCCTCAGTGAGACTAAGCCCCTCTTCCATTGAGAAGTGGGGCCAACCCCTTCATCTTTGAATTGGGTGGGCTTGTAATTCCTCTAGTGAAGTGATGAAAGTGGCAGAAGTAATGTAAGTTAGCTTTTGAGGCTGGGTAATGGAAGTCTCCCACCTTGATTACCTGGACACTTGCCCACGGAAACCTTAGGCTGCCAAGTACGAGGTCTGACTACCTCGAAGCTCCCACAATATAAGGAAACCCTTAAGTGACATGGAAAGGCCATGTACACAGGTACTCAGTTAACTCTGTAGGTCCTTCAGTCCCAGACCAGACATCAGACATGTAAATGATAGTCCCAACTATCAAGTCATCGATGTTCTGGAAGTCTTCCTGGGACCCCAGCATTAAGTTACAAAGATAAGCCAACTCCAATTTGCCCTGTCCAAATTTCTGCACTATGGATCCCATGAGGATCACAAAATGGCTAGTTTTAAGCCTGTGAGTTAACTTGTTATGCAGAAACAGTAATCAATACAATTCTGTCTTAGTAAACATGACTAGAATGCAAGATGATACGTACCTTCTAGTACTTCATAGAGCAATGATTTAATTTATAGAGCAATTTCTATCTAATTAGGTTTTTTTTTGGTACTGGGATAGAACTCAGGACTTTGCACTTGAGAGGCAGTTGGCAGAACCACTGAGCTAAATCCCTGTCCGTATCCAATCACCTTTAAAAATCTCATTTCCTATATAATACTAGTAATTTTATTAATTAATGACAAAAAGGATGGCTTTGTGTTACTTTGGCTCTTCTAAGGCTGATATTCAGATTATCTCAAGATATTCACCCAGCCTTGCCCTCATCCCTCAGATAAACTTCTTTTTGGCTTAGCATGAATTGTGTTCTTACATTTAGTTCATAATTACCATAGGAACTAAACTGTACTCTGTATTACTATTTACAGCACAGCCCTTTTTAAATTCTGTAATATCTCTTATCATCTTTACTAACCTTTAGTTTAAATTCAAGTATTGCACTGTATCCAGTTTTTTGACATGTAATATTGACTGTGCCACCAAGCTCCAGTGTCATTGTGCCATAAAGAATTCCTAAAGAAAAAAAAAATCACAAAAGTTTGAAGACAAAGACAGGTACTGGGTTATGATAAACAACAATCTAACCTCCTTTAAAAGAAACATAATTCTAGGGCATTCCATCCCATTTAATAAAAATCTATAGTACAAATTTTTTTTCTGTAGGATATAAATAAATAACAGCTGATCCACAGTATGTATAGACTCCGTATCTGTAACTTCGCCTACTCTGTAAAATATATAGATAATTAAAAAATCAATACCCATAGTGCTTTTGTGGTCATTCAAGGACATGCATAGGGTGGCAAAAAACTTTGAGTCACTAAATATGTACATTGCTAGCCAAAGCAGAGCTAGGCCACAGTTTCAGATCTCACAATGTAAAAAAGTATTCTTTCTGCAGGATATTTAGTGGGTAGGTTCTGCATTTCTGCGCTTTTTGTTAATGATTTTGATCAAATCAACTGCTGTCTATTCTAATGTACAAGAAGTGCTATGCTGACCTTACAGAGAAATTATATACATTAAAGCTTTATTCAGGCACGAGTTATAGTGCTACTGGCTGTTAGTTCAGCAGCACTAAAAAAACAGTATATAATGTCACAATTCAATATGGTCTTTAAAAGAAACACAAAACAAAGTTATATACTGATTTAGTTGATGGAAATATTGTGACAAGAGGCTCAGAGGACCCTAACTCAAAATTTCTGTAGTAGCAATGATAAAATGAAACAAACAAAGAGAACTGCAAAATAGCTAAAAATTGGCTAAAAACTGGGGAAGTTAAAGAAAGTTAAACAGGTTGTGTATGTGTGTATCTATTAATTAAGCTGTTAAAGCAGTCTTTAATATGCAAACAGATGTTGTTAATTTCTAAGAGGGGAACAGACTATGAAATGTTTGTTATACTTACTTGCTCACAAAATTTTTATTGTATAAAACAACTTATGAGATCAGTGATTTGGGAATCACACCTTAGAAAACACACATAGAAAATCCTATAAAAATAATCATTTGCTATGTTCATCACAAAGGGTTATATTCTCCTCCCCCCATGCAATAAAAACACTGATATGAAAAAATTTTCCCTATTGCCAGTTGGGTATGACATGGGCTAAATGATACAAAAATTTAAAAATATTTATTTTTATAATTCACAATTTCAGATACTTCATGCTTTTTTTTTTGGTATCAGAGATCAAACTTGCGACCTTGTGCTTGCGAGGCAGGCAGCTGAACCACTGAGCTAAATCCCCAGTCCTACTTCATGCTTATTTTAAGAACTACAAATGAAGCTTTAAGAATAATCCAGCCTGAGGCCATAAGTTGGTCACTTACTAACTGGGTTAAACTTGAGAAAGATTCTTAAACATTTTAGGTTTCTCAACTGTGAAATGAGAGCATATTAAAGAATTTCTATGTTTTGTTGAATCAGTTATTAAAATAGCTATCAAAAAAGTGAATTTTTCCAGGTGTGGTGGTGCATGCCTGTAATACCAGCACTGGAGAGGCTGAGGAAAGAGTATATCAATCACTGTGAATTCAAGGCCGGACTGGGGTACATAGTAAGTTCAAGACCGGCCTGAACTTCATAGGGAAACCCTGTCCAAAAGGGGGAAAGAAAGTTAGTTTTAAGAAATATTTTGGAGAGGAACCAAGTGTTCAAGTGATCAAGCCAAGTGTTAAAGTTGATACAAAACAGTAAAAAGTTAGAATTGCAGAGACAGAGTTTATATCCTGACTTTGTCACCTCTTAGCTCTGTGACCACAGGCAAATTAACCTCTTTGCCCCTTACTTTCCTTATTATAAAACAGAGATAGTAATATTTCTACTTTAGTAGGACTGCTGAAGTGATGAAATAAGCTGATAAGTACAAAGCACATAGAACAGTTAGTTGAAATATAGTTTCGTTATAAATATAGTTATTGTTTAATATCTTTATCTGTATTCTATACAATGAGGGAGGGAATAATACATTTACTTTTTTTTATTGAGTATATTGGTACATTTTAGGTATACAGTACAGTTACATTCATTATTGGGATCTTTTACCTTTACATGACAGGTCTTGGTTCTCATTTTTTCCCCTTGTTTACTTTTAAGAAATTGTCAAATGAGGATGAGAAAAAAAAATAAAGTACTTGGTACATTAAAAAACAGCAAATTAAAATTTAAAAAAGGGTAATGGTACAAGATCATTTAAAATCACTTTTAAGGATGCTGAAATCACAGACCATTTCATCAAATTTCAAATCCTGCACACAGGCAAGCACAAAGTAATTCCACTATTATAAACCAGTCTTCCAAATAAAGTATATACAACAAATATCCATTATATATGTGAATTTATCACCACAGACGTATTCAGCCAATATCAATAATCTTAAGTATGGGTGAACAAAAGATGCCTTCAAATAAAGTATGTTTGACTCCACCAATCTCAAAGCATCGGAAAAAACGATCACACATATTTATTTTATTTTATTTTATTTTTTTATTTTTTTGTGGTACTGGGGATTGAACTTTGGTCCTTGTGCTTGCGAGGCAGGCTCCGGAACCACTGAGCTAAATCCCCAGCCCCTTACACATATTTATTTATAAAGAAGGTTTAAGAAATATCTACTCAAGTGTGGAAAGTATTACCTTTACAGTGAGCATAGGGCATTGTCATTACATAATCTTCTCCTCTATTCAAAAATGTTAAACGTGCTTCTCCTTCTAATATTGCAGATAATGAGTTTCCTGAAACAAAGCATGTCTAATTAAATTTCACAAAATTAATTTCAACTCATTTAAACAAAACATATTTAGGACACCTACCAGGTATCTACAGAAAAGTTTGTTTAAAATATCTCAATGTCAATGATTCAAATGTGCCCAAATATGTATTGATTACCTTCTATCTAAAATGGTAACTGATTCATATTCTCATTTTTACACAATGAGTACTTTCAAAAGTTATAGATATATGTTTGATACTTTATGAAGGCCATGTGAAAAAATCTTAAATATGTAAAATACCCAACGTCTGGATATCCACAATAGGAGGATTAATATAAAAAGCCCTTATTCAGCCACTATTGTCCACGTACATTTTCATCACAGTGAAGTATAAAGGTTTCTTTTTTGTATCCAATCTTATATATGGATTGGTATATAAAATAATTTATTATATACTATTTATAACTATAATATATCAACACAACTAACTTTTCCTTTATTTCAAAAGTACTTGTTCTTTTGGAAAACTTGAAAAATTAAAAAGATAATTACTCATAATTCTATCATTTAGGGTAATCACACACACACACACACACACACACACACACACACATATGTATATATATATATATTGGTACCAGGGATCAAACTTGGGTCTTTGTGCTTGCGAGGCAGGTGGCGGAACCACTGAGCATTAATCCCAGGCCCAAAGGGTAATCAATCATATTTTAACATAATTCTTTGCATCTTTTTTCCTTATACATTAGCACACACATAGAGATACCTATATATATATGTTTTAAAGTAGAGTTGACTCCATTTATTTTTTGTACAGTATTCTGCTTTTTATTTAACATTGTATATATAGCTATTTCAAATTTTAGTGTACATTAGAATAACCTGGGGTGACTAAAAAGTGCATGTTCTTGAGCACAGTGATTGTGACTTATTGAGTTAAAATTAGGATTCAGAATTTTAAAATTTCAACTAATACTCTGATTCCGGTAGTCCATGAATAACACTTGAAAAGTGTGAGCAGTTCTCCTAAATAAGGACATATTTTTCAGTGCAGAGAGAGGTATGTACCTATATTTTATCTGCACTACAATCCATTAAGTAAGGATTTAAAAGTAAATGTTGCTGAGAGTATACAGTAGTGATACCAAAAAAAAAAAAAAAAAAGAAAAAAAAAAAAAAAAAAAAAAAAGAAAAACAAACAAAAAACACGTTAATGGGTCGAAAAGATAGCCTCTGAAGTGGAAGATAATGGCACTAAAAATCAGTGGTAAATTAATCAAATAAAGGTAAAATTAGTTGGCTTTTGACAAAAGCAAAGTTATAATCTGCATCAATTCATACATACAATATGTGCAGAAATAAATGTCAGGAAAATTAAAGAACAATAAAAACAGAAAAGTTCAAGAGAAGATAAATAATTAATAGGCTAAAATAAGAGGGACATTCTAACCACAACACTCAAAGCAAACATCATGAAAGGAAAAAATAATTGTTTATCACAGAATGATCAAGAAAAAGACTGCTGCTAACTGAACCTGGACCAAGTTTTCTTATTAGTATGTAGATTCTCTATATATTTAAAGATTAAAATACAAAGACCGATGTCCCAGTAACACTGCGACAAAACAACTTGGCAGAGGTAAAGGTAAAAGAAACCCATTATGTACTAGAAAGGTCTAGAGGGCAATCATTTCATCTTTTCATTTGTGATGTTTGTGATGAATTTACACCTATGTGGTGAAGTTATATGAGATGAGCCACACCTCTTCTTATGAATGGGCAACAAAGTCATTATTCAATTAAAGATATTTAAAATGACATATAAATTCTTTGCTAAAAACAAACAGCAATTTCTTTTATGAATTTTATTTGTAAATAAAACTCATAGAAAGTACTAACTCTCTGGACAGGGTGAAGTTTGGGACAGGAAAACTCACCATAAAATTTGGACTTGGCCAGGATACTACCACTAAGGCAAAATCCATCTTTTCGGTTACTAACATAAAAGGCAGATATTGGTGGATGATGAGACACCTATTGAATACAGGAAGAAACATAAAATGTAGATAAATATATTATTGTGCTATTATCAAAAGTTAAAGTCTTATAATGAGTAAAAATTTTTTGATAGGTAATAAATTAAATATTGATGGTTAGAGTAACCATTTCGTATCTCCCATGGAAATCTACCCCCTGGTATTCACATTAAGGTAGCTCTCCCTCACAGTGAACCAAACTGGTTTTGCAGAATGGTCATTTGTGCAAGTAGGTTATAATGTAGCTTCCATCTTGGAGGGTCTTCGGGGCTCTCTCCCTCCTTCCCCCTCTCCTTTTCACCTTCTCTCTGTTTTCCCTCCCTTAGATTATCCAACCTCATCTTATGAGATAATAAGTTTTTCAAACCACTCGGTTTTGGCAGTGGATAACTAATATTCTTAAGATATTCCTCTATACTGTTCTTATGGATTACTGAATTGGCTGAAGGAAACAAACAAAATATGCTATTTTAATAATTGACAAATATGCTATTTTAATAATTCAATGTTTTCAATTTATGTACATTGTTTTTGTGAAGAATTACAGTGAACTAAAATGTAAGCTGGTATAATGATTAATTTAAAATATTACTATAATAAATAATTTCCTGAGGGGTGCATCAAAGGCTCTAGGGAGAAGAGGAAGGTTGTCAAAGGACACACGGTCTCATCTTTCTTACACTCAAGGAGAGAATTACTGTAAAGAGGAGTCACTGCTGTTAAGAGGAAACAGCATATTCCTCAGATTTGTGCAGACAGGGTAAAAGACAAAGAATAGTGAAAATAAATGTATGTAAGTTTAAATAACTTACAGGTTGAAAAAACTAAGCAATATTTTCTGATTGTCTACTATATGTATAAAAATAACAGCAAAAGAGGTTTCATATGCTAGGAGAGGGAATATAACTTCAATTGTTATTTTCCATAACAATTCAATTAGAGAAATATTCTGTAACAAGGTAAACAATACAAGTATTAGGTAATGACTTACTGGATAATCACAAAAAGGGCACAGACATTTGAGAAGGAGAAAAAAAAAATCACTGGGAGCTGCAGTTACTTGGAAAATGAAGAATGAGCAGCTCAGGGTTTATTGAAGCATAGCTGAGCACAAATACTGAGTGAGAGAACTAAATTTAAAAATAATGAGGGCAAGAAAGTATAAAATCAGATTATCTAGTTATGAATGCAGAGATCTAAGTACCTAACAAGGCATTTAGAGTCAGACGTGGTTGCACATGCCTGTAATCCTGGCACGTAGGAGTCTGAGGCAGGAGGATCAGTTAGAAGCCAGCTAGACTATACAATGAGTTCAAGGTCAGTCTGAATTCAAGGCCAGTCTGAACTAAATATCGAGGCTCTGTCTCACAAATCAAAAAAAGAAAAAGAAAGGAAAAAGAAAAAGAAAAGGCGTAAGACTTCTCGATAGCAGCCATTCTTTCTGGGGTGAGGTGTAATCTCAGGGTTGTTTTCATCTGCATCTCTCGAATGACCAGTGATGTGGAACATTTGTTCACATATTTACTTGCTGGTTTTACTTCTTTGTCTGAGAAACGTCTGTTCATTTCAGATGCCCATTTTTGAATCAGGTCTTTATATTTGGGGGGGGGCTGATTTTTTTGAGTTCTTTATAGATTCTAGATAATAGCCCTTTGTCTCAGGAGCAGCTGGTAAAAATTTTTTCCCACATTGTAGGTTGTCTTTTAGTTCTGTTGGTTTCTTTTGAGGTGCAGAAGCTTTTTAATAAAATGAGATCCCATTTGTTGATTCTTTGAGGATTTGTTCAGAAAGTCTTTTCCTATGCCAATGTTAAGAGTTCTGCCTAACTTATCTTCCAGCAAATTTAGTTAGTCTTTTTTAATATTTAGATCTTTAATCCACTTGGATTTTAGTTTAGTGCATGGTGAAAGATAAGGGTCTAGTTTTAATCTTTGGCAGGTTGAAATCCAGCTTTTCCAACACCATTTATTAAAGAGGCTATCTTTCCTCCAGTGAGGATAGTTGGCTCCTTTGTCAAAGATGAGGTAGCTGAGTACATCTGGAGTTGTTTCTGTATCTTCCAATCTATTCCAATGATCCTCAGGTCTGTTTCTTTGCCAGTACCATGCTGTTCTTATCACAGTGGCTTTGTAGTATAGTTTCAAATTAGGAACTGTTATACCTGCTGCCATGTGTCTGTTGCCTAGGATGGCTTTTGCTATTCTAGGTCTTTTCTGGTTCCAAATGAATTTTTGGATTCTTTTTTCTAGTTCTGTGAAATATAGTGTTGGAATTTCAATTGGCATTGCATTGAATCTGTATAGCAGTTTTGGTAGTATGGCCATTTTTACCATGTTGATTCTTCCTACCCAGGAGCAGGGGATATCTTTCCATTTTCTTATATCCTCTTCGATCTCTTTTTTCAGAGTGCTGTAGTTGGCAGGGTTGTGGGGAGAAAGCAACCCTACTCCATTGCTGATGGGAGTGCAGACTGGTGCAACCACTATGGAAATCAATATGGAGACACCTCAAAGTGCTGGAATTAGAGGTTCATTTGACCCAGCCATCCCTCTGCTGGATATCTTTCCAAAAGAATTAAAAGAATCACATCACAGTGATATATGTGCACCTATGTTTATAGCGGCATAGTTTGTAATAGCTAAAATTTGGAAACAGCCCATTTGCCCATCAGTTGGAGACGGGATAAAGATGTGGTTTTTCTAAAAAATAGAATACTACTCAGCCATAAAGAATGAGAAATTAGATTCATGCATAGGAAAATGGATACATATTGAGGATATACTCCTAAGTGAAATAAAGAAGTCACATATGTAAATATACGAATAAATACTGAATAAATTCTCTGGTGTGAAAAATTATAATGGTACATAAGATCCTAATGGTATAATTGACAATATGAAATAGGAAGAAGAGGGCTAAAGGTGTAGGGGAAGTGGGAAGGGTAAGGGAAAGGAAATAAAGGAAAAGAAAAAAAACCATGAGAAAATGTAAAAATGGAAATAAAGTATTTGTAAATAGGGAAGGGAGGAGGGGGTGAAGGGAGGGCAGGGGTAAGGGGAAAGAATGAGAACCAAGACCTGTCATGTAAAGGTACAAGATCCCAATGATGAATGTAACTGTAACTGTATACCTCAAGCTCAATGAGAAAAAAATAAATAATAAAAAAATAAAAAATAAAAGGCATAAGAGACTTTAGAATGCCAGACAAATTGGTATAACTCTAATTTCAGAACTGAGAACCACTGAATAATTTTAAGTATGATCACTATGAACTTGGCCAAAAGTAAATGAACAAATATAAAGAATGGACCAGGAAGAATGGACCAAGATGTAGGGGGAAAAAAAATAGAGATTTATTTTTGATCAAAGGATTCCATGACAGTAAGAGTAATAAATAGGAATAGGGCATTTAGTAGCATTTAGTAGTTAAATATTAAGTGCTTACCATTCACTAGTAAAAAAAGATCAAATAATAGTTCATTGAGTTAATATTGTCTATAAAAATAGCCCAATAATGTCAAAATCTGTTTTGTTTCTATAACATGCATTTCTAATACCTGTTCAGCAATATAAAAAGTTTTGCTGTTTGTTCTGGGATGAATCCATAAACAACGGAAAGTCTCACCAAGTATAGGATTATAAGGTTTCTTCAGTCCCTAGGGAGAAAAAAATATATATAAGTCTGTAAATACAAATACAATTCAAGATGGTTTATACCAGTCAAAACAAGTTTAACTGTATCATCAAAAGACATCTTTTTTTTTTTTTGGTACTGGAGATTGAACTGCTTGCAAAGCAGGTGGTGGAACCACTGAGCTAAATCCCTAGCCCAAAAGGCATCCTTATAAACTTTCATAGTGAAAGAAATTTTCATTAAGTAAAATTGTATTACATAAATCAAAATACAAGTCTAAATAACCATGAATTTTGCAATTTTTTTAGTAAGTGTTAATAAACAATTTAAAGTAACACATAAAAATAAAAAAATCATAAAAAGCTAAAGAAAGCAAAGAATAAATGTTACCTTTGGCTTTTTATAGAATCCTGACAAATACCATTTCACTACTTTCTTCAAACGGAAATAAGGATTTTCTTCAAGAGCAGCCCTAGAAAACAAAACAATAAACACAAAATCTTTGTAGGACATGCCACAAATACTCCCTCATATTTATCAACCAATAACTGGTAAGAGATAAGTCTAAAACAATTCATATTTAAAATAGATGGCAAAGATAGTTTGTATAAATTGATTTTCAAGAATTAGTTTTTCTTAGTTTGGTCATTTTTTCCCCTTGATTTTTTTTTCTATTCTTTGATACACTGCCCAGGTCTTTGTTTCAAATAGTGTTTGGAAACTCTCCAAAGCAAGGTTTCTCAAGTGAGATGTAGTAAGAGGTTCTGTGAGAAGTTGTGAGTAGAAAATAAACTTAGGTTTTGAAATTCATGCACTGCATGATGCCTAGCATTTGCAATGCTGAGCAGTAAGTAGCCCAGCAATAAGAAGGCAAGCAGTCCCACGAATAATTTTGTTAGAGGTCTTTGGCCCCACAAGTCAGTGAAGGACCAATGTTCACTTGATGGAGTCCATTTTCAGTAGCTGATGTCAGAATCAGTGCTAACTGGTAAGAGGTGTGGTGCAAGGAGGACAGGACAGTAAGTTGGTGTTTGCCACTCTCATTTATCTTTCTAAGATTTTATGGTTTTTCAGTCTCTACTAGAAAACACAGAAGTTTTAAATTAAAAGTATGGAAGAGTTAAAAATATTTTAATCAACTGAAAAGATTTTCACCTGTTTCTATTCTTTGACCTCCCCTTATGTTCTACAACTTATTTTCCAAAGTGAAAAAACAATACCAGTATAATAGATAAGTCAAAGATAATTTTCATTGTATAGGAGAAATCTATAGGAGCAATGACTCAACTGCCTCTTCACACCCATTTGGCTGTTGTTGCCAACCTGGCAAAACACTGGTTATGAGTGTTGGATGTGAGTTCTATTGATAAGGCGTCTTATTGTATTTGTTTGTAATGTAGCTATTATTCTTTATTTATAAAAAGGCATTTATGTTTCACAAGCATGACTGATGAGGTATGAGATGGCAGAGGCTGGGTCTAGGCTTACTGACAACTATGCCAAGTTGTATTTTTCTTCAGTAATAAACCACTAATTGCTCCCCTCCTATTGGTTTAAATTCTCTTATTATGTAATTTTGAATTTTACATATACAGAGCTCAAAAACTCAAAACAATATGAAGAAATACATGTCTTCAATGTATATGACTGCAATGTACAATAGTTATAATATTGTTCCATCTCGCTACAATGTTCCTACTTATCACCTATACATAAGGTTATTCTGGCTTGTTTTCATTTTTGTTTTTGAGGTACTGATGACTGAAGTCAGTGAACCCAGGGCCTTTACACTGGGCCACATCGCCAGCCGTTTTTATTTTTTATTTTGACAGGGTCTCACTAAGTTGCTAAATTGATCAGGGTTGGGCTCCAACTTGCCTCTTCCACCTCAGTGTTCCAGAGCGCTGGAATTATAGGCATGCAGATGGCTAAGGTTAGTTTTTTATAATGTTCTTTTAAAGTTTCCTCTATGCATAAATAAACAAATATAAGTAGACCTGTTTTTCTAAAAGTATAGTACACACTCTTCTGTATCTTCTTTTTCTCTGGAGCTCTCTCTATACCAATAGAGTTAGTTTTTCTGTATATGTGTAGATGTACCATGTATTATTTAATCAGTTAACCATGGCTGGACACTTCAGCTATCGTTAATGCTTTACTATTATAAACTCCACTGCAGCAATCTTCCATATGTGTCATTTGGTATATGTGGAGTTATAGCTGCAGGAGTTATTCACAATAAGCAAGATTAGTGCATGAAAGGATGAATGAATCTATATCTTGGTAAATACTGTCAGTTTCCCATCAAAGGCTCTGTGCTACTTTGTATTACTCATGAGATGTGTGAGAGTGTCTATTGCCCCAGAGAGTTTTGGCAACAGTATGTGTTGCCAGAAAAGTATAACCTATTTGTTGAAATGGGAATCTTTTTATAGGAATTTGCTTTACATTCTGAGAGAAATGAATTCCTAGACAGATAAAGAAAGAAGGAAGATGGAAGAACTGGTATATTTCAGAGAGATTAACATTTTGTCTAGCATATACTTTGTAAAATTTTCTTACAGTTTATCAATTATCATTTGACTCACTTATGATTTTTTTCCAAGGTTATTAATGCAATAAAAAGAAACTGAAAACAGATAGTGATGCAGAGTCTAAAAAATCAGGTCACAGGGCCAGTAGTTGGTACCACAGAAAACACAGTGTCTTGGAAACACCACTGCTGTTGGAGTAAGGGCATCAGGTGGAGGGGGTGGGGGTGAGACAGTGGCCACAAAGTTGCTGTTGTTTGCAAAGCTCTCCAGAAAACTTTAAGGACAGAAGTGGACAGTTCTTCTCCTGTTTAATTATGCTTGCATTCTTCAGAATTACACTCAAGAGTTTGGGGATTTAGCTCAGTGGCTCCAGCGCCTGCATTGCAAGTGCAAGCATTACACTCAAGATCAGCTGGCAGCTTCCAAAAAAGAGCAAAGATAAGAAAAGGTACTGATATAAAAGCCAGTAACTGGCAGATCATTCTGGTTGTGTAAGTTGCACAGGTCTCACAAGAAACAAGTCCTAGGATGGGACTTGAATGAAGGCTTAGATGAGGAGCACATGCCAATTACCAAAGTCAGTGTCAATTACTAAAGCTAGTGAACAGGTCAAGAAGCCTGTCACAGCAATGTGGGCAGAATTCGTATTTTCTTCAAAATTGTGATCTCCCAATACTTCATAAAGTACATTTTTTATTAAGATCAACAATAGAAGTGGTAAAGAGAGAATGATGTTAGGCTGGGGATTTAGCTCAGCAGTTTGGTGGCCTGCCTTGCAAGTGCAAGGACCTGAGTTCAATCCCTGGTACCAAAAAAAAAGAGAGAATGATGTTAGGCCGGGGATTTAGCTCAGCAGTTTGGTGGCCTGCCTTGCAAGTGCAAGGACCTGAGTTCAATCCCTGGTACCAAAAAAAAAGAGAGAATGATGTCTTATTAGAATCTGACTTTGGAAAGCCATAATCATTGAAAGTGGCACTCTTGAGAATCTCTAAAATCATGAAGTACAGTATCTTCTATTTTAAGAATTAAGAATATACTTACTCAGACAGGAAGTCTGCATGATAGTAGTAATCTGAAAGTTTATCCAGGAAAGACCGAGGTTCCAAAATAAATGTGGGCAGAACAACCCTGGACAAGTCCATACCCGGACGGACTTGTTTCAGTAGTGTCCAGATAAGGCTTTTGTTTTCTTCAGACACAGTTTCTGTTTGAGAAGCCTCACCTGCCTTTAGCAATTAACAAAACATACTGAAATATTATATTTACTTCAAATATGTAGACAAGACAGCATGTTGAAAGTACAAGTTTTCTCCAGGATTATTTCAAGCATACTTAAAATATGGAAACAACTCTTTAAATAATAAATAAAGTCTACAGCTATAAAGCTTAAGTAAAAAGGGATAGCTCCACAAAATACAAAATGAATAATATATAAAAACACTATATCCTATTATTTTATACTATACTTCTATGAATTAGCAATAGAAAGACAGTTATAAACTCATGTTTCCTTGCAATTTACTTTGCACTTGACAATGATATCAGGCAGTATCCTATTTCAAGAACAAATGAAGAAAATGTAAACTGTAAATTTGATAGCCTATATTGGTATTTGTATAAGTACTATACATGTGTTTAGCTGTTTACAAATCTTGAAATATTTCATATACATTTTACATATAAGTAAATAAATATTTAAAAAAATAAAATAGGTATAAATATCATTTCTCAGGAAAACATATCAATCAAATAGTATCTAAAACTTTATTCAGAAATTCCTAAGAATTAGAAAATCATAATCTCTGAAAATGTACTTTTACCTCTCCAAGCTCTTCATGGCTCTGTTCAGTGTAAGTGGTATCCTTCAAAGGCTCAACAGGCTCAGGTTCGATATATGAGTCATCCTGCCTTTCTGATGTATCAGTATCACTTTCTTCACTTTTCCCCAACACCTCATTGTCTGATTCATCATGTTCATGATCATTTTCTTTATCAGATTTATCAGAATACATATCTTGGTCCTTAAAATGCTGTCGTTCAATTTCACTATCATTTAACCTAAGGGAGTTATTAGGAGGAAGAATAAAGGAGGCTAAGAATACTTTACTTTATACATTAGAATGAATGTAACATTTATTGTGAGTTTATTATGCACTTGCCACTGTTCTAAATGTTTTCTATAGTTTAAATTCATTTAATCCTGAAAATTACCCTATGAAAAGGTAAAATTAGTTTTATTTTACAAATTAGTAAACAGAGGCACAGAGAAAAATGATAACCTGGAGTGATGTTAAAACATAATATTCTGAGTGCTGTGTCTCTCTCTTCCTAGGGCAAAAATCTTCAAAAAGTAAAATTTTAAACTACTCCTACATAGATTTGTTTTCTTCTATAAACATCGTTTCAAGCAAGCTCACTATCATTTTGGTGAAGAAGCAATGTAAGACAAGAACAGGCTCTCAAGTGAACTCAAATGAATTACAACTTCTTATTTGTAAAAGTCTCTAATGACAACCAAAGTATCTAAGAATAAGATGAAATAGCTTAATCTTGAGGCAAAAATTCCAGGAAGAATTGGAAATGGAAACTTTAGCTCACAGAAACATGGCTACAGTCTAAAATTGAAAAATTCTGCTAATGAATGTAACTGTACTGTCTACCTAGAATGTACCTATAAATTAAATTTTAAAAGAAAGATAAATTCTGCTATACTCATCCTATTCTTACTAAAAGTGATTAGGGTAAATAATCTGTATAAAGTGGGTAATAGCTTGGAAATAGATCCTGACAAATACACTTACATTAGTTGTCCCACTTAACTCCTGTAGTAGCCCATTCAGGCTCCAGGTATTTCGGATTGAAAAATTCTAGATTATAGGTGTAATAATTCAGGTAACAGAGATTTTAAAGGAGTAGAAACAAAGACACAAACAAAATAGTGTTGGAAAAGGATAGTAAAAAACTGTTTGGCTCAGGTTGCATGGATCAGTTTAACTTTAGGAATAGCAAGCTCAGTGCTGATTAGAATGAGCAGCTGCAAGATAGAAGCGGAGAGGTGGGGGAAGGGAGGAAAAGGAGAAGTTCAGTGTTCAAGCTACAAAACAACAAAGACACCAGCACCTGAACAGTCTTTGAACTGCTGCACAGTTTCCCCAAAGAAATAATTTTTTAGTATTAACTACAATGAGTTTCAGGAGATAAAGCCACAAACTGGATTTAATTCCAATCTCAAACACTTAACAATATAAAATACTCCCAGAAATACCAGGTACAGAAAGTAATTTGAGTGCCATTACAAAAAATGGGAATAGCAATAAAAATATCATATTTCATTTTTAAGAGGAAGAAAAAAACTGCATAAATTATCTAATATTTTAAACTGATCTTGAAAAATACATAGGATTATGACAGGTGAATAAGAAACCATTTTTAGTGGAAGGAATATTATGGACAAAGACAGTATGTTTGTATTTGGGAAAGAGAGTAATTCAGGTTGGTTTGAGTAAAGGAAATAAATGTTTATACTTAATTATAGCTGAAAAATTTTATTTTATTTTTTATTTATTTTTCCAGAACCAGGTATCGAACTTAGGACCTTGCACTTGCAAGGCAGGTATGGCACCACTGAGCTAAATCCCTGGCCCTAGCAGACAAATTTTAAAGGCTTAGGCCATATAGGAGAAGAAGATTGGCAAATTTCAATCATATGTTTATTTCTAAAATACTAGGACTATCAACTAACCTAGGGAACAACAAGGTCTCTGAAATCATTATAAATTAGTAATAATATCTACTTACTGGAAGTTGTCACCACTGTGGAGATTGTTAGCACGTAGTAAGCCATACAAAGTCACATGGGTGCTATCTGATGAAATGCTCAGGTCATGTTCTTTTCCTTCCCTGATCATTGTACGTTTAAGAAGACTAGAACATTTCAAAGCCAACTCCAAAGCATCCATCCAGCACCTTCCTAGAAGAACACAGATTCATACGAAGTATAATTAAAGAAACTATGAACACCCATTTTTACCAGTTAATTTTAAACATACTATTATTTCTTTGAGAAATATGCATTAAAATAGTTAATATGAACAAATATTGTATAATGTTAAGGATTTCTTAATGCAATCTTTGTTTTACAAATGATTTTTATATACTAAGCATCCAGAAACCACTGATAAACAGTTTAGAGCAAGCATTAACAGGTATATTCAATAATGCACTTCATTTTCCAAATTTTGGAACAATGACATGCACTATAATTTGAAGGTGCCAGCAAGGTACATAAAATATACTAAAAGGGTTATGTTTCTACTGTAAACAAACTACCTGAAAGAGTAGAAACCATTGTACTTACATGTATGAAAATTTTTAAGTTAGAAAAATTTCTGTATAATGCTATTATTATGAACTGCCACACTTAAGAGAAACATTAATAGCTCTATTTGTATATTAAAACATATTTCTATTAGCAGAAAAATGTTCATATATACTTCAGTGCTTAAATTTACACAAACACGTTTGTTTCAAGATCTGACAGAAACATCAGCCACACAAATATTTCCATATTGAAACTTCTTAATTCTACTTTGATTTAAAAAATAATCTTTGAAAAAGTCTTTGAAAGATTATAAGATTCTCTATATTCAGCTAATCTAAACTATAAATGTAAAAGAAATCCATGATTAATTAAGGTTTTAAAGCTATCTTACTTTCATATAAGTAAATCTTGTTCTATCATAATTGCTTCATGAATTAAGTGTGGAATAAAATAATTTGTACATTAATATCTTCATATATAAAATAAAACCAAAATAGTGCATATGTATCTTACATTAACATTTAATGATAAAATCTAAATAGGATAAAATATATCCCTAAAAAGTTAATATTTAATGAGTTATCATAAAGAACACTAGTAAGTCAAAAAGGTGTAATCTGTCAATGGGGGATAAAGAAGACACTCTAAGGTACTAACACACTGCTCAATTATACAATGCTTTCTTCCTATCAGATTTCTGTTTGTCTATCAAGTTAATGTATTTGGTCTTCTAAGCAATTTATAATTACAATTATTATACAATTATATAACTACATTTTATTATATAATTATATAATTACAATTATAATTACTGCTACAAGTATCATAATAAATAGATTTTTCCAAGGATAACACAAATTGGTATATGAAATAAGACCTTAAAAAATGAAACCAAAAATTAAATCCATCAAAAACTATAGTTACCATCTGACTCTGAAGTAGCTCGGATGATCAAATAACTGCTAGGTAAGGGCTGAGTTATAGATCCAACTGCTTCACCTTTTGGACCCTTAACAACAAAATAAATAGTATAGAGTAAGCATTATGACTTCTTAACTTTATATTGCCCACTATTTTCAGTAATAATGTACAGAAGGCATAGATTACAATTTCAAAAGCAAATAAGATTAAATTTCATCCTTCTTGAGAATGCAAGTATTAAGGGAAGTTTTCTTTTCCAACAAATATATTTCCTTAACAGAAAATAACAGTGATAGTTAAAGTCATTTAAGTATTTTTTAATATTGCTCAAATCTTAAAGAGAACCTAAAATTTACCATACATTAAACCCAATTTTAATTTTTTAACTTATTTTTTTATTAGTACATGTTTGTAGTATGTAGTGGTTACATTCATTGTGGTAAATTGGATAATACATCTTTATTTTTTTCTTCCCCTTCTCCTTTCCTTCCTTCCCCATCCCTCCATCTCTGGGTCCCTTTCCAACTTGAAAAAAGGTCTATCCCCTTAATTTCTATTATTCATCCTTAATTTTGCTCTTTATTTACACTTTGAGTTTCTCATGTAAGAGAAACCATACCATATTCACATGTAGAAGACTGAGTCTAGACCCATATCTATCACCATGTATGAAAATAAAATCAAAAAGTATCAAAGGCGTAGATATTAAAACAGGAAATTGGAGGGCTGGGGATTTAGCTCAGTGGTACTGCGCTTGCCTCGTAAGCACAAGGTCCTGAGATCAATCCCTAGTACCAAATAAATGAATGAATGAATGAATGAATGAATAAATAAATAAATAAATAAATGAATAAATGAAACAGAAAATCAGACTTCTGAGAAAATGGCACAGTGGTAAACAATAACAACTCAGCCTCTCCAAGATTTAGAATCCAGACACTAGAAAACAACAACTTGGGGAAGAACAAAAGAAAAATAGTTCTCCAGGAACCAGAAATGATCTAATAGGAACATTAAAACCTACAGCAAAATCAGAGAGACAGAACACAATGCAGAGAAGGGAAGGGACAGTCTACTTTCTCCCTTGCTCCCAGCTCATAGCTCTTGGGAAAGCGAGATGAAATCTGCAGAGACAAAGTAAAAACTGGGGACTCCAGAGGGCCAGCAGTAGAACAGACCAGTGGGTGCCAGGAGCTTCAGGGAGAGCACGGGATTCTGCTTCCATGTGAGTCCTCCTACAGGCAATAGCTGGTGAGGGACTCCAGTCCAAGTGCCTGCTATATCCCTGGAGAAAGTGCTTAGTCCGATGCCATTCTAGAGAAGCACTGATGGAACTGAGGATTCAGAGCAGCTGCAGGATAGCTTCCTGTCAGGGCTTCCAGTGTTACATTCCCAAAATGACTGGGTGAAAGACAGCCACGGGAGATGGCCTGGAAAGAGACTTGAGGGGCTTGAGCTAAAGGACACAGGTCCTACCCCCACAGCCAGAAGCCAGGATCTGGATTGAATACCTCTGGATTTGAAAATTACGACACTGGCCTCCTTGCCCTAATCCTACTGCCTGCTGGTGCCTGCATCCAGCATGGATCTGGGGTCTGACTTCCTGCTTTATCTACCAGTGTGAACAGAGACATGTCTTGACTTGAACACTGCCTCAAAATTATAGATCATGAAAGAAAACCACATACTTGAAATCACAGAGAAATTTCTTTTTGGTTTGTTTTTGTTAGTGTGTGCATTGTTTTTAGGCTTGTCTTATTTAATTTTTTCCTTTCCTCCTTTATTCTTCACCAGTTTCCTGGGGTTTGGGGAGAATATTCCTTTTTCCTTGCTTATCTCCTTTTGTTCTGTTTTTCCCTCTTTTCTCTTTTAAATTTTATCCCCTTAGACAGGGTTTTGCTTACTATGCTACTATGTAGCCTATGCTGGACTCAAACATCTGGCAATTCTCTTGGCTCAGTGCTAGGATCAAAGGCGTGTGCCACCATGCCTGACTAATTTTTTTCCTCTTAGTTTTACTCCTCATATAATTTCTTTTTTTTTCTTTTTTGTCTACCTTCTATTTCTTGTCAGTTTTTTCTCTTACCTTTACCTATAAACATCCTACTCCCTAATAAGATCCTTTGTTCTATTTCTCTCTGTTCTTTCTCATATCATATAGCTTAAGGTTTCTTATTTTCCCTCCTGTATTCCCATGTTCCAAAACTTTATATATTTAATAATATGACCATAAAGCTTTATTAATCTTTTGATAGTTATTCTATAAAATTACTGTTGAATTCCTCTCTACCACTAGTGGAAATATAGCTATCACCTTTTGTACATATTAGCTCTAAAATAATAAGTCAATTATATTAATGTTTACACCATAATTGTGGATTTCTTCTTTAAGGTTAAAAGTGGGACACAGTTGATTCTTATAGTACGTTAATATCTAATTTGTCTTGAACAATATTACTTCAGCTGTTTACCAGAGTCACATAATTGTTGCTATTTCTCTGTAAGTCAACACTCAGATTACCTCGGTGACATTAACAATTCTAGAATACATTTTCAGAGAACTCAGTTGTTGGAATGATTATACTATTTCCTCCCATCGCAAATTAATCAAGGTGGTCAGATCTTGGGCCTACATATAGTTAGCTATACCTGAAGTACATCACTGAAAAGCAACTAAAGGGATCTCTATACTAGCACTAAAGTCTTTAGAGTACAAGCATCCACAAACATCAGCACAAAATAATAAAAATATGAGAAGACAAGCCAACCAAATGTCTCCTAAAACTCCTAACTATTCCAAAGCCAATCCAAGGTCATTAAAAGGCAGAACAGTGTAAGCTGCACACCTGAAAACTCCCCAAATATAAAAAAAGAAATAAATATATAAATGAGGAATATAGAATCCCAAATAACCATGACCAAAAGAGAACCTTTCTGTGTCACATTATACTCAAAATATCAACATACAGCATAGGGACAAAAATCTTAAAAGGTGTTAGAGAAAGGCAATGAATCACATATAAATGAAAATGCATCAGAATTACAGCAGACTTCAAAACACAATCCTTGGAGGGCTTGAAGTGAAGTATTTCAAACTCATAAGAACTTATAACCCTGAAAATATATCCTTCAAAATTGACTAGAAATAAAGTACTTCCATGACAAGGAGCACCTGAAGAAATTGATAACGACCAAGTCAGTATTAAAAACAATCAAGGTTATCCTAGAAAAAGACAATGAAGCCATCAATGCCAAGAAGTGAAAAAGAATAAATATACTTGGCAGAATGATCAGCTAAGCACAAAAAGCAGGGGGCGGGGGGAGGAAACCAGCTAATGTAAAATAATGCAATGACAGGAAGAAGTCAATAACTCTCAATGAAAATGGTCTCAATTCAATTCTCCAATCAAAAGACACAGATTCGCAGAATGGATCAAGAAACCAATCCAATTATATGCACTACATAAGAAACACATTTAATTTAAAGAGAAACTCATGGATTAAAAATCAAAGAATGGAAAACAATATTCCATGTAACAGGAGCCCAGAAAAAAACAGGCACAGCTACTTTAATTTCAGACAAAGTGGATTTCAAGCCAAAATTGATCAGAAGAGACAAAGAAAGTCACTACATATTGTTACAGGAACAATAAAGCAAGAAGAGATAACAATTATAAACTTAAAACACACTAAATTCTGGCACACCCAACTTCATCAAACAAGCATTGATGGACATGAAAATCACACAAAACTAAGACAAATGTAATGGGGGAACCTCAGTACCTCACTGCCACTAATAGACAGATAAACCAGACCAAAAGATTCAAAAAAGAATTATCAGAGTTGAACCAAACTTTCCAACAAATGTACTTAATATATCTACAGTACGTTCCACTTAACAATAACAGAATACAGATCCTTCTCAGTAGCACATGGTACTTTCCCCAAAATAGAGCCCATAAATCACGCTTAAATAAATGTAAAATAATCAAAATTATTGCATACATATTATCAGATCATAATGCAATGAACCTAGAAATCAATAGAAAAAGGACTAATCTCAGGAATACATAACAAACTTAAAAAAATTAGACTCTTTAAAATTAAAGACCCCATCAAAAATGGGCATCTGAAATGAGCAGACACTTCTCAGAATAAGAAGTACAAATAGCAAATAAATATATGAAGAAATGTTCAACATCTCTGGTCATTAGAGAAATGCAAATTAAAACAACACTGAGATTCCATTTCATTCCAGAAAGAATGGCCATCATCAAGAAATCAAACAACAACAAATGTTGGAGAGGCTGCAGGGAAAAAAGGGAACATTTCTTCATTGTTGGTAGGAATATAAACTGTTACAACCACTAAAGAATCAGAATGGGGATCCCTTAGAAAACTAAAAGTAGAAATTCCATTGACTCAGCTATTCCCCTTCTAGGTATCTTCCCAAAAGTATTAAAGACATCCTATTACTGAGACACTTCCATACCCATATTTATTCCTGTGCAATCCACGATAGTTGAATCTTGGGAGCAGCCTATATAACCATCAACAGATGAATGGATAAAGAACATGTGTTTTTTATATACAATGGAGTACTACTCTGTCATAAAGAAGATAAACTTGAGTGATCTGAAGGAAAATGGGTACACTTTGAGACCATAATGTTAAGTGAAACAAATGAGACACACAAGCTTAATTATTACATGGTTTCCTTTATATGAAAAACCCAATATATAAAGTACAAAGTAAAAACATAATAGGAAAAAAAGGGGGAAAATGCAGTATTACCAATGTATCTAAAAGTGTTCCTTGATTTAGTACAATTTTGTCTTATGAATTTTATCTATATTTTTGGCTTGTTAATCTTGCTGTTAACTTGTGTTTATTATTTATGATAAGTAATTTGATAAGGACTTACAAATAAAGTAATCTGATGTTGGAAAAATTTTTCTAAAGAAGGAATGAAAGGGAAGGGGGAAAAAAACAAGTATTGAGATGTGTTACGTATATGTGTCAACCAATTTCCCACAATAAATGTAATCA
This sequence comes from Fukomys damarensis, assembly GCF_012274545.1. Classification (NCBI taxonomy): domain Eukaryota; kingdom Metazoa; phylum Chordata; class Mammalia; order Rodentia; family Bathyergidae; genus Fukomys; species Fukomys damarensis. The sequence goes on from NW_022900927.1 coordinate 40,169,744, forward strand.
TTATGTGCTAGTAAAAATAAAAGTAAAACAGAAATCTGCTAGAAGATAAAATAGGTAAACCCAATTTTAATTTTAGCAGAGAATTTTCAACCCACCAGTGCACTAGATATAAAATAGTGAATTTGTTTACTTTTGATATTATTTCTTGTGGAATTGAGGTTCTGTTCAGAAAGTGCTTGCCTACATCTATGTTTTTTCTAGAATTTTACCTATTTTTATCTTCTAGCAGATCGTTTCTGTTCTATATTTAGATCTTTGATACATTTTGATTTTAGTTTAGTACACGGTGAAGTATTTGGATTTAGATTCAATCTTCTGCATGTGGATAGACAGGTTTTCCAGCAGTATTTGCTTTTTTCCAGTACTGGGGATCAAACTGAGGACCTTGCTCTTGCCATGTAGGCGCTGGCACCACTGTGCTACATCCCCAGCTCCCAGCACCATTTGTTAAAGGAGCTTTCTTTCCTCCACTGTACATTTTTGGCCCCTTTGTTAAAGAGCACATAGGTAAATGTGCCTGGCATTGTGTGTGCATCCTCTATTACTTTTCATTGATCCACATGCCTGTTTTTGTACCAACAGGTAATTTTCCTTAAGGAGGAGTTCAAAATCCTTTATTCAAGTATAATTAACTTTTCTAGAAACTAAAGCAATAGTCATTTTGTAGATACTGAAATTACACTGACTGATTTGGTTAGCATACAGCACAGGAGTAACCACAGTAATGCTTTTTCATTATAAAAAGGTTAAGAGCCCAATCTTGAAAGAAAGCTGCCTCTGTGAAGAGTAAGTAGAGCTGCTTTTTCTAGGCTTCCCATCACACATTCATATCATTACAGGAAATACCAGAGATAAATGGCAGTTTCTATTTCAGGGAATCTTACCATTTTTATGAAGAGAAAAAACACAGTAAACATGATACAATATTATAAAGAAGAGAAATCTGATAAATATTTTTTGAAAAAGTAGTATGTTAGATTACCAAGGCAAATAAAGACTTTTGATGTAATGTGGATAGAGACAGAAAAGGGGACTTTTTTTAAAATAGAAAGGAATTTGAGTACTGGCAAAGGAGATAAGTCATTTGATTAATTTATCAGTTCTACTCACAGAACGGTCATTTTTACCTCAACAAGTGTTTACATACCTTCACTGCCCAAATAGATTGCTCCAGAGGGTGGAAAAGTTTGAAACAAAAGCCATCCTTTTTTGATGGACGCTCAATGATTTCACAGGCATTCAGAAGAACAGTTCCAACCCACTGACCATTTTTTTGGGTTTTATAGATCAGTAACACCCCAGGTTTCAACACACACCACAACTTAGTCCAGCTCTTTAGAGTACCACGAATCTATAGAAAATAAGTTTATTCAAAAAATAAATACTTGTTTTTTTCTTTCTGGTTCACAAGACACAAACTAATGGCAAATAGAATGTTTTAATGTAAAGTCTCTATGACATACACATTTTAGATTACATACATACTTTTTTCAAAAAGCCACTACAAGAAAAGCACTGCAAACAGATGTAAAATGATATGGTTTCTGCTTCTAAGGATCTTAAATTTTAGTAGAAGACAAAGTTAGCAGTTTCAAAATAATGTACTAAGTATAATAATTTTCCTAATTTTCTGGACCAGGTCAGGGCCCATTAAAACAGACTTCCCAGGTATTGAAGAGTCTTCTTTTTTGTAGCATTTATTGTAGCTGCAAATGTATTTGTGTAAGTAAATTATTATTCTCTTCTTTCTGAATTTTCACCTTACTACCACATGACAGTGCTGAAAACAGACAATAGGCAGTGGATATCTGGAGAATGATAGGAAGAGGAAAGAACTTCTTCTTGGCTCCTAAAAGTTCTTTCCTTAAATTATTTCTGGTAAGTACAGAAAGTGCACCATATAAAATTCTTGAAGGATTTCATTATGCAGTCCAGGCTGGTCTACACTCATGATTCTCCTGCCTTGTTCTCCTACGTGAAGGAAATCTTTAAACACAAGTTACATTAATCTCTCATAAAAAGTTCTTTATCTGTAGTGCTACATCAATAAATATATGCAACTACTTTTTAAAATCACTCTTTATGAAAAAAGAAGGAAAAAAATGGAAACAAAGCTCTTAGGAAAGGGGAATGGGAAGAAACAAGAATCAATATATATCATGTACAGGTACAAATTTCCAATGATTAATGTGACCATAATGTATACCTAAAAAGTACCAATAAACCTAATAGGAAAAAAATCACTTTTTATCTGTAATCCACTAGAATAGCTTCTAGGGACTAAATTACATGGATGCTAATAGAATATTTAGATTAAAAACAGGAATTGTTCTCACTTTCACTTACTGTATAACATGTTTTCTCAATGTACTTAGGAGAATTATGAAATAAATATGGCTTTCCTGCCCGCTTTTCCCACAGGCAGATCCCAGTAATTCCAAAGAAAAATTTATAAAGGGAGAATTTGGAACCAGGCATACAGAAAAGATAAAATCTATAAGAAAAACCCATGTATATATATATATGTAAAAGAAATGGTGAAACAAGAGAAGAAAAAAGAAGAGAGTTACCCTGAGATAACATTCTGGATCTTAGAGGTGTAATGCTAGAAAACAAAGGACAATTATCAGAATGAAGGTAATGTTTAAAAAGAGTCACGGGCTGGAGATTTAGCTCAGTGGTTCTGCCACCTGTCTTGCACACACAAGGTCCTGAGTTCAGTACCCGATACCAAAAAAATAAAAAATAAAGAGACAGTCAGAGCCCAGTTTGGTGACACATGCCTATAATCCTGGCACTTGTGAGGCTGAAGCAGGAGGACTGCCAAGAGTTTTGAGGCCAGCATGGGCTACAGAGTGAGTTCAAGGCCAGCTTGAATTACAGATCGAGACCCTATCTCAATAAATAAATAAGTAAATAAATAAATATATAAACAGACAGTAAGTCAGAGGGTTTGGCTATGAAAACGTGAGATTAAGTAGCACTTGTAAGTAGCAAGTAGTACCAAAATAAGTTGGAAGTGGTTTTTAGCAAAAAAATTTGAAGGTAACTCTTAAGAATTTCTTGAACTTTGTAAGGCCAACTATCATCAGACTCATATATTAGTGAGAAAATTTCTAGTAGATCTTATAAGGGTTATGAAGTTAGAAGTTTTACCAACTCTTGAGCAAAGTGGAAAGTCTTCAGAGCAGTGTTGATTCCTAGGCAAATGCCAGATACTAAAACTCTCTGGCAGTTAAGAGTCTTACAAATTTATTCTTTTTTTTTGAGGGTGGCCTTGAACTCATTGCATAGCCCAAGCCGGCCTCAAACTAGCAGGATCCTCATGCCTCAGCCTCCTGCTTGCTGGGATTATAGGCATGCACCCACCCAGCTATAAATTCATTCTTAAAGTTAGAATTAGTTTGAAAGATTCCTATCAGTTATCCCTCAGATGGGAATGAGAAAAAGGCTAGAGCGATAGGGATGAGGAAAAAGGAAGTAAAAATAAAAATAACCAGAGGCCCAAAGAATTGGCTAAAGAAACACCAATATTTGTCTAATAATTACTGCTTTTCAAATCATAACTTAGATTGGAACATAAGATCCTCTGGAATATAATGGATAGTTTCCTTCCCAGTGAAAAATAGAGATTCAATACACACCAACCTTCAACCAATCAGCCATAACAATAACAGAAGGATCTGTGATTGTACTGAGTAACTCCTTTGTGGCTCTTTTCTTCTCTTCTCGGTAATTTTTCTTTTGTACCTATTTTATATAAATAATTTAAAAAATTAAAAACAATATAAAAATCAAGTTCTTTTCAATTTTTTAGTCTACACAATGTAGAACATAAGATTCTCAATGTGCTTAGAATTCTAGCATCTTAGAATTATGGAAAGCTATAATATATTTAATTGTTTTATTGCTGGGAGGAACTTTTAGGCAACTTGGGTTAAAATGTAGATTTTCTCATTACTAGTACCTTTTATAGTACTATCTCTTTAAATTATCCAACAATGCATGAATATAATCTCATAGTAAACACTTCAAGTAAAAGAAAGCTAAAAGCTATTTTTATTATTACCACATCTTAATGCAACTCCCAGAACTGGCTACTGTTAATCTTCTTTAAAACACTGCCTTTTAAGCCTCTTTATATGATCTATACAAATATATAGCTCTATGTCTTTTTAATATATAAAAAGTCCTCTCATTCAATATTTTCTGGAGAATTCCCAGGAGTACTTTATTCATATATTTCAATTCCTTGGTAGTGAAAATTGAATCCAGAGCCTTCATAGTGACTTCTGTCTTCAGCCCCTTTTACTTTTTATTTTGACACAGTCTCTCACTCAGTTGCTAGTTTGACCATGATGGGCTCAAACTTGTGATCCTTCTTATGCAGCCTCCCAGAGTTCCCCACCACCTCCAGTTTACCTTATTCTTTTAAGTGCTCTATAGGATTCCTAGTATCAAAATAATGAGAAAGCTAACACTGGGTGCAACCTGTGAACCAGTCACTTTTCTAAGGATTTAAGCTGTATTACTATTACCTCACTTAATCATCACAATAATCTTTTGAAGTAGAACTATTATTAACCTTATTTTAACAGATGAGAAAAGTGAGGTGGATAGTGCAACAGGCTCAGATCACACAGCTAGATAGTTGAGGAATCAGGATTCAAATCGAAGCTGACTGGCTCCCAAAGCTATGCTCTTACTTACTAGGTTAAATTATTTCTATCATTTTTCTTAATGAATTCACTTACTGATAGAAATCTACTTTGATTCCAATTTTTGCCTATTATAAACAATACTGCAATTGTTTGTAAACAGAAGTCTTGTTTTCTTTCCTGATTCTAAAATGTAAGAAATAAATATGGAACCATGACAATGTAATTAATTTATTCAATAGATTTACCTCAAGCATGTTATTTCTGAGATTGCTAAGAAAGCAGCAATGGATTAATTCAGTCTTATTAATACTTTATTGTGTGAGGGTAAGAGTAAAGACAATCTATTTTTGCCTACATTTTTTTTTGTTTGTTTGATTTTTTTTTTTGAGACAGGGTCTCACTATGTAGTTGAGACTGACCTGGAACTCACTATGTAGCCCAGGCTGGTCTCAAAGTCACAGTGAGCCTCCTGCCTCAGCCTCCCAAGTGCTAGGATTACAGGTGTGCGCCACCATGCCTGGTTTATTAGTGCCTACATTTTTAAAAAATTGCAGTATAAATATATTCCACAAAAAGTTGCATTTCATGGACATTATATATACAGTAATATTTTTATAATTTCATATCCAAAGAAACTTTAGACTTTTGATTTTAAAAAATACTCATGTTGGAACTAATAGATTTAATGAGACTGCAAATGCAAATAGGACTAAGCATGAACACAAATGTGTTAAACAAACAAGGCAATGACCAGTTGAAAGCTTGCAATCCAAAGCCTCAGGTTCTGTTCGTATTCAGGAAGGCAGGTCCAATAATATGTATTTCCTTAGAGAAGTTAAATTTGGCCTTTTAATTGCTAGCTTGAATTTTTAAAACATCATATAGTTCAAACAAAATACGGACCAAATTCAGCCCAAAATCTAGTGGTTAGAAAATTGAAATTTTAATGGGTGCCAGAGATTTGCATCAGGTGGTGATACGCCTGCTCAGCTCTGTAACAAGATTGCATGTCCTTAGGCCCCCACCCCCAATTTGGCCACTGAAGCCTGAAGCATCCTTCTCAGAGAAGCATGTTTCTTTGAAGCAGTCTTTGACAACCTAATGCACCATACGAATGTTAACACTTTCATGTGTGCCTGTCTATATGTCTCTCTGGATATGTTTTCCTCCTTTAAGGACAAGAATATGCACATATATTTATTAATCTATTTTTTGAGGGAGGGAATACTCAAGACCTTGTGCTTACAAGGCAGGCACGGTGCCACTGAACTAAATCCCTGGCCCGTAGCCTACATTTTTTTTTTTTTTTTTGGTACTAGGGATTGAACTCCAGACCTTGCACTTATACAGCACCACTGAGCTAAATCCCCCACCCCAACAGCCTATTTTTAAAAGCATAAACAAAGTACAATGTAAGTTACTTTCCAGAAGTATCTATAGAAACTAACCTTAAGAGATTCTTTTTTTGTGAGCTTACTTGAAGTTGAATTGTCTTTTTCTGAGCCATTATAAAGTTTCGATTCAGACTGAAATTACATAGAAATGAACAGAACATAAGTAACAAAACCTTCACTTAATCTATACATGTCATATAAAATCTAATGTTAATTTCTCAAATTCTTATCATTTAGAATTATGATTTAACCAAATGCAGATTTTTAAAAATTGTTTTTTCCTATACAGCATTTCTTTCTTTCTTTTTTTTTTTTTTGATACCAGGAATTGAAACTTGCCAGACATTTGCTGCCCTGCTGAGCTATATCCCAACCCTAGAGTATTTGTTTTTAAAAACAAATCCATGTTGAACCCATAAATACTCAAAAGTAATAATCATCTGCAATGTAAAGTTAAATAAGATTGTTTCTGAAGTTTCACATTCTACTTTTTCAGAGCATTTCTAAGAATATACACAATAATTTAGTTAATTCTCTAGACAAAAACTGCCAAAGCAATGCTTTGTTTGTTTGTTTCTTTGATACTGGGGACAGAACTCAGGTCCTTGTGCTTGCAAGGCAGGCGGTGAAACCACTGAGCTAAGGCCCCAGCCTGCAATGTTACTTTTTAACAGCTGAAATATTCTAAGTGAAAAACCAAACCTCCTAAATTTTAACAAGTTGCTATATACACTGCCCAACTAGTTTGCCTCCTGAACTAGGAAGAAATATAATCTTCAGAAACTAGTATTAAACCATTCTAAATTGTACCATATCAAATCACAATATTCACAGGATCTCTTTCTTCTTAGGTATCCAATGTACCTAAATTCTTATCAATGTCTTTTTTGCTTTCAGACTTTTATATTTCCTATTTTTATTTGTTACAGTATAGATGTAAAATATCTCCTTTAAATTATGGAATCAAGTATTTTTGTCCCAGAAACAGGAAATATATTAATTTTCATAAGGATCTTAAAAAATGGGCACACCAAGTGCTTTTATCACCATTTTACAAGTCATAAAAGGAAATTGAGGAAATTGACTTTCCAAACTCACAATCATTAATAGCAGTGATAAGATCCTAGATCTCCTAATCCAGAATGCTCACGATCTTTCACCGGGTAGAAGAGCACAAAACTAAAAACTGTTTCCATAAATCTTAGAACAAAATCAAACATATTCCTTCAGTGTCCTATAATTTAAATTTTTCCTAGCATTAGATACAGGAGACAGCACTTAAAGAGTTCTTAGCAATATTACTAGAACTAAGAATTTATAAACAACTTGATCTGAATGGTGACTTTTAAATGTAGAATGGCCAGGGCTGGGGATTTAGCTTAGTGGTACCTCTGCCTGTCTCACAAGCACAAAGTCCTGAGTTCAATCCCCGGTACCAAAAAAAAAAAAAAGTAGAATGTCCAGATTTGTATATCACTAGATACAATCAAGGATAAAAAGCTTTTGAGTATAACTTCCTCATTCAATTATCAGACCCATGAAGGGGGCATCATGTTTACTCATCAATAATATTCAGTATCTCACCTGAAGAAGAGACTCAATAAAACATCTGATCTACTAATAAAATTAAAATAAACATGGCAGGTGTTGTCTAATTTCTCTCATATAATAAAAATGTCTGTGCTACTTGGTACAAAATACCAGTTTATGGTGATAGTACTGGCTGACTATATTGAAAACGAACTGCAAAAAACTCTGAATATAGAAAGGGAGGATCAACTTGATTAAAATTTTGCTGAAGTTACTGATTTTAAGTACTAAGCTTGAAACATCAAATCTCTTATTCCCAAAATTATGTTGTACATTGTGATACCAAACTAATTTCACAAAATTCCTCTAGGTTAACAGGTCTCTGTCTTTTCCTTGGCGCTGAGAACTCAAAGTTGTAATGGCTAGTATCAGAGGATATCTTAAAATTATCATGACATTTGCTTTTCCACAATTTAATAGGACATGTGTACTGTAATATGCTTACATATTATTAAATGAAGAATACTAACAGTATTAGCTTAAAAGTTAATGAGTGGGCCAAGGGATTTAGCTCAGTGGTTCCACCGCCTGCCTTACAAGAACAAGGACCTGAGTTCGATCCCCAGTACCGTCCCCCCAACAAAAAAGTTAATGAATGTGTTACCACAAATCCCAGGAGTCCTTGTTACATGGTCTACTTTTGACAAAATAATGAACCAGTGAAAACGTTATATATTTTATACATTACTACATCAGTTTCCTGTATCAACCTACTTTTTGTTTTGTTTTGTTTTTTTGGAGACAGGGTCTCACTGTATAGTTGAGACTGACCTGGAACTCACTATGTAGCCCAGACTAGTCTCGAACTCACAGTGATCCTCCTGCCTCAGCCTCCAGAGTGCTGGGATTACAGGCAAAGGCCATCACGCCTGGCCTACAACATACTTTTAACAGACCAAAAATTAAAAAACCATAAACCATTTTTACTAAATATCTTAATAAATAACTTTCTTTTCATAAACTTTACTGACCACTGTCTTGTTACCCAATTTATATTAAATAAAACTGTATGCTTTTTCTCTTGTCAATCTGTCTTTTGTTATAGGGGTATTAGCCACGAAGCCTGCAATGGGTGAGAAAAATAACCTTTTCTCCCCATACAATCAAGGCATTTCATGTATAAATTATATAAATATGTATGATGTATTATTAAACTTCCATCCTTAATACACATATGATAGATGGACCTTCATGTAAGGAATACTTGAAAAGTTAAATGTAACTAATAGTTCCATAAAATCATATATAAAAACATTGCACAATCTTCTTCACTTGATCTTAGCCAAAAGGCCGAGAAGCGATTGCACAATCTTCTTAACCATTCCCAACAACAAAAATAGAAGGTAGTAAGAAAATATCTTATTGCTGAGAAGAGCAGAGAATTTAATGGTGTAAGAAATAGGTTTTCTAGGGGCCAGGGATTTGACTCAGGTTCCACTATCTGTTTCACAAGTGCAAGGGTCCAATTTCAATCCTCCCAAAAAAAAAAAAAAAAAAAAGAAAAAAAAAAAGAAAAAAAGAAATATTTTCTGGGCTGGGGATATAGTTCTATACATTGCTTGCCTGACAAGCACAAGGCCCTGAGTTCAATTCCGAGGACCAAAAAAAGGAAATAGGTTTTCTTAGTCTTTCAAGTTTATTCCAAAAGCTTTTTCTGTTGCTACTAAATCTGATCAGAAAAAACAGTCAAAACTCAAATCCTGTGACAAATTTTAGAAAATTCAGTGTAGGAAATTGCTACATCATTATAGTGTTTCTTAAATTTGAGTATGTTTTCTTAAAGAAATAAATCTCAACACATCTAAGAATAAATATCCCAGTTTGAGAAAGACTGATTTAAGAAATAGGTCTTATTTTAAGAAAAATAATTTAATTGCAGGCTATTACTGCAAAGATCTTTGTCCTTTAACTGATAAAATATAAATGTTTAGATTGTCAAGTAAATGAACTAAAAAAACTTAGAATTTTTTCCTTTTAAAAGACATGAACCTTAGAATATCTCTGAATGGAATCCCCAGACTCCAGTCTGAGAAGTATTACTGTGGCTAAAATATCAGAAACAATATCACTCTGGAGAAAACACTGGCTACCAACTGGCTGTGTTTCTGAGAAACCAGCAGTACTTAAATAATTTCCAGTAGAACTTTAATTTTTCCATACATACTACTTGGCTTAGACATATCAACATAAGAAATATCCCATAAAAACTATATAGAATTTCAGTTCCTGCACTGTAAATATTAAAAAATATAATGATCATAGATTTGGAACAACAATATGCTTACCTTGCTCTTTGACATGCAAAGTGAAGATTCATCTCTATTTTGAGAAATATCTTCCCTCCCCCTTTCAAAACCTTTGGGAAAAAATAGTCAATATCTCAGCATTATTTTTTAATATATATAGTTATCAATGTCAACATTTTATATGCATAAAATTTAGTGAATATATATTCACATTTTAATGAATATTTTGGTATATATATAATTACATATATTTGTTTTTCTTTTTTTCTGCTTTTTCTGAGTCAGTGTCTTGCCATGTAGCCAGGCTGGCTTAGAACAAATGATCCTCCCACTTTAGCCTTCCAATTACCAGGATTACAGGCATGCGTCACACTTTGTTTCGATTTAAGATACAGACTATATTTGATGTGTATCAGTGCAGGAAGTCTAGGCTGTACACAGTTTTTTACTGTAATAGTTTATAGGTTTCTAAAGAGTCATCTCTACTATACTTATTTAGAATAAATTACAGCTTAGGGAGGCAATGAAGTTCTTCCTCGAGCCTACCAAAATCAAGCTAAATGGCCATTTTCTTGCTCCTACAGAACTTCATATGAAATCAGCCCTTATAAACCTTTTATTCTAGTGACATGGTTTCTAAAAAGGGCAAATGACAGACCCAAGCAAGTATGCTTTCACACCACTGTGAAAATAGAAATATTTTCGAATACAGGTGATTTTAAAAGATCGGAGAAATAAGCCTGGAACAAGGGCTTTGAGAAATAATCCTGCAGTGGCATATACTTGTAGCCCCAAGCGTATACTTGTGAGGCTGGAAAAGGAGGAGCACTCAAGCCCAGGAGTTTGAGGTCAGCCTGAGCCACACACTGAGACTTTATCCTTATGTTGCTCACTCCCCACACCAAAAAAAGAGGAGGGAAAAAAAGGAAAAGAAAAAACCACTTAGCATAGTACTTGAGACACACAGTATATACTTATTAATGTTGAACCTTTTATCATTGTCTATTGCTAAACAAATGCTAAAAGGTTGAACATAAAATACATGAGTGTAGCAGGATAAACACACATAGGAGCTTTGCATTCACATAACATATTAAAATAGCTGAATGCTAGTCAGCTGAATGCTGAAGCAATTAACAAATTATTATTAAATTATTATAACAATACAATTAAAGAGGTAGGGGAATGGAAAGAATGGAAAAGAAAAAATATGAGAAAAGAAAAGAATGGAAACAAAGTCGTTGTAAATAGGGAAGGGTGGAGAGGGTGAAGGGAAGGCAGAGGAATGGGGAAAAAATAAGAACCAAGATACATCATATAAAGGTACAAGATCCCAATGAATGTAACTGTACTGTATACCTAAAAAGTACCAATAAATTTAACGAAAAACATTCAATTAAAGAATGTTAATAAAATTTGTGCATCAAATATTAAAAGAACAGTATACATTTTAATGTGATTGTTTCTACTCCCCCCCACCCCCGTACTGGGGATTGAACTCAGGACCTTGTGTTTGTGAGGCAGGCACAGAGCCATTGAGCTGAATCCCTGGCCCTTCTTTCTACTTTTGAGGAGAGGTAATATTAACTATAAAATTATTTGTTCTGCACTAAAAATATATATACAATTATACTACCATTGTCTGAAGCATTTCAAAATTAGTTCTAACACATCAATGACAGTACCTCTTATTCTGTTTTTGGTTTATAATAACTAAAACAAATCTACTCTATTTTTGTAAGTCAGATATTTTACTCAATTACTTTTATACTATGAAAAAGAAAGAAGAAGAATCACTCAATCCTAGCAGTAGGGTGAAAATTTTTTCATAAATGCAGCATGAAATTTTAAGTGAAAACTTATAGGAAGTTGGAGCTTAGTATTAAGGCAAGCCAAAAAGTTACATAATTCAATTTTTAAAATTAAAAATTTTTATACAAATAAACAAAAATTCTTACTAGCAAATTATGAATTACTTCAAAGATTTTCTAAACACATGTGCAAGAGAACAGGATTTTTCTAAAAATATAGATTGGAAATAGAAAAGTCTCTTCTTTTGTTCTCAAAAGAACAGACTTCAATTCTCTAGTGTCCTGGTTTCAGCAGAATCTAGATCAATCCATGAATCAGAGTAGAAAAAATGCCTCTTTACTGTGTCTATATTCACATATTTTAATACTACAGTAAATAAAAACAACAAGGGTATAAGTCAGAATAGATTTTTTAAATATAGGTATGTCTTATAAGAAGTGTCAAATATTGAAAAAAGACACTCATAAATCTAGATTATGTATTACCTGTCAAATCCAAATAAATCCCATTTTAGGACTCTACACCTAAAATTTATAAATTATACTATTACCTTAAAAGATGCTCCCAATGACTCCAAATTACTCAAAATTATAGACAGGTAAATAAAAATGCTTTTTAAAATGTCTTACAAATGGTCAAATGCTTTTAATTTAAAAAGTTAAAAATTAGATGATCAGTGTGAAATGCAAAGAACACAGAATATACAAAAATGGTTAAAGTTCTAAAGTGAAAATATTGCCATACTGTCCATAAAGTTTCATGAGAAATTCCAAGGAAACAAAGCAAAAATTGTCACACTAAGGACTCTTTGTAAGACCAGACCAAGCTACTTTTCCCAAGTGTAAAATAATCTTATCTGACAAGATCTGTTATTAAATATATTTATTAGAAGCCAAAGGGGTTCTACCAAAATACTTCTTGGCTCTTTACTCATTTTCCACCATGTGTGAGAATTTAGTATTATTTTAAGATTCTTTCTTTATTAAAATAGTTATATTTAAAGACAAAATCCTAAAGTCTGGAATATATTGTTGACCCTATTAGTTAAGATAGGTCCCCCCAACCAAATTTGCTTGTAATGACTGGAGTACTAAAATCTTTCACATCTATCCTCTTCATTCCTACAAGTGAGATAGAATCTACATTACTATCAAGAGAATTAAAACTAAGGAAATAATACCATGCTAGTATGGATGACAACAGGAAATAACTGGAACTCTATTTATTGTTAGTGGATCTTTAAAGTAAAATAGTGGAAAACTATTTGACAAAAGTTATGAGTATGTGTGTTATTTAAAAGAAAGGTGGAAGAATCACAGCAGCTTTATTCCTAACAGTCAAAAAGCTGCAAATGATTCAGACCACTATTAATAGAATATACATTATAGTATGGTTCTGTAATAGAATATTACACAATGAAAAGGAACAAAACAACAGATATATTGAGTAAAATAAGTCATCTATTCCTAACCAAAAAAAAAAAAAGGAAAAGAAGGTACATATGGTTCCATTTATAAAATCTGTTCTGAGATTAGAGGCTGAAAGTGATTTACTTTTGCTATAGGAGGCATTGATGGGAAGGGGCATGAGGGAACCTTCAGAAGATCTAGGAAGTGGTTATAAATATTTACATGTAATTAAAAATTCAAAAAGTCGCAATTTAACCATATGTAAGTTATAGATCAATGAAAAGATAAAAATATACGTTTCCCAAGTTTTTCAGTTTATTAGACATTTCCTGCTTTGCCATCCTTTCGTACTTACTTTATATTCCTTTGACTTATTCTAAATTAATCTAGTTAATTTTAATTCATTTGTCAACAATAATGATAAGGCACTCCATAATATTAAAGAAAACAATAAGAATAAGACAACCAATACCCATTTGTGGGAACCCTCATGAGTAAAAGGTAACATGAGAGATTCCATCTTACATTTTTTAATAGTCTTTACCATACATCACATATGCAAATACTAACCATATTTATATAGCTGAAAAAAAGCTCTGAGGCTCAAAGAAATTAAGTTAACTAATTCAATAAGTGGCAGTACCAGAGCACATTAAAACTTGGATCTAACTTTAAAATTTATGCTGTTTTTCCAACACCATTATGGGGCTCAGGACACCAAACCACCTGTCTGGAAAGCCTTGCACAGATAGTTCCATTTTCAGAGATATATGCTTTACACATACCTGTACAACAGTATGCACTGCAATATACTGCAATTATTTGTTTTCATATTCACATTCCATACTTAATTGTAAGAAAAGAAGGGTGTGAATCTTACTTATATTTTAAAAACTGTATAAGTTGGTAACAAATTGGATGCCATGTTTACTTCTAAAATTTTAAAATGTGTAATCTAATATACCTTTTAAAAACCATAAATGCATAACCTAACAAATGATCATGGTTTCATTGCAAGTAACACTTGAGCATGGGTGCCATCTCTATAATACAGATTATTACGGAGGGTGAACCCTCACAGAGAGGAGGGGAGGGAGAGAGAAAAGGGGAGAAAGAGGAGAGAGAGAAAGGGGGAGACAAAGGCAGATAGAGAAAGAGACAGAAAGAGAGAGAGACAGACTGAGAAAGGTTTTCTAAGGAAAAGTAAAATGCAAAGTGTTACTTTTAACTTAAATACATAACAAAAAGCCACTTCTTTGATATACTTAAAATTCATTCTAATATTTAGCTAATATAGTAAAGCAGATATTTTAAAAAGCTTTTTACTATAGGTGGTTGTATTACAGAGGATATGTAATCATTCCTATGAATATACTTTTTTCCTATTTCAAGAATTGGGAAACAAAGCAAATAATTTACTCCTTCTTGTAAAACACATCTATCACAGTGATCTCAAATATATTCTTTGACTACTTAAACTGACAATAATGTCTTTAATTACCTAATTAAGTGAACACCAAACTTTTAAGAAGTTTACTATTTATCAAGGTCACATGATTATACTAAGTAGATTTGTGGCATGAAGGTCAGTAATGAGCATGTGCTAGCAAATGGCTTAAAAATACAATCAAGGAGACAGACAAATTCAGAAATGGAACTAAGTCTCATCGTAAAAACAAAGACACTGTAATCATATTTAAAAATGTCAGTATGCTGTATTTTCAAAGTGGCTTCTGAACAAAGATATATTTACAGAACATAAGAAAGGAACCTGATAGTATCCATGTTATGCTAAAAGGACTGAATACAGATTATGAATGCTATTTATAGCTTAAACTACCTAGGCACAGTTCAGAACTATGGTTTCTAACTCCTATGGAAAACACTATTAAAAAAGACAATGAAATAAATAAATTATAATAATTTATCTACTTGCCCAGGTGAACATTCTGTATAAGATGCTTCACTATCTCAGAAGAACAGACATGTCATTTATCAGCATGAATATCCACAAAAGGCCAAGGACAAAGGTTAGTGTGAAAACAGAAAATTTAATTCAGATTTAATAATAAAAGTGCCAGAGAAACATAAATGGTTAAAGCAAGTACCAGTCTCAGTCAACATTTCTGTCATGCGTATTGAAGAATATTTTTATTTTAAAATAAAATTATAATATTAAGAGGAATGGAACTGTGGTATAAAGCAGTTTAAAATATGAAAGGAAAACATAAGAGTACTTACATTTAAAAATATACATCTAAATATTTGCTATATCTTTTTCAAATAATAAAGTATTAATTATGTCTACACCTCACAGACCAATTATTTAATGCCTAAGTCATGGCTGCAAAATGCCTAATTTCATTTGCAAAATATTACCTAAAAAACCTGGTTTCTTAGCAAAAATTAATCACACATAAATGCACACAATGAGAAGAAAGTGAGATGTTTCAAATATTATATTTAAGGAGAAAACTTTGTATTTGTCAGGACTTGAAATTATAATACAGTAGTAAGATTAAAGGTTATACTAAACATCAATTATGCTGTAGTTACTATTCTGCAGAAAATGGCCAAATATCAATGTTAAACATCTGATTTCCATCCACTAAAATCTTCAGTGTAATTTCTTTGCGTTTTGAATTTATTTTAAATTCAGAAAGGCTTTAGTTTTGTCAAAGGGTCCTAATATTTACTTTCATAGTTAAACCAAAAATTTATGCTGTTTAAGTACTCAAAATTTCTACTTCATTCATTCTGAAGTTTTAGCTGAAGAGACTGTAAGAGAAAATACGGAAAAGACAAGCCTCAGAGAAGCTGTTATTGAAACCTAAGCTTTCACTGTAGAATTGTTTTGTTGCAACAAAACAGTTTTAAGATGTTAAAATGTTTATTTTATTTTAATGAAAAGTCTTCAAGAAATTAAGACAAGAATGCAAGATTAAGCAAACAAACCTGGCACAGGAGAAAGTTCATTGTATCCTCCAAATGAAGCATTCCGGACAAGCTTTCGGCCATCAATTCGTGGAGAAAATAAAACAGGAGAAACCCCAGTACATGAAGAAAATCTACGTTGTTGTGAGCTCTCTTCTTTCATCATTTAGAAGGTCTATTTAATGTATATTCTCACCCAGATGGTTAATTAGACCAATCTGGCAAAGACAGACTTTTCTCTAACATTCAAATGTAGTAAAATCCACCAGCACAAACAAAGGACACACACATTTAACAGCAAAGGAGGACTAGAGACTGTCAAATCAGCAATAAACAGATAGAGAAAGAGACTGACAGGAAAGGCATTAAGTCACGCTGCTGATTTTTTTTAAGAACTCATAAAAAAAGGCTATTCTGCTAATGTTCTTCCCTTTTATCAAAGGTGTAATAATGCCTTGCACTGAAATGCTGCCTTAGAAAAACAAAGCAAGATCAATACTTAACGATTCAGGATGAGGTAATAAGGTCAGTTTCTCTTTTCTCAAAAAGGCAAGCCTTTTATGAGATCTATTATGTTTTTGTAGTAGCTGCCACACGTTCCTACTCTTCTGACTTGCATTCCAGTTTTTGCTTACTTCAAAAGTGGATATCAACATAACACTTTTTATCTTTTCTAAAGCTTCTCGATTTATATCTAATCTGCTGCTTGCCTCAACCATTTTAAAAATTCATAAGGAAAGATATTCTTTCAAGCACAGTTCTGATGGATTCCAACAGCTACAGTAGAAAATAAACATGTAAGTTTTACTTCTAGTAGGGATATATGCATCACACAGACAGTGTCAATGCAAACCAATCAACACAGAAGATTAAAATGACACCATAATAATGGTGTACATTACAACACATGTTCCCTTCGGACAGATGATCTGCTATAGTTTCTCTTCATTACATTCAAACTTTACAAAATATAAAATCTACCAATGAGTTTTTTCCTTCTTAAAATTCTTCTATTCAAAAAGAAACTTTATTATCAGAGTAACAAATCAAAATACCTTTTGTCAACTATGGTTAAAGCTAAGCGACTAGTATGACCCCTACACATCATTAAACCTAACAGGTACTTTATTATTCTCACAATGAGATACTATTACCCTATCTTTTTATACTTAATCTTTAAAATTCTAAAGAACCATTTTTTAATTTTACTAAAATCCATTTGCCCTACACTACTTTAGTTCAAGTTATAAGGCTCTAATCAATTGTTCTCTTTAAATACCCTAGATTTATTTTTTGATCAAAATTCTTACTTTCTACTGTACTCACTGAGCTGAACAATATTCAGCTACAGCTTACTTAGTGGTTTGCTTTTATGGGAGTTTAACCATCAGATCTCAAGGTATAAAGAACACAGCATCACAAAAAGCATTATTCTAATAATGAGTAAGTGGGAAATTAAACTGTCTAGCTTTCTCAACTGGAGATACTCAGTTCCATCCTAGTATTACAGGTCGCTAAATTAGATAGAAATTAATAGGTAGTCAGGCAGGGCAAGGCCCTCAAGAGAGTCAGTGCAGAAGAGGAGAACACATCAAAACTGTCTGAAGGTGCATCTGAAGAAGGCAAGACCTTGATATTAAAGTCATAATGGCCAGTTTTACATACTTTCCTAGGGGATAAATGGAATTTTGAGATTATACTGTAATTGGTACCACCCTTCTGGAATTTCTCATAGAAACAGATCATTATCTCACTAGGAATAGGCCATCCTCCCTACACACTAAGACTAAGACTAAGAAGACCAAGACTAAAGACGAGACTAATAAGACTATAGATTATTGACCAAGATTAATGATGTCATCGATATGCCATTGCTACATGTCCTGCTTCACTATTGGATTAATATTAGCTAAGTGTCTATACTTAAATCTTATTGGTTCATTATAGTTTGAGACATGTTGCATTTGCCTTGTGACTTTGTCCTATAAAATATTCTTGGAGAGATCACCTTGGCAGCAACGCATTTGGAACTCCTATCTCTCAGGAGCTCTTCACATTTCTCATACCTATTCCCCAGCTCCCAATTGTGTGTGTTTCATTCCACTGAGCACCTGCACTCCCCTGTTGAGAGTGTCTTATCTCTCCTCTCTCTCTCTCAAAACATCTTTCCCACTCTTAACCTCCACTATTCCTTGGAATTCATCCTTCAATTTTGGAGAACACAAACTTGACATATCAGGATGGGAGTTATATCTCTTATCTCACTAGCACTAGGACAATTTACTTAGTTTTTCTGAATCTCTGCTATATTTCCTCATTTATAAAGTGCTAATAAAAATACCTATATAATCAAGTTGTCATGAGTGACAAATCAAGTAATGTATCTATAAAGCCCAGAAAGGTTTCAGATTATGACAAAATGAAGATTCTGAACTAAGATGTTCCCTCCTAAAATTCAACATCATAAGAAAGTAATTTTGAACTATAGAGGTAACACAAATTTGACAATGAAAACCTGAGAACAAGTGATGGTGCTATAGAACCAAGTAAGTCAAATCACAAACCAATGGTAATGAGGATTGAGAATTAACCCTGTTTAAACTAAATAACCTTTTTGCAAATAATTCATGGCACCAGTCTCTTCAGGACAATGAGTGAGACTGACTATTGATGTCAATAAAACTGGAAGCAGGCCAAATATTTAAGTAATACCTTCAAAATTTGTAGGAAAATTACTTCTAATTTTGAAGCCCCAACCTAGTCAAACCATATATTACATATGAGGATAAAATATTTCCCACTTCAGGTTTCAAATTTTATATTTTCATGCAGTTTTTGTTGTTGTTGTTCTGGGGAGCAAATGTGGGACCTTGCACTTGCAAGGCAGGCGGTGGAACCCACTGAGCTAAATCCCCAGCCCTTTTCCATGTGTTTTTTAAAAAATAATTTAATAGATCTGTCCTTTTCACCTGGGGTTCTAAAGATGAATTAAACCTAATGCACTGATACATCTTTTATTCAAGACAAACTATTTCTCAGGAATCTGAAATGTTTGTAACCATGTGCTCATTTGGGCAGAACATATACTAAAATGTTTCTAATCATGTACCACATTGTGATAGTTAATCTTGATTGTCAACTTGATTGGTTGGAGAGATGTCCAGAATATTAGTAAAGCACATTATGGATTTGCCCTGGTGGGCCATGAGGATGTGACCTTGGGAACTATATCTAGTCTACGGGACCTTTCTCTGTGGACTATTTCCTTGCTGTTTACTGGATGCCATGTGTTGAGCAGCTCTCCTTACCTATGTCCTTCTGTCATGATTTTCTGACTTTGAGGCAGCTGACCATTGACTAAGACCTCTAAAACCACGAGTAAAAAAAAAAAAAAAAAAAAA
>NW_022900927.1:40189289-40193470 GCF_012274545.1 Fukomys damarensis
AAAAAAAAAAAAAAAAAAAAAAAAAAAAATCCTCCTCCTTTAAATTGTGGCTTGGGTATCAGGCATTTTGTCCCAGCACTGGAAAGGTGATTAATATATGTAAGTTTGTGAGGATTAAGAAAATATTCAAATGTTTTCCTTGTGGCTTATTTCTGTCACAAGACTCCAGTTGAGAAAGTCTGTACTAGGATATAATCGCTAGCAAAAAGTGATGATAAATCAAGAATGCAAGGGCTAAGAAAATAGGACATCCAAAATAAAAGAGCTATTATCATCAAAAATTCCCCTACCACCCTACCACCTTTTCTGATACATTACTTAGGTCAGCTTTGCCCATATTCTTTTCTGACCTTGGTGTGGTTTGTTCTCTTTCATCATATTTCTCCTCATGTTTAGATCAACTCAGGATTCTTTCAGTAGAGCAAAGTGTCATTGCTTCTTGGCCTTTTGGCTAAGATCAAGTGTAGATAAAGTGTCCTCCTTTATACCTATTCCAAGTAGAGACATCATGAACTAAAAAGCAGAAAATCATCCTTCCTCTTGGCTTATTCCTGCCAGAGGTCCAGGACCTAAATCACAAGCAGTCATCAGCCTTGCATCCCAGGACTCACCAATGATTTTGCTCAACCTTTCCACAGAAAACTTGTTAAACTCTCAAAGAAATCAAAGACAAACTATAACCTAGAAACTATTAAACTTACCTTCTCCTTACAATAGTGTCCTTTCTTTACCAAACAAGTTTGTGCTTGCTATTGTTAAATAAGCAGAAGGCCACTGGTCTAAGGATGTCTCTATATTCTGGGTTCCTATAAAATGAGTGACTACCTAACTTAATAAATGAATGGAAACCTAATGATCTAATTTTTGTAACAGCTAGATTTCAGCCATGATCACAAAAGCAGCTGAGCTACAGCCAACCACAGGTAGTCAACTGAACAGACCATGTCCAAAATGCCCAGCTGCAACCAATCAAGCTATTTTGTACTATAAATATTCACAGCCCACACTGCAGAACAGAACTCTCTGAACCATTCTGGTTCTGAGTGCTGACTGATGATTTAATTGATCTTACTCAAAGAAATTCTACTAAAACTGTCTAAAGTTTTTCTTTGAATGATACTCAGTTTTTCAAAGTAAGTACATTGTTTATACATACATGCATGATAGCAATATTATTAGGAAAAGCTCCCCCAATCACACAAAGGTAAGGATTGTGGTTATGTGGCACAAACAGAAGGTCTAATAGGGAAGAGAAGGACGGCAGAGAAAACCACTAGGACTTCTAAAGTACTGGCAATGACATCTTCTAAACCTAGGGTCCTGGGTTTTTAAGTACTGGTTTTATTATTCTATAAACTGTGAAAAATACATTATGCTTGACACAGACAACTATACATACACACATTTTTTTAAAAAGCAAGGTTCCTAGGTTCATAAGTATTGGTTTTATTACTCTATAAGTATAGTCTTCAATATGCTTCTGATAGCAATATATACATAAATTTCCTTTTTTTAAAAAAAAGGAGTTAATGTTGCCCAAAGCATAAAAAATACAACAAATATGATCTATTATTATGTCCAGGGTCTTAATTCAATAGTTCAGAGAAACAGGCAGATTAAAAAAAACCCAAAATATTACTAAATAATGTGATGTAATAAGATTTATTTTCTCATTCCTATTAGCTACCTGCTACCACTTATGCTTTCTTCCTTCCCAACCTTCAGTAAGATGTATCTACATTTACACATATAAATTTCACAAAGCTTCCATTAACACTGTGTTAAAGATTTTAAAATACTTTATAAACTCAAAATACCCTTCTAAACTTGAAAAGCAACACTTCAAAAGAACTAGTAAAAAATAACACTATAGAATAGTTATGGGACCCTGACCTGGTTCAATTGTTATCTACCTTTCTTGCCTTAAAATTATACACACACACAGAAATATGTACATATGTATCTCTATGTAATGTTTTGATGATTTTAAAATGTTTTATAAATGTAAAATTATAATAAAGTAACAAAGTATATTTTTAGTCTTATAATTTAAAAGAAAATCACACTGCAAAGATGTCAAGACAGTATATAACTGTTGGATATTCATTTCTTTCTTTTTTTTTTTTTTTTGAGGAAGGGTCTTGCTATTAGTTCATACTCACTATGTAGCCCAGGATGGGCTCTTACGGCAGTCCTCCTGCCTCAGCCTCCCCAGTGCTAGGACTATAAGCATGCACCACCATGTACAACTGGATATTAATTTCACAAGGAAAACACAAATATTCTTTTTTTCAATGTGAGGAAAAACTTATAAAATTTATTTTATTTTTTAATAAAATTTACTTTAAATGAACTATTAATTTTAAACTAAAACTTAGATGACTTCGTTTTTTTAATCTTTGTTATTCTAAAGAATTGAAGATGTACTTTAAAATATTTATATGCTTTTTATGATTTCAAACTAATTTTATAATTACTTATGGTCATGGAGATGTTGTATTAATTTTAAAGTCACACTAAGAACCAAACTATACTCAAGTCTGATTTATCTCTTATTATCACTTTTGGTTATGTCAATCAGCTAGATCTAACTACTGTTAGATCTAAATATTTAAATCCAAACACGTAAAAAAAACTTAATTAATATCTGAATATGCTTGTTGTCTGCTTCACAAGCACAAGGTCCTGAGTTTGATTACTGGTATTAAAAAAATTTTTTTGAATGCACTATTTTCCAATTTCATACATTATCCATGCATTAGAACAAGTAAAATTACAAAAGAAGACACTGAAATATCATATCATAATACTCTAAAAAGTTACATGGTGTGATGGAAAAACTTGCTTAATTAAAAAAATTTTTCCCCCTCTGTACAGGGGATCAAACTCAGGACTTTGAACTTGTGAGGTACGCGTGGTGCCACTGAGCTAAATCCCCAGCCTCTAAAAATGTATTATCTTAAAAAACATATTACCATTAATCCCTTTCTCAAATACATCCCTTCATTTAAAATACCCTTATCCTATCCTTCTCATTACTTTTTAAAGCTATTCAGAAAGACCTTCTTCATAAATCTCTTTAGTTGCCCTGTACTGACTGCCTTGATGCTCTGAAGTGATTAAAAATTTTAACTTTGAAAGGAGCTAAAGGTGTAGGGAAGGTGGGATGGGTAGGGAAAGGGTAATAAGGGAAAAGAAAAAAATGTGAGAGAATGAAAAGATGAAAATGAAGTGTTTGTAGATGGGGAGGGGAGGAGGGGGTGAAGGGAGGGCAGGGGTAAGGGGAAAAAATGAGAATCAAGACTTGTCATGTATAGGTACAAGATCCCAACAATGAATGTAACTGTACTGTATCCCTAAAATGTACCAATAAACTCAAAGCTGAAAAAAATTTTTTTTAACTTTTCCTGGTCATTTGGACTTTCATCAAGAGCCAGAGTCTTATGGTGCCAGATCCAGTGAATGAGGTAGATGAGGACTCACTGCAATGTTTTTGTTAGCTTGGTTTTCAATCAGAGGATAGCTGGAAGCAACATTCACTGTGTTTTTTATTATACCTCACAAAAGGGACTTCCAGAATTGCTTTAGAAAGTGGCAAGAATGATGGGATATGTGTACTCAAGTGAGGGGGAATATTTTGAGAGGGGATTAATAGTGTCTTTTACAGTTACAAATTTTTAAAATTTAACTTTTCACTGTATATTTTGATCACACCTTGTATGTGAGGTACTTAGGTTAGAAATAGTCTTTGACCTGTGGATAAGCATACCCATTTAAAAGTGTTTTACAAAATATAAGTCACTACCACTGGTAAACTGAAAAATCATTTTGATGGGTTACAGTGTTTTTAAAAATTAAACAGATCAAGACACAAAATATCAGAGCATCATTACCTGATATTAAAGAGAAATTTTTTCATGAATTATTTATATTGTTTTTAAATGTAACTATATATATTATGTTCTGGGTAGTGACATAAAAGGTTTTTTACTGGTGTCATGGTCAAGACTACATAGGCTGGGCATGGTGGTGCATGTCTATAATCCTAGCACTCAGGAAGCTGAGGCAGGAGGAGTGCCACAAGTTTGAGGTCAACCTGGGCTATATAGTGAGTTTAAGGCCAGCTTGAACTACACAGCAAGATCTTGCCTAAAAAAAAAAAAAAAAAAAAAAAAAAAAAA
>NW_022900927.1:40193572-40240853 GCF_012274545.1 Fukomys damarensis
AAAAAAAAAAAAAAAAAAAAAAAAAAAAAAGACTAATAATGCTGAAGTAAGCAATCTCTTGAAATCTAACATTAAAAAGAAAAAAATTCAATTATAAAATTTTATTATCACTTTGCCATTGAAGATACCAATGATATATATTATATCTGGTCTAGCGGCTCTTTCCACATTAAAATGATTAGCATTTACACAGAAGTAAATATCAATGACATTTTGTTTTGTTTTGTTTTTTTGGTACCAGGGATCAATCTCAGGTCCTTGAGCTTGTGAGGCAGGTATCAGAATCACTGAGCTAAATCCTGGGCCCTAACTAGAGGTAAATATAACAAAAGGTCATAGCACAAAGTCACAGTAAAAAGATTCTCCAGAATCTGCTACAGACCCAGAGAAAATGCCCAGCCTTTAATTTCTCGTGCAAAGTAAAAAGATTAGGACTGGAGAAAGCATCTCACTATAATTTTAGAACTTTTAATGAGTTATCTGGACAAATTCTAGACCAACTCTATTATTTAAAAACAAAATAAAATGAATGACAAACATGGCTAATGTTTTGAAATAATCTAATTTGTAGTGAAAAAATCATTTTAATTATATGAGGTACCATATGCACACTGATGAGAAAATACATTAGATTAAATTTAGATAAAAGTATTGTAAGAGCCATGTGTGTTATTTTGCATCCTAAAATAATAAATATAGGTTTTAATTGATTTTATAATCCTGGAAGCACCAATATGGGGCTCTATCAATTCCTATCCTCTAATGGAACAAAGCAACTTCTTAGCTATAGTTAGTAAAATCTCATTGATGAGTATATGACTTGAAAATTATATAAAACAATTTTATTATGTTGCATTTACTCAGAAAATATCCATACAAATTTCTCAATTATCAGTATTAAGTATCTTCTCAATGTAAAACTACATTCAAATTCATATACAAAATTAAAAGAATGGCTTAAAATAATTTTAGAGTAGCTTTCTTGTCCATATAGTCACATTCAATACAGGACGTGTAAGACAGAACTTTCCCTCTGAATAAAAAGTTCTTTCGCATTTCATTTATATATAATACACATTTATGCTATAAAAAGTAATTTATTTAATAATAAAATTTAATGAACACCTATTATGTATTAGGAACATATTTAAGAATTATGTCACAAACAAGAGAACTATGAACATAATCCTTAATTTCTGTTCTTACTGAGCTTTTAACATGTGTGTGAGTATATTTTTCATTAAGCTGATTGACATTTGAGTGACTGTACGCCTAAAAAGGAAATGTTAAATGAAGAGCTTAGGTTTCTATTTAACTGAAAATATACTAAACTATGTAAATCTATTTAAGTGAGTTTCTTTCTTTTTTTGGTCTGGTACTGGGAATCAAATTCAGGACCTTGAGTTTGTCAGGCAGGCACAGAACCACTGAGCTATATCACCAGCCCTAAATATATTTAGCTGAAAATGTGCTAAACTAATAGTACCTATGTAACTATCAAAATACTACTACATAATTATAAAGTAAATAATATATTTTCATAAATGTGTTCACATTGTTCTCAAAAATTAAAACAATGATGTGTTATACAAAAGAAATAGTATCCTGGTTTTCTAGCTAAGGTATACAGTCTGAGAAATACATATTCAAAGTAAATGAGCAGGTGTCAAAATTAAAAATCCACCAAGAAGACTAATGGTTACTTTTTTGCACTTTTTGGAAATCAGTCAAAATAGATGTGAGCATTTTTTGGTAAGGTGATATTGAAAGACAAATGATATAAAAGATTATATCAGCTGTAGGTTGGTTCCAGCCTCACTTTACCATGGCCTGTAGTCTTATCTTCCCAGGGACCAGCCTAGTAAGAACTATTCCCACTGACAACCTTGGTAACAGGTAGCATTTACACAAATCAATTAACAAAACAACAAGAGTATACTTACCTACGAACAATTATTTTACCATGAATTAACTTTAAAAAAAATACCAGGTATCAAACTCGGGACCTTGTGCTTACAAGTCAGGCGGTAGAACCACTGAATTAAATCCTCAGCCCTGAACAATTATTTTAAAGGTAAGAGGACTACACTCCTCAATCAAAACAGATAAAACAAGATCCAACTGTATGCTACCTACAAGAATCTTACTTTAGATTTAAAACCTCTCATAGACTCAAAGTAAAAGGGTGGAAAAAGATATTCCATCCATATAATAACCAAAAGAGATCAGGAGTGGGTATTCTTACAGCAAACAGAAGGGACTTTAAGTCTGCAACTTTCACAAGAGACAAACCAGGTCATTACATGATACAAGGTAAATTCAACAGGAAGAAAAAACAATTATGCATGCATCCAATGCCAAACCACCTAAATATATAAAGCAAACTAAAATGAATTAGAGAGAAATTATAATACACTAATATCAGGAAACTCCTCTCTAGCAGACAGACCATCTAAACAGAAGAAGAGAAAGAGCAGAGCCAAATATCACTATAGACCAAATAGAACTAATCAATGTATACAGAATTTTCCACCCAACAGCAGAATAAGCATTCTCTCAACTGTACAAAGAATATTCTTCAGGATACAGCACATGTGAGGTAAAAAAGGAAAAGTATCTTGAAAATTTCAGATCAAAATCAATGAAGTGTCTTTTCTGACCACAAAGGAATGAAAATAAGAAATCAATAAATGAACATAATAGGAAAATTACAAATACATATAGTTAAACTGTATACTCTTGAAACACTGGGTCAAAAAGGAACTCAAGGGGGCTTTTTAAAAATCTCAAAACAAACAAAAATCAACTTACCAAAACTCGTGGGATACAGCAAAAATAATAAAGCAGTTAATAGTGATAAACACCTGCATTAAATAAAACAACAAATACACCATCTAACTTTACATCTAGAAACTGAGAGGCTAAGACAGGAGGATACAAGTTGGAGCCCAGTCTGGCTAACTTAGTGAGATCCTGCCTTTCTCAAAATAAAAAACAAAAATGTGTTGGGAATACAGCTTAGTAAGAAAGCCCTGGGTTAAATTCCCAACACCAATATGGATGGGGAAGGGTGGGGGGGGAGAGAAGGAGGAAGAAGAGGAGGAGGAAGAAGGAGGTAGAAAAGAAAAAGAGTAGAAGAAGGGAAAGGAGGAAAAGGAAAGGGAGAAGAGTGGGAGAGAGAGAAAAGGGAGGGAGGGAGTTACAAAGCCTAAACAGACTATACATAAGAAGACTGAATCAGCAATGAAAAGCTTGTGAAAGGTTAAAAAAAATAAGTCCAACCTAAAATGTACCAATAAACTCAATAAAAAAAAAAAGAGTCCAGCAAATAATGGTTCCACCGTTGAATACTAAAAAAATTTTAAAAATTAGTATCAATCCATGTTAATCTCTTCCAAGGCATACAAACACACTATAAGGCTAGCACCACTGTAATACCTAAGCCAAACAAACACTCCGCAAAAAAAGAAAAGTACAAGACAATATCGCTGTTGCACATAAATGCCAAAATCTTCAATACTAGCAAACTGAATTCAACAGAGTACTAAAAGAACAAGAGGATCAAGTAGTATTAATCCTTGTGGAAAAAGGACAGTTCAATTAGGTAATATAATACACTACATTCACAGAGTGAATATACAACCACATGATAATCTCAGTAAACATAGAAAAAGCATTTGACAAAATACAACATTCACTTGTGATTAAAAAAAAATTCCCAACATACAGGTATAGAAGGAACTTACCTCAGCAGAACAAAAAGCACAGTGAAATCACCACTGGTAGCATCATAAAGCATGTGCAAAAACTGAAAGCATATTCTCTAGCAAAAGCAATTGCACAAGAAAAATAAATAAGACACTCAAGGAGGAAAGTATGATTATCTGTTTGCAAATGACATAATTGTATATGAAAACAAATCTAAAGACTGAATAAACAAACAAAAACCAAAAACAAAACTAATGAACAAAATCAGTAAAGTTGCAGGACACAAAAATCAGTGGTTTCTGAACACAAATAATGAATTAACTAAAAGGAAAATCAGAAGAGCAACCCCATTTATATTAGAAATACAAAGAACAAAATATTTAGGAATAAACAAAGAAGAGGAAAATTTATATGCTGAACATTAAAGAAGACGCGTGAAATGTAAACATGCCTAATTTTCATGGTTAAAATTTCTATAGTATCAAAGAAATCTACAGATTTAATGCAATCTGTACCAAAACCTCAATGGCATTCTTTAGAGGAATACAAACAAACAAACAAACAAACAAACATAGAAACCCCAAAACAAAACATAAAATTCACATGGAATCACAAACATCCACAATAGCCAAATCAATCTTGAGCAAAAACAGCAAAGAGCAAAGCTCTATATGTATTTCAAAATATATTACAAAGATTCACTAATAAAAACAGAATGGTACTGGCATAAGAGCAGATACATAGACCAATGGTTCAAAACAGAGTTCATAAATCCATGCACTTATGGTCAACTGATCTTCAACAAGGGTGCCAATAATACACAAATGTAAAAAGAATACTCTCATCAACAAATGGTTGTGGCAATTTAGATAGCCACATGCAAAGGACTGAAACTGTACCCTTACTCAAAACATAAGTAAAAATGAACTCAAATACTTAATGTAAAAGCTTAAAACTAGAAGGAAACAGTGAAAAGCTTATTGACATTGGTTACGGCGGCGATTTTCTGGATATGATACCCAAAGCACAGGCAACAAAACAAAAATAGGCAAGATTATATCAAAGTAAGGGCCGAGGATTTAGTTTAGTGGTTCTGTTGCCTGCTTTGCAAGCACAAGGTTCTGAGTTTGATCCCTGGTACCAAAAAAAAAAAAAAAAAAAAAAAAAAAAAAAAAAAAAAAAAGTATCAAACTAAAAAGCTCTTTCATAGCAAAGAAAATAATTGACACAGTGAAAAGACAACCAATGGAATGAAATATTTATAAGCTATTTACCTGATTTATGATTAATATCCAAAATATGTAAAGAACTTAACTCAATAGCAAATGAATAATTTGATTTATAAATAGACAATGGATGTATAGTCATTTAAAAAAGAAAAAAAAGCACACAAATGGCCAATAGCTATTTAAAAAATGTTCAGCATCACTAATCATCAGCAAAATGAAAATTAAAACACAATGAGATATAACCTCCTAACTGTTAAAATAGCTATTATAAAAAAAGGCAAATAATTTTTGGCTAGGACATATAGAATAAGGGACCCTTACACACGATTAATAGGAATGTACAATAGCATAATCATTAGGAAAAATATATGGTGAGTCCTAAAAACTTAAAAATAGAACTTTATGGTCCATCAACCTCACTTTTAGTTATATAGTAAAAAAAAATCTATATTTAAAACAGATATCTGCAATCCCATGTTCTCTGCAGCATCATTCACGATAGCCAAGATTCACAAGCTGCCAAAACTGTTCACTGATGGACAATGGATAAGACACTGGGGCATAGACACACAACAGTATTATTCAATCTAAAAAAAGAAATCCTTGTCATTTGCAACAACATTGATGAGTCTGGAGGGCATTATGCTAAGTAAAATATGCCAGGCACAGAAAGACAAATATTGCATGATTGTTTTCACATGTGGAATGTCACACAGCTGAACCACAGAAGCACAGAGTTAGCATGGTTACCAGAGGTCAATGAGTTGGGACAATGCTAATCAATGTGTACAAAGTGTCAGTCATGCAAAATGAACAAGCTCTTGAGATCTAATGTACATTTACAGCATGGTTACTATATTTAACAATATTGTATTGTACACTTAAAATTTGATAAGAAAGCTATATTAAGTATTCTCACCACACAGCAAAAAATGAGTAACTTTTCAGTGTTGGGAACGTTTTGGTTCCATGGTTGCAGCCATATATCTAACTTTATATCATTCCTTCACTTATTCTACTTAATTTTCTCTTCATTCTGTCCACAAGACCCTCACATTGTAAATGGTATAAGTCTGCAGTTTCTAGATTTTTAATTCAAACCCTCCATTAATACATAAAAGGACATCAAATAACACATATCAAGAAGTTTAAAATTTTTAATAAAGGATGATTCCCAGAACTGAAGGAACTAAAGGAAAAACTCAAATAGTGTACTTCTTTTTCCTAATTATGGAATAAGAAAGTACCACAGGGATTAGGGTTCTGTCTATAGACTTTACCTTTAGAAAGAGTAAAAATATTCATTTAAAATATATTTAACACATATACATTGTAAACAATGTCATTAAAAAGAAAACCTTTGTTCTTATCCCCAGCTTAAGAAAGAGCACTGCAAGGACCTTTGAAGGCTCCATGTGCATGTGACTGCATCTCCCTCCCTCCTGGCCAGAGTTTGACATTATCTTAAATTTCCTTTTATCCACTTTACTGTTTTATAATGTATCTAGCTCTATAAAAGGATATATTCATTTTACTTGTTTTTAAACTTTATATACATTATATTTTGTGAACTCTAATTTGTTTTGTGTCTTCCATGTTCATATAGCTTTTTTCATTACAGTATGGTATTTCATGAGTATACTGCAGTATTTGTTTACTGTACTCCTGAACATTGGGTCTTTCCAGTTTTGTTTTGTATTTTTTCTATTAGAAACAATTCTGACACACATGAATGAAATGTTTGTTAGGTTTCAGACATGCCAAAGAATATATAAGCCAAGGATTAGGCTGCACTCATCCTCAACTTTACTATCTACTGCTAAACTTTTTCAGAAGTTGTTCTATAAATATGTGCTTTGCCACTAGTAGGTAAGAGTTTTGAATGTTTTATATCATGCAATTGTTGAACTTCAAAATTTTGCTAATCTAGTTGATATACGTGAAATGGAAATTCATTATAGTATTAATTACCTTTCACAATTTTTAATGATGCTTGACACTTTCTCAGCTTTATGATCATTCATATTATCTCTCCTGTGAAATATCTATTTCATATCTTCTGGACATCTTTCTGGTGGGCTTTGGTTTCTTCAGTTAATCTACTGAAATGCTTTAATTTGTCAGGATATAAATTCCTTGTCAGTTACATGGTCTAAAACTAAAATCTTCATTCTTTTTGTGGTATCTGGATAAACAGACATTCTTAATTTTAATGACACTTAAGGATGATGACCTTAATGAATATATCTTGAAAAAAATCCTGTAGACTGACATATGGATTCAGAATGCACTGAATCTGCAGAATCAATTTGAGAAGAGACATCCTAGTAACACTACATTTTCCTATCATTCCCATGTCTCTCCATTTATTTAGAACATATAACCTTAGTAGTATACTTTCCTATAAAAAGATATTTTACATCTCATGTTTTAATGATTGCTATGTACTTTATTTTTTATTACTTTATAGTAGTAGTTCTTGAACTGCATTTTCTCACCATATGTTACTGGTTCACAGATCTGCAGTTAACATATATGGAGTGGGTTGGGGATGTAGCTCAGTGGTGGAGTGCTTGTCTAGCACGCACAGGGCCCTTGGTTTAATTTCCAGTACCGAAAACAAAACAAAACAAAACAATCCAAGCAAACAAACAAACAAACAAAACCTTACCACCAACCACAAACATATATACAGCAATTTCTTACTAATTTCAATATTTTTTATCAATGTGGGGGGGTCTATGTAGATAATTATACTGGCTGCAAAAAATAAATGTTTTTCTTTCTTTTTCTTTTTTTTTTAACTTACTAAGTTTTAAGTAGAAAGTGGAAAAGAGGTGCAAATACTAAACACCTTTTTCTTGATTCTCATTCTAATCTCTCAATGTTGATAAAATCTCTCCCACCCCACCTTTGGCAGTACTGGGATTAAACCCAGGGACACTTTTCCACTGAACTACACATTCAGTCTTTGTTTATTTTTTATTTTGTGACAGTTTCACTAAGCTTGCCAGGCTAACCTCAAAACTGCAATCCTGTCTAAATTTCTAGAATAGCTAGGATTAAAAGCTAGAAGTCTTTTTTTTTAATCATGAATAGATGTTAACATTTTTCAAATATGCGCTCTTTATTAGTAGTAGGATCATGACACAGATTTTCTTAATTATTAAACTATAGCTCCTTCAATTCATGAGTGTGATGATTGGGTGTTCATGCTATATGCATGAGATGTGCCTCCCTCAAACCTTGTTTCAATATCGGTACATTACCTGTCTCATGTAGAAAAAAAAAGTATAAAGTGGAAAAGTCACAGATTTTCTAAGATCAAAAATCATAGCTTTTCTAGCATCAATGTTTTATTACATTCCAGGAGTAACCCCATTGTGGTTGTATTTGTTTATTTTACTGTATTACGTTTAGCAATAACTAGTCAGATGTTAGGTTCATGAGAATTAATGTCACATAGTTTTTCTGTTGTATTGTCCTTGTCTGCTTTTCATATGAAAAGCCTTGTCCAGGTAATGTTTAGTTTCACCAGTTCTAAAATGTCATGACCCACTACTAGATACATTCTTGACTTCAGAGACATCACAAAATATGTAGTGTTTAAAATAACAATGACCAACAAACATTATAAAGCATCATCAACATCCAATCTACTGATAGAGACAACAGAATTTATGTATATCAGGGTGAGTGTGCCTTAGAAAAAAATATAGCATTAATATGCAATTGGATTATTTTACTTAAATGTTTGATAAAATTTATTAACTTATCTGAACCTCATTGTCTTTGAATAGTATATATTACTAATTAGTTTAAATATTACTGAGTCAGGTTGGGAAGGAATACTTTCATCTAATTTTTCAAATTTATTTTGTTAGTTTACATTATTTTTTAAATGTCTGCTATTTTCAATCCCCTTTTTGATTCCTAATGTCTTTTCCCCCTTCAGCTTCCCAAAGGTTTGATAATTTTATTAGGCTTTTTAAACAACCAATGCTGTTTTTCCTGACAGTTCTCATTTGTGTTTATTTTCTATTTAATTAACTTATTCTCTTGTATTAGTTATTTGCTTACTTTCATTTACTTTGAGTTTATTCTATTTTTTCTTTTTCTAACTAAATTAAATGCTTAATTCATTACTTCTTAGCTGTCCTTCTTCTTATCAAATATGAGTATTTAGCCTTATTTTTTAGATTTCCTGCTGGGGTATGGTGGGGCTTCCTGAACCAAAGAGTTGTCTTTCATTACTTCTGAAGTTTTTGGCATTAACCCTTTTAATATTGCCTTTCATCTAAAAACATCCTGTAACTGATAATTACAACTGACACAGACTTTATACATCTAGACAGGAGGTAGCTTATGTGTAGTCTCTCATGGTGTTTTGTTACCTAATGTGCTACTGATTTTTCTCAATTTTTGACAGCATTTGGTATTGCCAGTGTTCTGGATTTTAGTTAGTCCAACAGGTAGGTTTGTGGTGTTTTCTGTTTTTGTTTGTCTTGTTTTGTTTTGTTTGGTACTGGGGATTGAACTTGGGACCTTGCACTTGCGAGTCAGGTGGTGGAACCTCTGAGCTAAATCCCCAGCCCTCTGGTTAAGTATTTATTGATTTTTTAACTATGAGCTCAATATGTAATGAGGCCTGTATTAAAATGTTCTCTTCTAAACATGATTTGTATTAATTCTTCCAGGCATCTATGCATTCTAACCCCAAAAACATTTTAAACTAAAGTATGATTTCTGCCACAAACACAGTATGAATTTAGGCTCCAAGCCCATGTGCTTTAGGATTTCTCAAGGAAGACTGCCCCACTCCAGGCAGTCTACACAGAATCAGGACCAAGACATACAAATACACCACAGTTTTTTTCTGTAGCATGTTTTCCAATTAATTAGGTAAAACTGCTACACTTCAGGACTTGTAATTTCATGAGGAGAAATGTACAACACAAATTTCTATCACAAATGGGTCACAGCCTTTTACTCCTTTCTCTTATTAACACCCAAGCTTTAGATCTTCATGACTCAGCAGATACCAGTCAGGACAAATGCTGCAGTTGGTTCATATATATAAAACTTATCTTAATTCTTTTTTTCATCTCTTTCCCTCCCCTTTCCTACCCTTACCTTTCATCTCCTGGTCTCCTTTCCCTTTGTAAAAGATCTGTCTCTCTATTCTCCTATTATCTATCTTTCACCTTGCTCTTTATTTATATTCTGGATTTCTCATCTAAGAGAAACTATGTAATGTTGAAGCTTATTTGCCTAATTTCTTTCACTTAATATTATAGTCTGAAGGTACATCCATTTTCCTTCAACTGATTCATGTATCCTTTTTATGACAGAGTAGTACTCCACTGTATATAAATTTATTTTCTTTTCATAAATCTTTAAAGCACTGTATCCAGCATTTTGATGTTGCTACCAGGAAGGTTTTTTTTTTTTTTTTTTTGTATATCTACTAGGTCATTAAGTGAAATTGAAATTTATTTATATATCTTAATGGTTCATTATATTTCCAAACTTCTTTTCCCATTTTAGGGGCTGAGAATATCAACTTTGGTTTATTCTTGCTTTCAGTATAAAAAACTACGTACCAAGCACACCCATTAAATGTCAGGTTGACAGACAAGACCCTTAGAAAAGTCTGTACTCCCCAGGGGATACATGTCCATTTTGAGCATCATTCCTTCATCTGGAAAGAGACATATTTGATAAAATTTCACTGTTTCATTGTGAAAGAAAATTTATATGTTCAAAGTTAAAATGGAAACAGAAAATGTTCTATGAAGTTATTCTATCTTCTCATAGTAACTACGCAAGTATTGCTGGATAAATTATATGATATTAACTTTGTTATATATTTATTAACAATACCAAAGCCTATTTCCATACTCCTCATAAAATCAAAACTGTAGCAGACAACTCTACAGATAAGATTCTTTTTTCTAGATCTGCTCAAGAGATCTCAATCTGTTAAGACTTTCTTTTTTTTTTTTTAATCTCTTAGACTTTTAAAACAAAGGAGGCTAAATCCAACCAAAAAAACAGCTGAGAAACAAATTTAGTAATTCTTTAGCACTAATTTAAAAAATTTTAAAAAGATGTTTTTCAGGCAACACCATATCCTTTAGTATTATTAATGTTCATATTTTCTGCTTTATTAAATAAACAATAATGCTGGGTAAGACAAACTCCCTCATCTTTGTAATTCATGCTTACAACAAAGCCAGATAATTCATTCTTACTTGCCAAAAATGTTTTCAAAGGTATTGTAGTTTCCCCTAAAGAAGCATAAAAAACCATAGTTTGTTACACTTACAAGAGATTTTAAAAGTATTTTATTCTTATTTTTTTAACTTGCCAAGAATCATATATTATTTATTTAGTAGGTACTTCCATAACTCTATGAAATAGCTATCCAAACACAAAAAATTTCAAAATAGAAATCAACTACATCTTAAGAAATAACTTTAGAGATCTAATGCTTTAAGGACTCAAAAATTCAGGAAAAATTACCCTAACCTCTAATTTTTTAAGATTATTTCCAACAAAAGTAATATATGGCTCCAAACCGAAGAGTAGCATGTTGGAGGGGTGTGGGGTGGAGATTAAAGACAGTGAGGGACAAGTAGGGAAAAAAATGCAAGTCCTCTTTCAGGCCAACAATGTTCATGAAATGTAATACATAAATCTAAGAACAAATCTGTTATGTGTGTGGTCCCATGTATACTCAGAATTGATCTAGAAATATCTTACCAAGAAAGGAGGAACTGCTTCGATTCATGGGAGAAAGTGACTTCTAGGTCTCCTTTTATCTGTGAGCCACTTAAATGAAGGTACGCTGTGTTAGTCATCTGAGATTATACCAGCAACATCTAACACTGCCACCCCAGGGAATCCGATACAACATCTTCAAAATAGAAAACTCTGTTTCTGAGAAAATCTCTCTTAATTTTGAAATTTTATATTAAGTTGTGGATATAGGTTCATATCATTTTTAACTCTGCCTGAGCACTTCAAGTGAAGGGATTTTCTGGTTTGGGAGAATTTTACACATATTAAGAGAAAGATAATATTGGCATGGTCTAAATAAAGTTTTTTTGTTTTGTTTTGGTTTTTTGTTTTTTAGTACCAGGGATTGAACTCGGGTCCTTGTGCTTGCGAGTTAGGCAATGGAACCTCTGAGCGAAATGCCCAGTCCCTAAATTAATTTTGATTAAAACTGATTAAGTGGACAAAACTTTTTCTAAAGGTTTCAAAATTTTAAACATTTAAGTATTGGTTTGAAATGGACTGATTTAAATTTTAGCAAAGCAACATCTATATTTTATCACAAAGCACTATATCCTAAAGATGCTTTCTTAAAGATAAAATCATACAAAATAGCTTTTTACAACCTAGAACAGAAAGGTAGCCATAAAATCTAGTATATCACGAAGCTTTGTAACAATTTTAAACAAGGCCAAAAGGTAAAAAATATCTCCCTATGAGATGAGCTATAATTTTATCTCTAGGCTCCTCTTTCATTCCCCTTATTTAAAAGAAGGGAAAGGGGGCTAGCCTAATTATATGTCTGTCTTTCTTGATAAACAGTGGAACTATACTAAGTTCAAACAAGTTAGCATAAAACAAATCTCATCCTATTTGAGATTGTAATGGTACTTAAATTCAAATTATTATGGAGTAAAACTTGATACTTAACCTTTCAAAGAGAAAAAAAAAGAGAAATGCATAATTTTTTAAAAATGTGATTCATTATTATAACATGAATATATAATGAATAAAAGTGTACTGCAGAAAATTTAATTATTAAATAATGACCTATGCTAAGTTGGTATGAGTCAATATGAACAAAGGAGACATAGCCAGTAAATGAGAATGGATGAAATTCTTAAATAATGACAATCACTGACTCATAATTTAAGCCATTTAGCTCTCGTCACAAGCCTACTTACTGGGGAGACCACCCTCTGAAAGCAGTGCTCTATGAAATCCCAAAAGCAGTTATATTGGAATTATGAAAACTGGGGTAAAAATATAATCTAAGAAAGTCTTATTAAGGAGAAAAAATTTAAGCCACATATTCAGAAATGAGAAGTGTCTGGATAAGCATTATCTGGAAGGAATTATAAGGGAGAACAGGAAAAATAAAAGCACAATCTATCTGGGGAATAGTGAAGAAGGTGATCTAGCTGGGTTCATGAAGGAAAACATGTACGAAATTAGAATAGAGTAAAATCAGAAATACTTGACTACCAGATTATGGCAGCTAAAATTTATGTTCTCAGTTACTGGTTTCTATTTGTTGGTCCAAATGATGTTACCTTGGGTACACTTGGAAAGTTTTATAAACACACTTGATACTAAGCATTACCCTTGAGATGTGAAAGGTAGAGCACAATATGCAGCTAGGCAAGCCTCCCTGGTGACTGTCAGACACAGCAGACTCTGGGGACACTACTATAGACAACGGTATACAATTGTCTGTTTGAGAATGGCAGTGATGTAAATGTAGGCATTTAGTTAGTTTTTCAGTTATAAGCATGAACAATAAAGTAGTATTTTCAATTATAATTTCCTATTTCTTATTATTCATATTACTTCCTTAGAGATCTATGTCACAGGATCCATTCTGTTCTCTGGCCATATACATTCATCCATCCCATAATAAAGAGCCACTAATCCATCATAATATCAATACATAAATATAATTTTCTCTAGTTATTTTGTTAAGAAAGATAAACCAGGGCTGGGGATTTAGCTCAGTGGTGCCACCACCTTCCTTAAAAGCACAAGGTCCTGAGTATAATCCCTGGTATTGGGGAAAAAAAGAAAGAAAGAAAGATAAACCAACATATTGTAGAGCAAGATCTTAATAGCAGTTGAGAGGCTGAAGTACTAAGCAGTGCAGGTATAAAATGATGAAGACCTGATCTAGGACTGTGATCGTAAGAATGAAAATAAAGAGAGAAATCAGAGTCTTGACACTTTTAGAAGAAATCATAGAAAATATTCTTTACAACTTTAGGGTAGAGATTTCTCTGATGTAGGGGAAGCTTAAGTAGGAAAAAAAGATGAATTGGGTCTCATTAAAATTAAACACATCTACCCTGTGAAATAAATTATTGAGGCAATGAAAAGGAATGCTAAGACAGGAAGCAAACACAACATACCTATCAAAAGATGATTTCTGCCTAACTTACTTTCCAGCAAGTTTAATGTTTCTGTTTTAATATTTAGATCTTTAATCCATTTGGATTTTAATTTAGTGCATGGTGAAAGATAAGGGTCTTAGTTTTAATCTGTGGCAGGTTGACATCCAGTTTTTCCAACACCATGTATTAAAGAGGCTCTCTTTCCTCCACTGAAGATGGGCAGCTCCTTTATCAAAGATGAGGTAGCTGAGTACATCTGGGTTTGTTTTTGTGTCTTCCAGTCTGTTCCACTGATCCTCAGGCCTGTTTCTTTGCCAGTACCATGCTGTTTTTATCACAGTGGCTTTGTAGTATAGTTTCAAATTGGGAATTGTTATATCCACTGCCATGTGTCTGTTGCCTAAGATGGCTTTTGCTATTCTAGGTCTCCTATGGTTCCAAATGAATTTTTGGATTCTTTTTTCTAGTTCTGTGAAATATAGTGTTGGAATTTCAATTGGCATTGCATTTAATGTATATAGAAGTTTTGGTAGTATGGCCATTTTCACTATGTTGATTCTTCCTACCCAGAAGCAGGGGATATCTTTACATTTTTTTACATCCTCTTCAATTTCTTTTATTTAGAGTGCTGTAGTTTTCAGTTTAGAGATCTTTGGCTTCTTTTGTTAGGTTGATTCCTAGATACTTCATTTTTTTGGATGCTATCGTAAAAGGAATTTTTTCCCTTATTTCTCTCTCAGTGAGTCTGTTATTTGTGTATAAGAAGGCTTTATTGATTTTTGGGTGTTCACCTTATATCCAGATACTCTACTGAATCTGTCAATTAAGTCTAGAAGTCTTTTGGTGGAGTTTTTAGGGTCCTCAATGTAGAGTATCATATCATCAGCAAATAATGACAGTTTAACTTCTTCCTTTCCTATCTTTATTGCTTTAATTTCTTTCTCTTGTCTAATTGCTGTGGCTAATGTTTCCAGAACTGTATTGAAGAGTAGTGGTGATAATGGGCATCCTTGTCTAGAAGATATTGGCATAGGAAAGGACTTTATGAACAAATCCTCAGTAGCATGGGAACTAACAGATAGAATCAACAACTGGGATCTCATCTTATTACAAAGCTTCTGTACTGCCAAAGAAACCATCAGCAGAACTCAGAGACAACCTACAATGTGGGAAAAAATTTTTACCAGCTGTTCCTCAGACGAAGAACTATTATCAAGAATATATAAAGAACTCAAAACAATCAGTCCTCCCAAATATAGACCCTATTCAAAAATGGGCATCCGAAATGAACAGACATTTCTCAGACAAAGAAGTAAAAGCAGTAAGTAAATATATGAAAAAATGTTCCACATCACTGATCATTCGAGATGCAGATGAAAACAACACTGAGATTACACCTCACCCCACAAAGAATGGCTGCTATCAAGAAATCACATAATAACAAATGTTGGCGGGGTTGTGTGGAGAAAGGAGTCCATTTGTTGGTGGGAGTGCAGACTGGTGCAACCACTATGGAAATCAATGTGGAGATACCTCAAAGAGCTTGGACTGGAGGCTCCATTTGACCCAGCCATCCCTCTGCTGGGTATCTTTCCAAAAGAACTAAAAGAATCATATCATAGAGAAGTATGCGTACCCATGTTTATACAGCACAGTTTGTAATAGCTAAAACTTGGAAACAGCCCATTTGTCCATCCGTTGGAAACTGGATAAAGAAGATGTGGTTTTTCTATAAAATGGAATATTACTCAGCCACAAAGAACGAGAAAATAGATTCATTCATAGGAAAATGGATACATATTGAAGATATACTCCTAAGTGAAATAAATAAGGCACACATGTGTAAATACCGAATAGTCTCTCTGGTGTGAATAATCTGCAATAATACAGAAGATCCTAATAATATTACTGACATTTAGAAATGGGAAGAAAGGAGCTAATGGTGTAGGGAAGGTGGGATGGGTAGGATAAGGGTAATAAGGGAAAAGGAAAAAATGTGAGATAATGAAAAGATGGAAATAAAGTGTTTGTAGATGGGGAGGGGAGGAGGGGGTGAAGGGAGGGCAGGGACAAGGGGAAAAAATGAGAACCAAGACATGTCATGTAGAGGTACATGATCCCAACAATGAATGTAACTGTACTGTATCCCTAAAATGTACCAATAAACACAATTAAAGCTGAAAAAAAAAGATGATAATAAAATATAAGAAAGAACTCTTAAAACCCAATACAAAAAGCAAATTTTTAAATTGGCAAAAATATGCACTCACATTTCACAAAAGAAAATACAAAGTGACCATTAAACATATGAAAAGATGCTCAATATCAATAGTCAACAGAGAAATACAAATAAAATGACAAGGTGATACTAGTACATACCCAACAGAATGGCTAAAATTAAAAAAAAAAATCAGAGTCATTGGAATGTTCAAATACTGCTGACAGGAATGGGAAAATGGTTAAACAGTTTGGTAATTTCTTAAGAAGTAAAATATACACTTACTAGATAAACTAGCATGCCCACCTAGGTACTACCGAAAAGATAAGAAAAAAATTGCCAAACAAATCACTGTGCATACAATGGGTTTGTGTCAAAAGACATGAATCAGAATTAAAGTTTGGAAAACCTGAGCCTCAAAAATTATCATGT
The DNA here is from genome assembly GCF_012274545.1 of Fukomys damarensis. NCBI lineage: Eukaryota > Metazoa > Chordata > Mammalia > Rodentia > Bathyergidae > Fukomys > Fukomys damarensis. The sequence goes on from NW_022900927.1 coordinate 40,210,324, forward strand.
CTAAGTTATCTAAAGCTTAAAAAATACAAAAAAAAAAAAAAAAAAAAGCAAGCTCCAGATATTTCAAATTCCAGCTCTATTACCTACTAACTGTGTAAACTTGGGCAAGGAAATTATCCTCATCAACTCCACAATTTTAAAACAGGAAGAATAATGATTTATACACCAAGAACTAAGCATGTAAAGCATTTAGAGATATGAAGAATTTTAAATGTTAGCCCATTATTACTACCAATTCATTATTGGGAACTCTAATTCTTTCCAATTAGAAGTTGAAATACAAGTCATGAGTACTTAAGATATGGCAGATATATCAAAGAGGTCTTCTAGACTTTTTGTTCTTTGTATCTCTTCCCATAGTTTATCTTCACAATAACCAAGAGTTAACAGGTATATATTTTTTCAAACAAACCTCTAACACCTGAAAAATATGACATGGAATTTCATTCAGTAAACAAGCCACAGGGAGATATTTTGCTTTACAAAAAGCCAGTAAGTTGACTTTACAAAAAAAGTACATCTAATATGTAACTCATTGTATAAATTTTAATTTATTCAAAATTTACCCAGGAATATTCAAGTTCAAATCAAGATAGAACACTGTAGCTGCTTTTAGGGGCTGGGGATTTAGCTCAGTGGTTCTGCTGCCTGTCTCATGAACAACACTGTAGCTGCTTTATATCCAAATATTTGAGTGTCATACAGGGGCTGTCCATACCAAGAGAAGTTCTAAATCAACCTCTAGAAGATGCTAGAGAACAGCATATGCTGAAATTGTCAAACCAACCCACGTAGTCATTTTTTAACATAATTGTAATTGTCTATTTTTTTTTTCCCACACTGGGGACTGAACTGAGAACCTTGTGCTTGTCAAGCAGGAGAAGTGCTACTGAGCTATGTCCCTAGCCCTATTGTTGTAATTATTATATCAGGTATTATGAATGGTTATTATGAACCAGGCTCTTTTTAAATTTTTTTGTTATGTATCAACTCATTTTAAACCTTATAAAACTATATATACTAAACACTATTATCTTTGTTTTATTAATGACTAAAACATTATGGATATATACATTACATGATTCTTTCAGGAGAGTAAAAAACCTAAGAGGCAAAAACAAATTATTAATGGAAATAGATTTTATATTAGTTCTTTAATTCAAAAATTGGTAACTAACAGAAAACAAATGCTCATTTATCCTTCTCCTGTAGCAACTATATTTCAACATTTATCAAATTTCCCTAAGATGATGAAGATTTCTTTATAGAAAGTTTTATTAAGAAATACAAAAAGTGACAGGATTAGAAAAGGATAATAATTTAATACAATACTGTGACTGCTTTAGTTACTGATCATCTTAGGTAAAAAGATGTATATAGACAGGTAAAACATAATGGGGAATGGAGTATCCGCAGGGTACCAAATATATCTTCTCTATTTTACTTTCAAGTCATAAGAGTAGAAAAGATGTCACTTTCAATGTAGAGGATCAGGCTATTACCAGTTGATTCTTCAAATCAATTTCACAATCTGAATACACTGGATAATGAGGTAAGAGTCAATTCTCATGTGTGCTGTAGCATGAAGTACTACACATCTCCTACAAAGTATCATTATAAATGGCCAATAAATACATGAAAAACTGTTCAACATCCCCGGCCATCAGAGAAATGCAAAGCAAAACAACACTGAGACTCCATCTCACTCCAAAAAAGAATGGCTATACACAAAAAATCAAATGAAAACAAGTGCTGGTGAGATTGTGGGGGAACATTGTTGGTGGGAACGTAACTAGTTCAATATGGAAATCAATATGGAGATTTCTCAAAAAAATAAAACTAAACATTCCATTTGACCCAGATATTCCCCTTCTAGGTGTCTTTCTGAAAGAGTTAAAGACATCATATTACAATGGATACATGCATAATTTATAATAGCTAAATCTTAGATGCAGCCTACCTGCCTATCAACAGATGAATGGAAAAGAAAATGTGGCATTTAAACACAATGGAGTATTACTCTTCCATTAAGAAAGACAAATGTGTCATGTGCAGGAAAACAGATACACCTTGAGACCATAATGTTAAGGAAAGTAAATTTGAAACACAAGCTTAAATATTACATGGTTTGTCTTATACAAGAAACTCAAAATATAAATAAAAAAATTTTAGGGTGGGATTTTTTTTTTTTTTTTGGTACTAGCAATCGAACTCAGGACCCTGCACTTGCAAGGCAGTTGGCAGAACCACTGAGCTAAATCCCCAGCCCCTGAAGAGAAAAAATTTAAAAAGAGAATTTTAAACAAAAACAAAGACAAAAGAAAAAAAAAGTATTCATGCCAGAAAGGTCACCCTGACTATAATCAAACTTTTCTATTTAATTTTCAGTTTAGAGAAATTATATAAGATAGATAAACAAGTAAACAATACTGCAAGGAAGCAATCAAATTTTAAAAAACTTGAACTCTTTAGGACACTGGCCCAGTCTCTCAAAAAACTCAAAGGCACACACAGAAACAAAACTAAATAGGCAGCTTCTCCAGGATTAAAGATCTAACTTTTAGATCTTTCATACCTTTTATAGTTTCCACAATGCTATATAAAAATATTTTCGATTACAGTATCATACAACTAAAAGAAGCTTTTTCATGGAAATAAAGTAGTTTACTACACAAGTTAAATATCCTTCACATGAAATGTTATATATAATATATATTATAGATTATATTATATATTATAGTATATAATATTATATACTATAATATATAATATAATCTATAATATATATTATATATATTATGAGATACTTGGGGAAATCCAATTTTAAACACAAAATTTATCTATGTTTCTCCTACACCTCATACACATATTTTGGATGGTAATTTTATAACAATTTTATTTTGTTTGTGTTTAGACTGTGACTGAGCCCCACATGAGATCAGGTATGAAATATTTTTCATTTATGGCATTTTTAGCATTCAAAAAATTTCAAATTTTGGAGCAGTTTGGATTTCAGATTTTTGGATTAGGGATGATCAACCTGTATTTACCAGTGAGTATTCATTTAAAAAGAAGTCATAAAAGATAAACTCAAAGGCCAATTCATAAAATTACAACATCAAAACTTGAATATCACATGGCCAGTAGGACAGTTAAGACTAAATTTAATTTTTTAAAATACATGATAATCGTCAGGCGTGGTGGTGCATGCCTATAATTCCAGCACTCTGGAGGCTGAGGCAGGAGGATCACCGTGAGTTCGAGACCAGCCTGGGCTACACAGTGAGTTCCAGGTCAGTCTCAACGACATAGCAAGACCCTGTCTCAAACCTCACCCCCACAAAAAACCCAAAACAAAATATGATAATCAAGTACAATATCCCTGCCCCAACTGCAGGATATATACTCAAGACCAGTGGGTGTCTGAAACCACAAATAGTTATGAACCATATAAATACCATATTTTTCCCCACATACAGATAAAGTTTAATTTATAAATTATACACAGTAAAAGATTAACAATAACTACTAATAACAGTAACTATCAAAACATACTATAATAAAAGTTATGTGAGTGTGGTTTCCTTCTAATTGCCATGGGTTAGGTACTGTAATTCAGATAAAAGGATAAAAGGATAATTCACCTTCATGGTGGGACAGAAAAGGTCGCTGAGAGATTTCATCACACTACTCTGAAAGAAGTATACTTAAAAACTTATGAGTTGTTTTTTTTCTGGAATTTTCTATTTAATATTTCAAGCCACAGTTGGTAGCAGGGAAGTGAAACCACAGAAATTAAATATTAACTTAAAACACTAAATTTGAGTTCTCAGTTTTAAAAGCCAAAGTTCTTCCACTGCAACTACAGTGGTAGCACAGCAGAGTTCAGAACAACTGATTAAATAAACTTTAGCTGAGTAACAGAATCTACTCTATAAACTGAGCAACTATGAATTAGAATGAATGGTCCATGAACCCAGTGGGAGTCTCCAAGAAGTTTTTAGAGGGTCTATAAAGGTCAGCATTGTCTTATTATACTTTTTCATTGGATGAACATTTTCACTGATGGTACCAAACTAACATTGAGTAAAACTGCTGGCAACTTAGCACAAATCAAGGCAGAAGCACCAAACTACAGTAGTAGCCACTGAGATCTTTGTGATATGCACTGAGAATAAAATAATGTGTTACATTTATAATTGTCCTCAAATTAGCTGTAAAAATATTAATCTTGAACCTTTCACATATACAGTTTTAATATTCTGTGTCATAAAATGAGAAGCATGCATAAAGCATTTCTTTACAGTATACTCTTAAATGTGTCAACATCTGGGAAAATCTGCATAATTCAGTGAATAAATATTTTCCAAATGACATGACATTAATCATGCATGAGCAAAGAGCCATTCAAAATGCAGGACAGATCAGTGGATTTTAACTTAACAGAGTACGGAAGGTGTACTGATACAGTTTAGATTTCATGTTGTAAGAAATATTTAAAGAAACTACTGTTTGTCAAGTTTTGGTGTACTGTTAAAGAAGAATATTGTATCTAACATTATGTATAAAAGCTACATATATTGTGAGACCAGATTTACTCATACTTCAATCAAATCATCACATAACAACAGATTACAGAAGCCATTATTGCAGTACAGCTATTTTTTATTAAGCTAAACATTAAACAGATTTGGGAAGACTTTCAAAAAGTAGAGGGGATAGTAATTCTTAATAAAAATGCTATTCATGACCTAGGAACTTCACTGGGTATATATCCAGAGGAAAGGAAATCAGTATTTGAAGTGATATTTGCACTCCCATGTTTAATACAGCAATATATATAACAGCCAAGATATGGAATAGCCCTCTGTGTTCATAAATGGAAGAATAGCTAAAGAAAATGTGATGTGTATATGTGTGATGGAGTATTATTCAACCATAAATATAATGAAATTCTGTCATTTACAGCAACATTAATGAAGCTACAAAACATGCAAAGTAAAGAAAGTCAGGTACGAAAGATGAATACTGCCTGTCCCATTTATACATGGAAAGTAAAAAAATGTGATCTCACTGAAGTTGAATAAAAGTGATTACTAGTGTCTGCAAAGGAGGAGAAAGAGAGAATTGTTAACAGTTAGAGGGGTGAAAATCAAAAGGAGGAATAACTATGGTCGGCAACAGTTAATTGTGTATCTTCAAAAGTGAGTGGAGAGGATTCTAAATGTTTTGAACACAAAGTAGTAATAAGTATGAGGCAGTAGAAAGTAAAATGTTATTCATATTAACATGTAATTTTACTTTAAATGAATAATAAACATTAAAATTTTTCTTAGTTTTAATTTATAATACAGTGCACATCAACAGATGCAACTCATCTAAACAAAACTTCTTTGGCATCTTCGATAATTTTTAAGACTATAAGGGAACACTCAGACCAGAGAGAGAACCACTGAATTAGAGGAACGGGACAAATAAGTTTATTGGAAAGTTTAAGAAAAATTAAAGGAACATGTACTTATTCTAAAACTGTTATGAAGAACTCAAATAAAACTAAAATCCCTATACAACAAAACAGTTAAAAAGAAAAGAAGTATGAAGATGCCAAATGTCAGTTTATCTTCACTCCCACAGACAAACAAACACACGCAACACACCAAACAGCAACTTCTCACCCTGGCTATGAAGACTTGCAGGACTGAGAGATGGCTGATGCAGATCTTTAGTTGGTGTTTGATAAGCTTCTCTGCCTTGGCGCTGACTCATCTTTCCTGGTGTCAGAAGAAGCTGAGATTCGTCACTGTTTGCTATAACAGCTCAAGGAAAAAAAAAAAGAAAAAAATTATTTTCCCTAAAGTCATGAATTTGTATGAAATATTCAATATTACATAGAATTATGATTAAAATGGTCTTAGTGGTTATATTCATTTTACAACTTAATACTTTAATAAATTCACATGATTATTTTGCTTTCATGTTGGTTTATTATCAATTCAAGAAGAAATGACAAGTAGTCATGAGTCAAATACATATCCATCTGAGAATGAGTGGCACCCTACAATTTGCTGTGAACTTTTCATTGAGCTGTTAGCTCTTTACATTTGCCAGTAGAACAACAAAACAAAGTCATTTTTAATAGAAAAAACACAAAAAGCATATGAAAAGATATTCACCCTCATTACTAACCAGAAATAAATACCAACTATTAGCAGTACATAATATTTGTACTGTAATGTCTAATTCTCATGAAAAGTAGTTGATGTTTGATTTTTGATGTTTGATTTAGACATGGAGAAACCTGAGCTTCAGAGACTGCCTTGTCTAAGACTAAGAAGCCAGGCAAGGCTGTCATGCAGGACCATCTCCAAAGTGTATCTTTTAAAGCTTGCTGTCCTTGTAACCAATTTAAACAGTGCTCTTTGAGGCTGCTTCTCACTCTTATAGCCAAGCTGTCAACAGAAGAAAGCAACATAAAAAGATGGAAATGAGAAAAGAGAGAGGGGAAAACAAAGGCCCGGTGAAGGAACAGGGTAAATATTAGGTCCACACTGACTTAGGTTCTCCATTTTATGTTTTTGTGACTTTTTGCAACTTCATCAGAACTTTCCATTCACAATTTTATTACCACAGTTTTTTGTTTTTTTCCACTAGGGATCAAACTCAGGACCTTAGCAAGGCAGGCGGCAGCACCACTGAGCTAAATCCCCAGACCACCATAGATTTTTTTAAAAGATCTTCTCACACCAATATACATTTCATGGCACTAAAGCCTGCAAAATGAAATTTTAGCTCCTTATTTTTCAGAGTAAAAATACAAAGCACTTTCATTTATTCAGTTAAAAATATATGAAAGTATTTACCAAGTAAATTAAAAAATTATAGATTGGTATTTCCTAAATTTCTATCTTCAGCTATATCTCTACCTTAACTAAAACTCACACGTCTAATTGCCTGCCTTATAATCATGTTTTGTTTTGTTTTTTAACTATTTATCAGGTATCTCAAACTTATTTAGAATATAATTCTTGATTCTGTTTATCCTCCTGATCTACCTCTCTCTTCTGCACCTCAGTTACTAGTATCACTACTTCTGTCTCCCCACTTTCTTAGGCCACAGACCTTACGTGTATCTTTAATTTTTTTCCCCTTGTATTTCACATCTATTTATCTGTGAAATCTTTGTACTCTATCTTCAAACTTTATCTGGAATCCTGGTACTTGTCCCCTCTTTTTCACTAAGCCACCATTACATTTCTAGTGGGCCTCTGCAGTAGATTTCTACCAGCTCACCACATCCTCAATGGTTTCGACTTTACTTATAAAATTCATGCCCTGAAGAACTAATACAGTCTGGCCCTTGTTTGTCCTTCAACCTAACTTCTTCACTGCTCTCCTGTCATTCACTTTGCTCTGCTATAATCACCATCTTGGCATTCCTCAAAAAAAAAAAAAATTTTTTTTTTTTTTTTCTCCTTCTGTCTGGAATACTCTGGGATCAAACGTTATCTCTTTAGAAAACCCCTTTAGTTCCTTCATGGTACTCTTTGACAAATTAAGTTCTTAATTTTAAATATAGCACAGTTTATCAATTTTTGTTATGGTTAGTGTCCATCACTCCACAACTACAATCTATTATCTAGCTAGGTGATTTTAACTGTAACTCATCACTATCTGGAATTATATCTTCTGTTTATTTTCTGTATTCCTCTAGTAGACCTTAAATTTTATGAGAGCAATTTTCAGCCTCTACTATACTTCCTGGCATACTGCAGGTATTGCTTCCTATATAATGAAGGATTTAATAAAATTTATTGAAAAAATCAATTAACTTTATATTTTTATGAAACTTTATTATCATCAAGCCTATAGTAGCTTCTTCAGTTACAAAATCCAAAATTCATTTGCTTCCAAAAAAAAAAAAATCAGAACTTAAAAATGCAGTAATACTGGTACAGATAAAAACAAACTGACCTAAAGAATATACCAGAGAGCTCTCAGAAATAGATCCACATGTGTCACCCACATATGCAACAGAGGTATGGAAAAAAGACTACTCAATAAATGATATTAGGACAATTTCAAATTTCATCTATGAAAAAATAGATTCCCACCTCATATCTCATAGAAAAAAAAACAGTTCTATGAAAATTAAAGAAACAAATATAAAAAACAAAAACTTGAATATTTGTACAAGAGAGAATCTTTATAAACTTGGGTTAGGGAATGATGATTCTTTAAAAAGATATAACAAAGCACTAACCAAAACCCAAAGAAATAATAAATTCTATATTAAAATTATAATTCTTTTATTTCTTTATTTTTGCTACTGGGGATTGACTGCAGGACCTTGTGCTTGTGAGGTAGGCGTGGTACCACTGAGCTAAATCCCCAGACCTAAAATTGTAATTCTTTTAACTAAATGATTCCATAATGACACTGACAAGAAAGGTAGTAGACAGAAAAATATATTTGCAACTCAGGTAAGTAACAAAGGGTTAGCATGCAGAATGTCTGAAAAAATATATAATTCCTATAAGTCAATTAGAAAAGGCTCAACAACAGAAAAATAAGGGGAAAAAATCAAATATTTTACAAAAATGCAAAAGGTCAATAAGTATGTAAAAAGATATTCTTTGTCCTTAATAATCAGAGAAATATAAACTAAATCAAAAATGACAAATGTTTTATACTTAGTAAGATTTAAATAAATTGTCTGATAACATCAAATACTGAGGAGGATGGGATCATCAAGACACTTTAGGCACGGTTGGTGCCATATACACGGATATAAGCACTTAGGAAAACAATTTTGAGCTATTTTATATAGCATACTCTATAGATCCAATAACTCCACTTTTAGATTTATACATTGAAAAACTATTATTTGAGTATACCAAGGGACAAGAAGAAAAATGAAAAGTAACACTATTCACAAAGCAAAAGCCAAAACAACTTAAATACTCATCAGTTGAAAAATAAAATGGATTAATAAATTCTGGCACATGTATATGATGAAATAGTATTTAGCACTGAAATGGAATAACCTATTTCTATATTGAACAACATTGTTCAATATTAAAAATACATCATCCACTATAAAAAGCAATGTTAAATATAATATGCCGTTCTTATAAAATTAAAACCAAGCAAAATTTAGCAATATATATAATTTTAAAATAACAACAAAGCTGGCTTTTTAAAAGAGCAAAAAAAGATGGGCATGGTGGCACAAGCCTATAATTCCAGCACATGGGAGGCTCAGGCAGAAGGATCACCAGTTCAAGGCCAGCCTGGGCTACATAGTGAGTTCAAGGCCAGCCTGAACAACATATTGAGATTCTATCTCAAGGAAAAAAAAAAAAAGCAAAAAATGGTAAACAAAAAAATACAACCTAGTCATTTCCTCTGGACTCAGGCAAGGGATAGAATCCAGGAATAGAAGCAGAAAGATGTGAGGTATTTGTACGATTCTAGTTTTTACTTTGAGTTGTATATCAGTTTAATATCTGTTTACTATTTAGCTATGCTTTATCATTTACATAAAATACATATATTCTTTTGTATGTATCAGACAGTACATTTAAGGCTAACTTAAATGTTAGAAAAAGCACTAGTGAATTTAAAGTATGCTATAGGACTCTAACAGCAAGACACATGTAGCCATGTCTTGAATAACTTGCTATATAAAATAATTTCTAAAAGTGCAAATTTAGTTGTATCCCCTCTTTCTAATCCATCTTAAAGTTAGGTAGGACTCTGATTTTAGACAACTCTGGAGTGACAGAGTACATAGAAAAAGCAATGTTCAGAGTTCACGTTTTTACAAGAAAAACAGAAAATTCATTTTTCTATTTGTTTTCTCTCACCCCAGTCATAAGCACTAAAAACTACATAAACAAAAAAGGGTCCTGTATAATGTAAAAACTACTACAATGTCCTAAGGTATTTATATGTAATAGTGGATCATCCGAATAGAAGTTTAAGAAGAGTAGGGGCTTTGTTTGTCTGTGCTCCCTGGCACATAACTGGTAAGTACTTGCTAACTGGCTGAAAATATTTGGGAGATGAATCACTACATCACTGTAGTTTCTGACACAACAGACTTGCTTACTAAAGCTAACATTACAGTGCCCTCTGCTGGTTCTCTTTCCTGTGAAGGTAAAATAACCTACTTTGCTATTCTCATTACTCATATTTAGTAGAAATCATGGTGGAATTACCAATGGCATTATAATTAACATACCACCATGCCTTCAAGATGAGTATGAATCCTTAACCAACATTTTTTTCCTTTATAAATTCAACTTATCAGTATAAAAATTGGTGATCATGTAATCCCAGTTATTCAGGAGGCTAAAGACAGATGCTAAGAAGCTCTGGGCCAGTCTGGGCAGTGAGGCCCTGATCTAAATATAATAAAATAATGAATAATTAAAAATTGAAGAATTTTACAATCTTCAATCTGGTGTTTGCTCTTAAACTGAATGGAAGCTAAGATTAAAATTAAGTAAAAATTTTTTTTTGTTCTGGGGATTGAATGTAAGATCTTGCGCTGTGAGGTAGGCGTGGCGCCACTGAGCTACATCCCCGGCCCTTAAGTAAGATTTTAAAGTCCTAAATAGTCTGTATGTAAATCCTAAGACTCCCTGTGAGATTTGTGCTCTTTTCTCTACATTTAAATTTGTAGTTGTCCTAAAAACGCTGGATATACAATAAGGAACATATTTAAAATATTGTAAACTGTTGTAATGAAGAATTAAAATAAGAATTTTAATGTAATTCATAGAATAAAATTATATATATACCCTAACCACACACAACTGACCTAGACCAGACTTTTATAGCTAAAGTAAACTTTTGCTATTATTTTGCTTAGCTCCTTCCTTTGCCCAATGAAGAAAATGAGCTCCAGAGCAGTGAAATAGTTTGCAATAGTTAGAAAACTATTTAGAAATACTATTTCCAAAATCGATATAATTTCCTTGTTCTTCAATAAAATTAAGTAATATTAACAGTATTGTTATTAGTTCCTCTATAATGTTCCTTTAGGCTCAGTAATTCTAACAATGTTTAGTACAAATGTTATCCCTGTCACTCTCCATCTATACTATAAAAATCCTTATGGGCAGGCAACATGCTTTGTGTGTCTGTCCCACACGACATCCACTGTGTATCTGTCCCCATCCTCCAAGAACCTCTCAGTTAAAATTGTTGAGGTGAATTGGATATAATTCTAAAAGGGCCTTAATCCCTAAAGTAAAACACATTTCAGTAAAAAAACTCCAGAAGGACAAAAAATCATAAAAATTATCTTAAATAAAAATTCTGACAGAAAAAACAATGTCTTATTTTCATATGGCAGTGAATTTTTTATACCATTCTCAGCTTCAAAGTAGTCTGCTTTATGTTTCGTAATAACTGAAGAAAGGAATACTGTGAAAAAGAGGTCCTAAATCATGAATTAGACAATTAAGTACATAAAGCTTCGCCTGCAAAGTAAGATATAAATACTCTAAAACGTCACTATTAGTCTCTGATAGACAATGAGAACAGACGGGCACTGGGCAATGACTGACCATTTCTATATTTTGTTTTGATTTTTAAGATCGGGTCTCACTATGCAGATCAGGCTGGCCTTGAATTCAGTAGGTAGTCCAGGCAATCCTCCTGCCTCAGCCTCCTAACTGCTGAGATTACAGGTGTACACCACCACACCTGGCTACCATTTCTATTCTTTATTTTGAGTACAGTGCCTTAAAAGAAAAGCAGATGACTTAATAAGTCAAAACAGATATCATTTGAATTTTCTAAGCGCACATCAAAATTTTTTCATGTCCCCAAACATAACATATAAACTTTAGCTACTTACTTGCTGGCCCAAGGATATCTTTGCTATCACCAAGAAGCTTTTAATGCAGAGTAATTGAGCAGCAAACAAATACAGTCCAAACCAGGAAGAAGCAAAATGAGCCAGGACGGAAGTAGCAGTAAAACAAAAGGACAAGGAAAATAGCATTAGTTTATTAAGTAGAAAGCACATGCACATCAATCTGCATAATTATAGTTTATTAGAAATTTTCTTTTGCACACCAAAATTGGCTTAGGAATCATCAAATATTTGTTTTAAATGTTGAAAATGAAAGTAGGAAGAGAAAAATTGGGTCATCCAAGTATTTTGTTTTGAAATTACTCCAAAGTTATTTTCAATTATAATTCAAGACATTACAGGGACCAGGGATTTAGCTCAGTGGCACCATGCCTGCCTCGCAAGCACAAGGTTCTGAGTTTGATCCCCAGTACAAAAAAAAAAAAAAAAAGATACTATATGGAGTAGGGTTGGTAAAAATTATTTAGAAATGTGAGAGCAAGCCAAAAGCTATTCATTTCATAAATTTAAGGTGGTTTAAAAACATACAACATTCATGTACTATTAAATATTAGTTCTGCATGCCATGAAAGCACTTAATATTACATAGAGATGTAGTCAGTTTCTTCTGCAAAAAAGAAAGGAATATTTACTGAGTGCATATCATATGCCAAGCATTAGTCAAAGAGCTTCTACAAAATGTCAATAAAGCAGAACAATTTTTTCTCAAATCGAAAAAATAACTGAACAAGAAATATTCATTAGAAATAAAATTTTATTACATTAGATAAAACATTTTTAAGACCCACTAAATTAATATCAAGCATATCATCTGGAGCTACTAGGTTTGTATGAAGTCAGAAGAATTATAATCAACTAAAAAAAACAGGAAAAGACTGATCTTTTCTTTTGTCTATTAACTATTTTAACATACAACTTTTTTCTACATGTTGCATATGGACAAGTGTTTGGTCTGCCTTGGTAGGAACAGCTTACCTTCACTACAGATAAGAAGCAAAACAACACCAAACTGGGCATGGTGGCACATGACAATAATCCCAGTCTTCTAGAAGGCTGAGGCAGAAGCATTCAAGTTTGAACCCAGTCTAAACAATTTAGTGTGAAGACCCTGGGTTTAATCCCCAGTGTCAACAAAAGAAGAAAGAAAGGAAGGAAGGAAGGAAGGCAGGCAGGTGATGGAGAGAGGGAAGGAGAGAGAAAAGAGGGAAAGGGAGAGAGAGGGAGAGAGGGAAGGAGGGAGGAAGGGAGAGGGGAGAGGAGAGAAGAGAAGGAAGGAAGGAAGGAAGGAGAAAATAAAAGGAAAGAAAAACTAAAGTAACAAAGTCAATACAGTGACAAAACAAGAGAGCAGTTGTTTGCTGTGGGCCTTTATCATCTCTTTGGACCTGCTACTTACCCAGAGACGATTATTTCACAATACTACATATGTTCTACAGCCTTAATGCATTTATTCAATCTATTTTTTCTGCTGCATGGATACATTTATTCTTCTAGGAACTGATTTTAGTTTCATATATAAGTTGAAATAATACAGCTTTGCTGACAATGAACTAATCTGTGCTCAGGTTTTTATTACTGATGGCTTTGCTATTACAGCTAACTGATAATCTTTCAGGAAAAGAATAAAGTATTTGTGGCAGGCAAGATGTCCCCTGGGATTCTCATTTCCTGGCATAATCCTTTGTCTTTGCATGTATGCTGGACTTACTAAATCCCTTAAAACAAAAATATGGCAGAAGTGATGGGACATCTCTTTTGCGACTTCTAAGTTTGCAGTCTTGACTGCTCTCTCAAAGATAAATCTCTGGGGAAAGCCAGCTGCCACTTCATGAGGCATCAACGCAGAGAGGGCTGCTAGGCAGGAGCTAAGATGTGGCAACAATCCTTAAGTGAACCTGGAAGATCTCCACCTCTGTCATCCATCCACACAAGCAAGCTTTCAGTACAGACCACAGGATTATCTCCATAATCCATTATCTTGATTGACCAACTTTGAGTAAGAGACATCTAGGTAGGCTGCTTTCAAATTCCTGACCTACAGTATCTGAGATAATTGCTTGCTGTTTTGCACCACTTAATTTTGGAATCTTTTTATCCATCAGTAAATAATACATTAGAAAACTGAAGTTGAAAAGAAGTTAGAAGTTAGAAAGTTGACAGAGGCAACTGTGTAATTTACAAATGCTTCATAGACATATTCTTAAATAATTTCCCTGTATCTATATCAGTAATTATTGGTTTCACTAGACTCGACAGTAACTTTCCAAAAGAAAGCAGTGGTTCTAATTATTCATATATATATGAAATATATATATATATATATAAAATTATCTAATTCATATATATGAACATATATTTAATTTCAAAAAGTAAGTCATATTTGAAGGTTCTAGAGTTGGTTTTCTACTTGGAATAAAAGATTATTAAGCTCATTTTCATTATGCAGTTCTGCTATATTCTCAAATTTTGTTGGTTAAAAGCACTAAAAGTCAATTTCTGTACTAGTATATTCCTTTCCTGTTTACTCTCAGAAATTAATCCCTAGCATATGCAGCAACTTCTGAATATGTTCCTAAAACCTCCAATTATAGTTACTCTCAACATTATACAGTACCTTCAGACGTGTCTCAACATTATACAAACCACACATCCATCCGACAAATATTTACTGGTAACTACTATGAAACATATCATTTTAGGCATGAAAGGATATAGCAGTAAACAGACTACACAAAAATCCTGACCTTGTCGTATTCATGTTTTAGTTAGGAAAATAAGAATAAACAAAAATTAATATTATATACCATAGTAACTGAGAAGAATAAAATAAGCAGAAAGTGGGACATACGAAATGTTGGGCCTAGTACAGTTGACTGGATAAAATGAAGAAACTTGCTAAGAAGCAGGGAGGGGTGGGGGTGGGAGGAGGCAGAGGGAGGAGGGTGAGAAGAGGGAGGGGTAAAAGGAGGAGGAAGAAGAGGGAAAAGAAGGGAGGAGGAAAAGTATAGCTATCTGACAGGGTACGTCTGAACTATCTATTGGGGAAATTTCAAGTAGGAGAAGGAGAGGGAGAAGGAGGGGAAGCGGGGAAAGAGAAAGAGAGGAGAACAGAGAAAAGCCATAGACCACTGGAAAGAGAGCAAGTCTGGAGGCTTCAGAGAAGAGTAGAAGGCCAATAAGGCTGGAATATAATGAGGAGGAGGAGTAGCAGATGAGGTTAGAGAATAAATGCATCTGGACTGTGTAGAACTTCACAGGGCCTCGTTAGGACTTTGGTTTATTTTGAATAAGATGGGAAACCACTGGATGGTGGATGGTTGAAAGGTCTGATTTTGTTTTAACGGGGTTATTCTGACTGCTATTCGGACTGCTAATCCCCCTCACTTCGAACACACCTAACCCATCTTTCTTAAGCAGGTCTGGAAGTCTCCTTTTGTTAGTAGAGTTGTAAGATATTTTAAAAAATAAAAAGCTAGGAAGTCTATTTGACTTTTGCTAAAGTACCAAAATACTGTTACCATCTCAAATGATTCAAGAATTTCTCCTTGGTTTGTTCAGAAAAAAGCCATTAAGATAGAACAAAACAATTTCTGTAGTTGAATAATTTATAATGTCCACAGTTATCGCAATTTCTTTGTTATATAAATAAAATTATTTTGGCACAAAGTATGGGATGAAAATAGTAAAATAATAGTAGCATGCCTAGAACTTTTACTTATTATTAGCTAATATAATTTATTAAAAGAATGACATATTTATGGCCATTATCTAATCATTTCAGAAAAGAAGCATTATAAAAAACAGGTGATCTTATTTTAGTACATTAAATATCTGCTATTTATAATTAAAATAAAACATCCAATATTTAAGAAATATAGAGGTAGAAGTTCATAGTCATTCTCTTCACTGAGAAACCCCACAATCTCAATCAAACCAAGACAGATTGTCACCCTATAAAATATAGAAATAATTTCATGAGATTTATAGCTTTATCCTGCTTCCTTTAACTTATGGCGTTCTTAACACACATATATTGGTTTGCCTTAAGTCACTCAGTGAGCTTAGGGGAAAGTGCAGGAATCTGTCAAGAACTGATGTAGCTGGTGGTATCCTCCTCCTCTAGCCTACTAAAGTCTGTTAAAATGTCACAGAAGCAGTCCTGCCATAGCTGGTTTCCACACTTTGGAAGGATTATACAAAACATCTCAAGGGTACTCTATTGGATGTTAACTTTGGTTCTTAGAGCAAGAAACTTCAGCACAGGGCATACAATGCAGCAGAGAGCTGCATTTTCTTAGAACAGGAGTCATCACTCTATACTTAGCTTTAATTTTCATATTTTTGAAATCATCTGCAAAGTACTCATGTGTACATTTCAGCCTTGAGTTTATGGAAGAGATTTTAAAGGACTTTTTTTTCTGGGAACTAGAACTTAATCACTATAGGATACAGAATATGATATGGCCTGGCAGGAAGTTATTTAAAATAACTTAATTTACACTTTTGATCCAGTTCTACTTCTAGGATCAGATCCTAGAAGGATCAATTCTACTTCTAGGACATTCAAAATGTTCAAAAACATATATTCATAATCACTGATCACAACACTATTCACAGTAACCTAAACACTAAGCTACTTTAAGCAGGTATTAAATAATAATATAAATAATATCTAGTCATTGAAGTTTTTTTCACTGACTTATTTTTATAAAATTTTGCATGTAATATATGTATGTCATGTACAAACTCAGGAAAGATGCCACCAAAATATTAACTGTGATTTACATTCAAGAAGTAGTATTTTATTTATCTATATTTTACTGCATCGTTTAAATGTGGTCAAAAAAGATTAAACCTATTTATACTTTGGCAAAATGCAAACAAAATTTTAATCAGATTTTTTCCATCTGTAGTTGATATTTCTTAGTGTGAATTAATCTATGATTAAGTAAGTAAAAAATACCCATTTCCAACTTAAAATCTTAGAAAAATAAAAAATAACATCTTAAATAGCATTTTATGTTACTCACTGTCTCTTGAACTTCGGCAACTTCTGAATATGCTGAGATCTAAAAAAAAAACACAAAATTTTCTCAGGAGTGACTTAATTTCATGTACCTGAATCTGAATCCAAAGAGCACCCACAGTTTATCAAATGAATTAATTAAGTGATGAAGTAATCTCTTAAGAAGTAGCATTTAACAGGGGGTGCAAAAGTGTTTTTACACTGTAAATTAAATTCCAGAAAAAAACTTTTTTAACAAATCCTGAGGCTTCTGCCAAATTACAGTCCTCTTTGGAATGTTCTGGGAGGGTTTTCATCCTCCCTGTATATCAGCCTTTTAACCATGCACACCCTTCCTCCTTTTATTTCTAAGATACAACACTGCTCTGCCTTCCCTTCTGCTATTTTGCTGTCTCCTTTCTCCTCTCATTCAATAAGTAAATGGAGACAACCAGTGCTCAGCATCAGCTTGTTCTTTCTCTACCTGCTATTTTCTTGGAGAGGCCATTCCTACTGAGGCTCATTTATTATCCTTACTCAGATAACTTTCAAGTTTCTTCTTCATGTGTAATATATTGAAGATTTAAACATTATGGCAAAATTAACCTAGTTTTGAAATTCAGTTAACAAAGGAAAGGCTTTCACTTGTTTTATGTCAAAAAATAGCACTCAGCTTTTTCTCGTCTCAGAAACCAGCTCTAACACTGATTTGCCCATCTTTCAATTACTCAGACCTAAACCTTGAGTCAACTAAGTCTCTCCCCCTGCCCCATCTAATCAGGTCATTAAATTCTGATTATTTTTACTTCAGTGTTTATCTCATATGCAGTTCTTCCTTTCATCGCTCATTGATATAACCTAGAACAGACTTTCATCCCTTTCAGCAGGTGTCCCTGCATTTAGTTCCACTCCACTCATTCATTTACTATGCTAGGTACTGGAATTTTTTAAATGATAAAAATATTGTTCGTATTGCCAATATCATTACATATTAAAGACAGTATGTTCTGTAATTTATTCGACACTGAAATACATTATTTTCGTCTATTCAGTATTATTCTTTTCAAGTTAGCTTGTCATCAGCAAAACACTTATCTTTTATTTTTCTCCTCTGTGAGTAATTACTAAACCATGTAACTTCCTAGAATTGTGAAGGTTAATAACACTTGTGTATACAATGTGGGTTTTTTAAAATAGGCATGAGAAAGATAAAGAACCTAGAAGAAACTGATTAGTTTATAAGCCTAAATTAATTTCCTAAATAATCACATTGGTCATGTTGCTCTGTTACTCAAAAAGCTGTTCTTTAAAAAATAAGTCCAAGCCCAGGTATTTAAAAATCCACAATTAGGATTTCATTTCACAGAAATACTTGATCTCCTATGATATAGTCTTCCAACTCAACTAAAACTCCACTTAACTGAATTCTGCCTGGTAAAACTGATTGTGGAAAGTGATCTGCAGGTTTATTCCTACTTGTTTTTTGTTTCTCTGCTCAATGGCTTGAAAGGCTTGACATTAAAAGTTCTATTCAAATTGCCAATTCTGTTGCCAAAGTCTGACTGAAGTTATCTTTCCTCTGACTTTCCAAAGTGAATTTTTACCAGCAAATAGTTACCTTATATTTTCTATGTTGCTATCATAAATGAATAGAAAAATAAACAAATATTCAGCTGTTATTTAACTTTCACACAATACTAGAATGATCTAGTACATTACTGTCAAATGGAATGGTCTGCAATTATGAGAATATTCTATATATTCAATGTTCAGATATAATTATTAGTCATGTAGGTACTAACTAGATAGTAAAAGTGCTAAACTCTTAAAATGTGGCTACTGAGGCTAAGAAATTAAAATTTTAATTTGATTTAGCTTAGTCTCATGTGAAAAGCAGCAAGCCTACCTATACAACTCAGGTCTAGCACAACCTCACCTTTCCCCAGACCAACCTAACTGATCATTCTCAGCCACTAGTGACCAGTCCTCTTCTCAAAATTATGCCCTTCCTTTGTTTCAAAGCTATTTTTTCTCCTTCCCAGCCCTCTCTCTGCTTGGTTCCCTTCACCTTGTGCCCCCTTAAGACAGTTATTCCCCAAGGTAGTATCCTACAATCTCTTTTGTTGCTCTTCAGCATGACTTTCCCAGATGACTCCACTGACTTCATTTTTTAAAGTACTCAACTCACCATTCATTTCCTAAATTGGCCTCCTACTTTATAATCTCTGAGCAACAGTTTCTCAAGGTTATTTCAATTATCCTCCTCCTAAGCTCATTCTTCTCATGTCAGATAAAGCATCACATCCTTTTGGAAGGTTTTCCTGACCTCCCACTCCAGGCATAAAAACTTCACATTCCATCTGTGTTGTTACTGCATCCTTCTATGCACTGACAGGACTGTAAATGAGACCTGCAGAGCTCCAAGTTTTCCTAGCAACCCTGACCCCGCACCCCAAATTCCCAACTGAGGAAGTGTAAACACAACCGCTCATCTTTCTCCCTACCCACAACACTTCCAACCCAACCAATGCATTTGCCCAACAGTCACGAAAACTGTATACCTGGCTCTTACCTGCTTAGAAAACATCCTTTAGAACTCTGCCTGAATACTTCACCAGAAGACTTTCATGACATTCCCACAAAATAGCCCCTATCATTCATTCTGTAATTCTCCATCCTTCCTACCCTATTTTATTTTTTGTTTGTTTGTTTTGTTTTTAGTGGTGGGGGTCAAACTCATGACCTTGCACTTGTGAAGCAAGTGTGGTGCGGCTGAGCCAAATTCCTGGCCCTACTTTACTTTTCATTACAGTAATCATGCAACATACCACATATTCATTTTTTCATCTTTCCCCATTCAAATGTTAGCCTTACTGGAGTGAGAATTTTGTCCGTTTTGCTCAATACTGAATCCTGTAAACCCAGAACCTAGCAAATTATAGACAATTGGCAAGCTTTTATTAAATAAATATATGAGTAGAAAAAAAGGTTTAATAATTATAATCCTAATAACCTACATAAAAATTTCTTATTTATAGTTTATGGAGCTCCTCTGTTTGCTAATGAATTAGTTTAAGTTCTGATGCGGCAAAAAAGTCTTTTTCATCTTTGCATTTTCAAAAAGTTAACACACTGCATGCTAATACACACACACACAAAATAATGTGGACTAGAATCATGAATCTGAATTCAAAGCCTCACTCCATCTATCACTCCATCACTATCTGCCTCACTCCATCACTATCTGCTGGGTGGCCTTGAATAAATATCTTAAATTTTCCTTCGTATTTGCTTATTAGATCAGCTGCAGTCCTAAAACTTTATTATTACCAGCAGTCTGACATAGAAAATTACTTCAATCCTAAAATTATCCTTGGTTGTAATGCAGAAGACACTAATATTTCACTATTAGTATCTTTCACTATTGGTTTTTAGTCATTATAAGGCCAAATTCCATTGCTAGAATTCCCTCAACTGTTTTCTTAAATAATTCTGTGCTTTATACAATAACACTATTATAGATTCACTATCAATTTTCAGAGCATGAGTTATATTTCTTCTGGTATTAGTGGTCTCTTGCCATGATTAAACCAACTTTCTTCATCAAGGGCCTCATACATAAGTTAAACATCAAATCAATTTTCACTGGTAACTCATGGTCTCATTTGGTGAGACTGCTAGTGATATCTGTGGTTTTGAAACTAGGAAAAGTTATTTGTCTAAAAAAAGAATTAAACCTATAATTCAGGTCTTTACCTTCAAACACATTCCTTTAAAGCTGACCCAATTAGCCCTACTTGCCTGAAAAGATTAGGAAATAACCAAAACCATATTACCATATCAGAATCATCCCAGGTAAGATAAGGGAGCTGGTTAGATGAGGAGCTCAGATAAATAAACATTTCAGCATATGATGCTTAATCTCAAGACTTGTTTAAATAGTTTTGATTTTCAGCCTGAAATAAGAACCTATCTAACTCAGGATTTCATTTTGGCTAATTCTTTACATTCTTTACACAGATACATGAATTTAAATTCTAAATTCAACCAGAAAAAGGATTTAAATTAGGTTATAGGAACTGCATAACAAATACCCTCTTTCCTTCTAGAGTTCTATTCTAAGAGGTCACTGCAATGATGAATACTATCAAGCCACAGGCAAGACTCCTAATAAAATTATTGAAATGTCAGCTTCCATGACTCATGGATCTACCACACATAAGAATTTAGTTTGCAGCTACTCTTTAAGTCTCAGAAACTGCATGATGCCTGAATATCAAAATAGTCACCCTAGATAGAAAAATCAATATTAGTTGTAAGGGGAAAAGGCTTTGTGTTAAATAAAATAGATCATGTACCACATGGTTTCAAAGTACAGTATATATTATATTAGGTAATTAATATAAAAGCTTTAAAAAGATGCTTTAAGTATAATCAGTTTATAACATAAAAACATTAGCTTTTACAAGCAATGACAGGAATAACAATTAGATTATCTGCATTTAAATTCTAACACTTCTCCTGGCTAATGGATCTTATGTAAATTATCCTTTTTTGAGACTCAGTTTCTACATTTCTAAAAACATAGAATATAGAGAGGATTAAAGGAGGAAGTACGTAAAATACCACAGTCAAGGTATAGCATACAGCAATGGTGTCGAACATTTTAGAGTTTTCAAAGATAACAAATAGCCTGCTGCAGCATGGATCCCATAAGTTTACCCCATTGGCATATAGTAAGAGTGAAAAGATAATTTTCTTGCCACACAAATATAGCAACCCAAATACAAAAAGTACAAACTCTAGAAATCTAGGGAGGAAAAGCAAAACCCAGAAGAAAAATATTAAGAATTACAATAGCTGCTGCAGAAAGTGTGAAGTGTGAAAAGGTACTTAATGATTTCCTTATTTACTTTTTTTTTTTTGCATTTTTTTTTCTTTTTTATTGAGGTTATTGGTACAATCTAGGTATACAAATACAGTTACAATCATCATTGGGATTCTGTACCTTTACATAATAGGTCTTGATTCTCATTTTTCCCCTTGTCCCTGCCCTCCCTTCACCCCCTCCTCCCCTCCCCATTTACAAACACTTTATTTCCATTTTTTCAGTTTCTCATATTTTTTTCCTCTCCCTTATTACCTTTCCCCCAGCCTTCCCACTTTCCTTACACCTTTAGCCCTTTACTTCCTATTTCACATTATTAATTGTCTCATTAGGATCCTGTGTACTGTTATAGTTTTTCACACCAAAGAAACTATTCGGTATTATTCTCTTGATTTTTAACATTAGGGTAGCCTTGACTACAAAGACTGATTAAAACAGAAGAAAATTTGTGCAGTGAAATGGGAAAAGTGTCAAGCTGAGGCAACAGACACAACCCTCTTACAAATTCTGAGGTACTTGGCCAGTTAATAATCATTGCACAGCTGAAGTTTCTTGATTTATAGAACTATAAGAATAAACCATATAATCTTTATAATCCCTTCTAATAACAGTTTTCAATAAATGGTAACTATATATCAGATACTAAACTGAACCTTTTATAAATTTATTTACTTACATACTTAACCCCCACAATATTACAATCTCTGGAGAGCTGCACATTTACTGGAACGATCTAACTGAAAAATTCTTATCCAAAGAAAAACTAAGAAATGCCAACATCTGGAGTAGGAGATCAAGAGATGAAAAAAGGTCAAGTAAGCAGTAATAATCAATTGAATCCCAGCCACACTTGAACTCCATGGGCTGTTAGCTCAGTTTTTAATTCTTATTTACCCTGATCATTGAAAAGGTTTGTAGTTTTTTCTCGAGTCCATCTTACTCTGACAATTTCCCAATATTTTACCAACTCAGTTCATTTTCCTTAACTTCATGGACACCCATTTCAATTAACTGTTGGATGTTTTCTTTTTAAATGAATACATGCTTTCTAATCTTAGTTGAGTCAAATGCTACCTCCTAGCAATTATTTCCTTTGAATCTAGATTCATGTTAGAATCCCATGGCACATTTCTTCCTATTTTTCTGATCTTCAAACTCACATTTCTGCAACTGAACTATTCTTCCATATTCTACTAAGGTGATCAAAACAACTTAGTGTGAGTTCCACCGAGGTCCCTTTTCATTTCACAGTTCCTCAATATGTCAAAATGATGCAACAAGTTTCTCTGTGAGTTGAGGGTAATGGCATATTGGGAAATGTGGACTTCCCTACTGTACTGTGATTATACATCCACATCTTTGGGAACTGAGATTTTCAGAATTAAAAAAAATTGGATACATATATAAAATAAAATTGCCAAAAACAATATAATCCCTAGTTTGAATAGATTTAGGAACTCATGATGTATTTGCGTATACTTTATGCTCCCCTATACTGTCTAGCTAATCTACTTTGAAGGTTTACAAGTAACAAGCAAGTAACAGCAAGAACTGTCCAACTCACACTATTTTTTAAAAACCATTTCTAAGTGAAAGGAACTAAGGCTCCTACAGCAATGACTCTTGTTGGTCTAGGACAGAAAATGCACAAAATAAAATATATTATCTTATTAAAGAGGAAGTTACCAAAGATAAAGAAAGTACTGTCAAAAAGACTCAGGAACCAAAGTGAATAAGCTTCTACTGGCCAAAGATAAAATAAGACAATCAAAAGATTAGTACAGATAGCTGATTTAATCAAATATAGTATGTTTAAAAATCTAACAGTTCAAAACTCAAACAAAAACCATCACTCACTTTTAAGAAGTCGGGAATCCAAATCATTATAAAATTGAGAGTTTGAAAAGGATCTTTAAATTTTTTTTTAAAAAAATTTTTTTCTGGTACTGGGGATTCAGCCCAGGTATTTTGCACTGAGCTATATTCCCAAGCCCTTTTAAAATTTTGAGACAGGGTCTTGGTAGGTAGCCCAAATAGGACTAGAACTTGGGATCCTCCTGCATAAGCCTAACCACAAATAACCTAACCACAAAATGGAGAAACTGAAAAGTCACTAGACATTTCCTTCACCTTTGTCTCTACATAAATTCTCCTCTGCCTCTAATAGTAAATCTAAGACAAGATCATAAAGATTCCGAACACTCTAATCTCTCATATTTATCCTTTATTTCCCATGCATATCATTACTACTAATATGTGGCAAGTTTCTTACACTTCAGCAAATTATCTTCCATACTGATATAATGGAGTCACTCAAATGGAAGCACTGAAAAGCCACTTCAGTGATTTTGTGCATGGTATGCTCCCAGAGCCCACCAAAGAAAAATATTAGTTGCATCCTCAAGGCTCTTCACATGATTTCACTAATCGTATTTATATCATGCATTCCTGCACACACCCATCAGTCCTGAACTTTACAAACATGACAAACTGCAAATTACATTCACTTCCCTTAATATATCAAGATGTTGCACAATTTTACTTTTGCTCTCCCTGGTCTCTCTGCCTAGATCCATTCTCATATTTACTAGTTCTTTCAACATACACAAGCTAGATCCATTCTCATATTTACTAGTTCTTTCAACATACACAAGCACTGCCTCATCTTCTCTTCTCCTCTAAAATAAATGACTCTTCAGCTCTCCTGTACATCATATATGGTCATCTATCTCTATATATTATCTCACCCATTATGAACTCTTGTGTGTATTAATACTCTAAAACTGACATAAAGAAAATGTTACTTGATATGTAAAGACTAGAATTCAAGTTCTGAATCCATTTTCTACTTGTCATAGAACTCTGGAAAAACTACATGATTCTTCTTGGTCTTAGTTCTGTATCTGTTAAATGAGAAATACCATCATCTCATCATTGTTAACATTCTTTAATATGTGTAAAAGCACTATGTAAACTACAAATTGTCATTAGTACCTTTGAAACTACATACTTGAGTCTTCAAGTCCTATAGATTTGCTTCTCTGATTCCTTTTATATATTTTCTATTCTGCTGCCACTACTGTAGAGATTTTAACTGCCCTCTTACCTAGATTACCCAATAACATGCTGCCTTGTTCCCTTAGCTAACCACCTCTACTACTACTGTCAACCATAGTTACACAAAATTACCTACAATGCTTAAGGTATTAATGTCTGCATCTAAACCCTGATTCTCATTGAACAGGGAACAGCCATATACTCAAATTTTATAAAACACAGCAGATAACTCTAATGTTCATGTGGTTACTGTTCCAATATTCCACAATTTTGTTAAGATTATTTTCCTAAAAAGTTATCTCCCACCTCAAAAAATTCAATGATTTGACACTACTTTAGAAATAAAAACCCAAACAGTAAAAATAGTATTTAAGCCTATGTATAATGTGATTTCTAGCATAGGTGAGATATGGTATAGAAAAATGATAAACACTTGGCCTCTGGAGCCAAAATGTATACCAGGTCTACTAATTATCAGTTGTATGACTAAGAGAAACATGGCTGTGTCTTCATCTATTAATTAGGGTAATAATTCTATCTTCTACTGTTGTGAAAATGAGTTTATCTGTAAACCACTTAGAATAGTTCCTGACACACAGTAGAAATTTAATAAGTCTTAGTTGTTATTCATGTCTACTAGTTTTATTTTCTAAGAATCCCTCTAATGCAGCAAATAGTACTGCCTGTGAAACCTAAAAACTGCTTTGAACACAGTATAGCATGAACCTAGAAAGGTACTGTGTATGTAAAATGTACTCAATGAAATAGGTTAGTTTGCTAATCTCAGTATGTAAGTGTTTGACCAAAATTAAAATCTATGTGTGTGTATATATATTTTAAATTTTAGTTTATCAGTATATGTGTGTAGTACATAATGATTACATTCCTTGTGGGAAGTTGGTACATTTACATAAAACATCTTAATTCCTTTTTTTTCATCCCCTTTCCCTTTCCTCCCACCTCCACCCATCGCTGGGACCCCTTCCTTTTTATGTATATTTTTATACAGGTTTACAATACATAATGCTGACATTCCTTGTGTGGAGTTGGTACATGTACATAACACATCCCCATTCCTTTTTTTTAAATCTCTTATCCCTTCCCTCATGCTATCCCATCTCTCAATCCCCTTTCCTTTTTTTTTTTTTTTTGGTACTGGGGATCAAACTCAGGACCATGAGCTTGTGAGGCAGGTAGGAGAACCACTGAGCTAAATCTCCAGGCTTCCCACTTCCCTTTAAG
The DNA here is from genome assembly GCF_012274545.1 of Fukomys damarensis. NCBI lineage: Eukaryota > Metazoa > Chordata > Mammalia > Rodentia > Bathyergidae > Fukomys > Fukomys damarensis. The sequence goes on from NW_022900927.1 coordinate 40,236,403, forward strand.
AATGATCTATCTCCCTACTTATTATCTATCTTTTATCTTACTCTGGAAATCTCATATATGAAAAAGAATGTGACACTTAAGCTTGTGTATCTGACTGATTTAATTTAACATTATGGTCTCAAGGTACATCATATTACGTGCACACACATAAGGAATTTATTCTCTCTCCCAAGACCGCTCTTGCTCCTTTGTTATTTTTACCATATAAAACTTAAGCTCGTGAGGCAACAGTAAGTGTATGAAAACCTACTATATTGAGATCTAATTTTTAGAATCTCTTCATTCTTCTACCATCTCTAAGTTTGTTGGAATCCTAATCAAGTTTATCTTTATATATCTCTAACATGTTAAAAACACTAATCCTTTGCATTAGTCTCTGAAGTTTTATGGGACTCCTCCTGAACAAAAAAGGTTATTTTAAGATGAATGTATATAATTAAGAGTTAAAAGGCACAGTTGTGGTACCTTAGCTTTAATTATATACTGCTTACAAGATGCTTCTGTGTACTTTAAGGAAAAACAGCAAGTGATAATATTTATGAAAAATCTTTTCTCCACATATTTAAAAACTGAATGACTGCATTATTTATGGATACTGAAAAAATAAATCTTTAAGGCCAGATCATTTACTTGGGTGTTTCCTTAACAGTTCTACTGCTAATTTTTAAATTGTGAGCACAACACATGTGGGAAAGATCTTAATATAAATGGAATGTTCAATAGTACTGTTGTTTGTCTGAATCTCTGGTCCACTTTCAGCTAGAATACACACAGAAAATATAATGCTAGTAAGAAAGAAATCATTACTTGTCTTGTAAGTAGAAATTGAATTGCTAGTGAAATAACCACATACCACCCACACAAAAGTAATGAATGGGTGGGAACCAACCACTCAGCAGGAAGAGTGAAGTGCCACAGATGGAGGAAAAGCCAGGGAACAGGAGGTAGGAAGGAGTGTTGGGTGACAGCACCTTATTGTGCCATTTTTTCTCTGTAATACTGCCATAGACAGATCATTGTTCACCCTGTGTTTACTGTAACACAGAACATGATCTAATTCCAAAAAGAGGCATTAAACACTGTTCCAAAATTTTTGTTTTTAAACAGCACATGTCCAATTTCCATATACATATAAACAAGTTAAGCAAAGAGACTAGCAACCAATATCCAATGTCATTTTCCCCAAATGAGCTAAGAGGTTACAACAAAGAAAGCAGCTTGTGGAAAAAAACTGTACTTGGGGCAGAAATAAAATCTAAGAAACAGATAACATGAGTGAAATGGAAAATTAAGAATGGTGAAACCACTATTTTATTTAAAAGGATTCTCTACCCTAAGATATGTACTGAAAAGATATGACTGAAAAAAGATCAAAATGAGTTTCTGGACTTTTTCTATCTAGAACACTATCAAACACAGAAGTTAATATTTCTAGATTATTATTTTCAAGAGAGTATAAGATCACAAACAAAAATAATGTCCAAATATGTCCAAGTGCTGTTATGGTGTCTATCTAGATGTCCCCCAAGAGCCTCATATACTCATAGGTGGGGCTTTTGGAAAGTGATAGGATTATGGGGGCTTAGAGCTGAAGGCGGGTGGGAAGAGGCAAGTTGCTAGGGGCGTGGTCTAGAGGATTTGTCTTCCTCCCTAGAGCCTCCCTTCATTCTCAGCTTCCTGTTAGCCTTGCCATATCATGAGCAAGTCTCCTCTTACATATCCCTCTGCCATGCAATTCTGTTTGGAATTAGCCAGTTACTCATCAAAAATGTAAAATATTCCTAATAAATATGTTCAAAAGATATGTAATCCTATTATAAAACTGAGGTATGAACAAGCAATCAAAGAAAATAGATGGTAATACTAGGCATAAATATATTAGACTGAAATAAAGTATAGCAGTATTGAATAGCATAATGAAAATGAAAACAATAAATTTAATGAGGTAGAAGAGTGATAAATTCAATAAGACCCGAGGAAAGGAACAGATGTAAATTTAGAAGAGAAGTTAAGAAATATGAAAAAAGAACCAAAAGTGTCACATTTGCAAAACTGAAACCCATGGATATTTAAAAGTAATGCAAAATTTTAAATAACTTTTAAAACTTACAAAAAATGAATAAATTTCTAGAAAACATCAAATGTTATAAAAACTCCCCAACTCTTACCTCTAGATAAACATGCATAAAACCACAGGCTTACTTGTTATGAGGACCAGAAGACAAAAAGAAAACAAGATATTATTTGCAGATGATATGAATCAGATAAAACATTAAAACTAATGAAAATAAAATAAGTAGAAGGTCAGTGTGTAGCTATTAGATAACAGAATAAAAATTTAACAAAATACAAATTAAAAACTCTTGGGCTGGGGATTCAGCTCGGTGGTTCGCCACCTGTCTTGCCAAGCACAGGTCCAGAGTTCAATCCCTAATAACAAAATAAATTTTTAAAAAATGAAAATAAAAACTCCTTAAAATTATGATTACACCTTATTTGTAAGGTACAATTATAAAGCTTATCTTGGTCACCACTCTCTCATTCCTGAAGGCCCTGTCATTTCTTCCTTCTACCCTTTTCCCCCATTAACTCTGAGGTTCTGCTTTTCACATAAAGTAGCTGTCAAATATCCTTTCTTAAAGTGCTAGTTATTAAATGTTAAAATGAGCAATTCTCAAACTTCTGGGTTTCAGATTCTTTTATACTCAGTAATTACTGAAGACTCCAAATTGCTATTCTTTATATTATTGATATTTTCTGTACTAAAAAATTTAAACAAGAAATTTACTCCTCGGCCAGGTGATCAAAGTCAAAAGCAGAAGTGATACATTATACTGACAGTATATACCCTTGATATGTGATGAAAATGACATTTTACTTCTATCATTTTCCTCTCTAAAACCCTGAAGCCTGGACTAATCATGAGAAAACACCAGACAAATATCAGATGAGATGAGAAACACTGTATAAAATACCTGACTAGTACTCTTCAAAACTGTACTACCCTAATGAGATAACTGACATTGTGAAATGGGAAGAAAAGGGCTAAAGGTGTAGGGAAAGTGGGAAGGGTAGGGGAAAGGTAATAAGGGGAAAATTATGAAAAAAAAGAGAAAAAAATGGAAATAAAGTGTTTGTAAATGGGGAGGGGAGGAGGGGGTGAAGGGAGGGCAGGGACAAGGGAAAAAATGAGAAGCAAGACCACCTGTCATGTAAAGGTACAAGATCCCAATAATGAATGTAACTGTACTGTATACCTGAAATGTACCAATAAACTCAAAGAAAAAAAAACTGTACTACTGAAGTTCATTAAAACAAGTTAAGTCTGACAAAATGAGAGAGGCAGGGGAGATGTGACAACTAAACGTAATGTGGCATCCCGGATTGGACCTTGGAACAGATAAAGAACATTAGGTTAAACTAAAGAAATTTGGATCAAGTATGATCTTGAGTTAATAAATGTATCACTGGATGCAGTGGGGCATGTCTGTAATTCCAACTACATGGGAGGATGAAGTAGGAGGATCATAAGTTAAGGCCAGTGTAGGTAACTTAGTAAGACCCTACCTTTTAAAGATTATATAAGCACGGGGATATAATATAAGGCCCTAGGTTCAATCCCTAGAACTATAAAACATAACAACAGTAACTAACAGTATATCAATATGGGTTCATTACTATAAGATGATAATAACAGGAGAAAGTGGATACAGCTATAGGGGAACTCTGTACTATTTTTACAGTTTTACTGTAAACCTAAAACTGTTCTAAAATGAAGTTTCATTTGAAGTTTATAAAAACATCCTTAGAAAAAAATTAACTAAGAAAATTTGAAAATTCACAATCATACATTCTAATAGCCACCAAAATGATGACAAAAATCTTTCCTCATACAGTCTCTGGAAAACTGTACTGTACATTTATGAGAGAATAAGCAAAAGTAAATAATTTCAATATCATGGTATTTTTATGAAAATACTTTAGGCCTTACAGATTTTTCTGAAAGGGTCATAAGGAGCCCTGGAAACAGACTTTCAATCTCCAAACAAATGGAAATACAAGATTTGTGGCTAGGATTCTTCTGACAAACTGTGTACACTAGTGGCAATTTATCTTACTTTTTCAAAAAGAACTGTTTTTAGGCTCCCCCAAATTTATTAAAGAGCTCAGTTACATACCTGCCAGATCTGTATATTATTAAAGTCTCTAAAAATGAAAGTTTTAACTGAAAAGGAAGAGGACAAAGAGGAAGAAAAGAAAAAGAAGAGGAAAAGGAGGAAAAGAGGAATAATAAGGAATCTTTAGTATTCATACATGACACTGAACAATATTTTCCCACTTCAGGTCAAACAATTAGAAATATTTAAGTAGGGCTGGGATTTATTTAGCTTAGTGGTTCCAGTGCCTTCTTTGCAAGCGCAAGGACCCGAGTTCAATCCCCGATACCAAAA
>NW_022900927.1:40241262-40252476 GCF_012274545.1 Fukomys damarensis
AGAGCCCGATTTAAAACCCCAAAAAAAAAAAAAAAAAAAAAAAAAAAAAAAGTGTAGAAATATTTAAGTACTACTAATAGAGCTTTCAGAAATTAAAGAGAATTATACAAAATACAACAGAAAGTGTATATATCAAATTGTTTTAGTCTTTTAAAAAATGTTTCCTTTTAGTAGAAGTTTCAATAAAATTGTAAAATAGCAAAAAGACTAGTAGTCTAGCAGGCAAAATATCTAACAAAAGGTAGTTTGTTTTTTTCTTGCTCTCCTTTTTAAAGACCAATTAGGATATTAATTTATACTCCTACTGAATGAACAGATCCAGGCAATGATTCATTGGTGCTATTAGTACAGTAGAGATAACATTCAACACCATCAATAAAGTATTTTTATTAAGAAAAATTTAAGCTTGAATCTGAGCAAGCCTCTAAAACTAATTCTAATTTGAAAGAAATGTAAGAAACCGAAGAATACATTAAACAATAACCATGGAGAGGGACCCATATTGTGGGAAACTGTAGACCAAACTAATTTGTTTCTTTAATAAATTGAAAAAGGAATTTAAAACAGAACAAGAGATTTTTAAAAGGTCATAAGGACTTAGTGACAGGGCTCAGGGATTTAGCTCTGTGGTTCTGCTGCCTACCTTGCAAGTGCAAGGTCCCACATTTGATCCTCAGTACCAAAGGAAAGAAAAGAAAAAGCCTTAGTGACAAACCAGCCAAGTCTAATACAACAATCTACTATGAAGATAATATTTATGAGACAATCAGGGAAGTTTATGCATTGAACAGTTATTTGATTACACTGAAGAATTACTAAAGTTTAGGAATAATAATGTATTTGTGATAAAAAATGTAATAAAATTTTTTATTTTAAAATTTTTATCAATATACTTTTGCCATACATAATGATCACATTCAGGGCTGGGGATTTAGCTCAGTGGTTCTGCTGCCTGCCTTGCAAGCTCAAGGACCCGAGTTTAATCCCCAATACCAAAAAAAAACAAACAAAAAAAATGATCACATTCATCATTTGTACCTATGCATAATATATCTTAATTCTTCATTTGGTGTTTGTATTTCTTCATTTGAGAAATGTCTATTCATTTCAGATGCCCATTTTTGAATTGGGTCTTTAAATTGGGGGGTCTGATATTTTTGAGTTCTTAATATTCTAGGTGTTAGTCCTTTGTCTGAGGAAGAGCTGGTAAAAAAATTTTTTTAAAAAATCTTTATGTTTTCGAGATATATGCTGAAATACATTAGAAGCAGCTGTGACTACAACATGCCTGCAATCCCAGTATTGAGGAAGGCTGAGGCAGGAAGGCTACAAATTTGAGTCCTATCTAGGCAACTTAGCAAGACCTGTCTCAAAAGGAAAAATAAAAAGGCCCAGGGATGTAACTCAGTGGTAGAGTGGCCCTGGATTCAATCCCCAGTACCAATACCAATTTAAAAAATAAAAAAAATAAAAAAAAAAAAAAGCCAGAGTTTGTATTGATGCCAGGAAAGAGCCGCTAGCCCAGGAATGAATATAACACCTCTCAACACAGATATGGGTCAAAAAATAGAATTTCACCTTAGAACTTCAGAGGGAACACAATCTTTAAACTAATAAAATAGTAAATTTTTATTGGTTTAAGATACAGAAGCAATAGGAAACTACAATCACTAACTATGAAATTTAACAAGGTGCAACCATTCAACAGCGCTTTGTATAATTAGTAATTGGTATATGGATAATCTACCATTGGACTTGAATGCATAAATGTGTTAAAGGCTAATTATTGCAAAAGTATACACAAAAGATATTATCACTAATAATATATTAAAATAATTATAATGAGAAGCTAAACTAATAGTACTATATTTATAACAAGAGAACAAAAATTAGAAACTTTTTTTTTTTTTTTTGGTACTGGGGACTGAACTCAGGACCTTGTGCTTGGGAGGCAGGCAGTGGAACCACTGAGCTAAATCCTTGGCTCCCAAAATTAGAAACATTTAAAAACTGGCTCACTCAAAATGATACTTGACATATAAAAAACTGCGACAATTCCATTAATTTGCATGTACACAGATACAAACACTACAATGTAGCCAAATGTATAGACAGTTAAGACTTCTTACAATATTAAAGCTTTCAGTAAACTCAAAAAATATAATATTGTTACTTTATGGTAACCAAATCTGAGTTATCATTAATAAGTAAATATGTAAAAAAAGTTTTAGCAACTTTGATCTTTAGCCTTATTAGGAAGATACTCATTGATTACATTCTAAGAATTAGTGAACTAAATATCTTTCAAGTTCCTTCTACCTTATAAAAGCTTTAGTTCAAAGTCCTCAATTGGAATTACAAACTTAAAAATTTCTTCAATTGAAAGCCCTACATAAATACAACAAAAAATTAACTAAAACGTTTTATTCTCTCTGAAGAATTATTTACATAATGAATTTAATAAAACACTTTGTACTATAGGAAACTACAAAGCAGTTTTAACAAAAACAGTATTTCAAAGATAATCTATTTTTCTTAAGGTAAATAATATATTCAAATATTTTAATCCAAAGGAATATTTTACTTCTTTAGTCAATTTTTATCTACTCATAAAACTCTGACACCAACACTTCAATGAAGCATTTCCTAGTGGTTAATTTCTAAAATGGTACAAGTTCTGGTCTTTAAAAAATTTTTGATACAGGAGGGGAGGGCAATGGTGAAAAATAAGAACCAAGATACATCAAGTAAATGTACAAGTTCCCAATGGGGAAAATTAAGAACCAAGATACATCAAGTAAATGTACAAGTTCCCAATGGTGAATGTTGTGCTTTAAATTTTTTACTTTATCTGCCTCAGTTTTTTCTTGTTTTTTTTTTTCTGGTACCAGGGATCGAACTCGGGACCTTCCACTTGCGATGCAGGTGGTGGCACCACGGAGCTAAATCCCTGGCCTTCCCAATGGTGAATGTAACTGTACTGTATACCAAAAATATACCAATAAACTTAATGAAAAAAAATTTTTGATACATACATGTACATTTGTGTCTTACACAAGCACCATATATAAAGAGATAGATTTAATCTGTACTTTTCAGTATCTACCACCTAAGACAAATAGCACTACTACAAAAATAAAACTATGTGTTACTAGAACAATGAATGACAAAATGAATTTAATCTCTGATTTAGCACTCCAAAGTGTTCCATAAATTTGGTCTTTATCTGCTATGTCAGTAATTATTCCTTTAACTGCCTTCCAATCTACCTTACACTCAATTTTTATACTCATTTTACTCTGAATTTTGAACAACTAATTGCCAATTTAGCTTTGCCTTTTGCTCATTTCCCATCCTAAAATGCTTTCCTGTTTATTTTCATTGTATGAACCATATTTACCTGTGTTATTCAAAGTTTATATTCTCTTATGAAAGCTCTTCCCACTATACCAGCAACCACAATCTTCACAGGCTTCCCCGACTTCTAATTATGTATCTTTTTGGAGAGAAGGCTTACTAGTAATAGTTATTGTTACTAATAATAGTGGCTTTTACTTAATATATGTTTATAATGTCTATCATATTATAATAATGAGCACTTTACTTTTGCAATAAATATTCAAAACTTCTCTGAGAGGTAGATATCAGAATTACCTTTATTTAATAAATAAGGAAACTGAAAATCTGAGAATTTAATTCCCCAGGTCACACACTGAGTTAAAAAGCTCAGATTTTAACATGTAACTAAATGTCTTACACAGCCCATTTTTCTGACCTACCTCTCCCAAATCTAAACAGTAACTAGCTTAGGCCATGTAGTTCAAAGGTGCTATTTTATAAATAGTTAACTCAAAAGTAGATCTCAACACTAGCTTCAAATACAGGATATTTTTGTACTTTATACTGAAATTACTGGTATAGGTCTTTCTAAAATGAGCTATATTTTATAGAAGAAACTTAATGAACAAGAAAAAATTGTTCTAATTAGTTTTTAACTTTGCCCCAACTTCTTAATTATCAATAGAATTTAGGGTAAAAATGTCACTAGAACTTCTTTAATACTGACCAGGACTCTGGCACAGAATTTAAACTATTTACTTAGCTATCTACTTTAAAAGGTAACAATAAATTTTAAGGAAGTCTATTAAAAAAGACAGGCTTGTAGCCAATATTTCAATAGTAGATTATTGAGAGACAAACTTCAGTCTTGCCATTTAGGTTGTTAGATGATTAGGAAATTACTCTCCCTGAGCCTACTTCCCTAGCTATGGAAGTGAGGGTAAGCAAATATTTAGCATTATTGTGTGTTATGAGGACAGTCCAATAAAGTATACACTTAGAAAGCAGCAACTGTTGTTATTACTGGCTTTTATTTTTCAGTGCAAGGGATAGAACCTAGAGCTTAGAGAATGCTACACAGGCTCTCTGCCACTGAGGTATATGCACAGCTCAATTACTGACATTTTGATTGGTATTATGAGATCAGAAATATTTCAGCTGTAAGAATCTAATAAAGTCCAATACCTTTAAAAATGGGAATGTTCATGGTAAAGATACATTGCAAAGGTTAGTGTTGACTTTTTTTTCTGAAATCATAATAAAAATAATCTACCACCAATTTTCCATTTATAGTCACTGTGACAATAATCTTCATAAGCCAAGTTATTTCCATACCCATTTAATTCTCTATTAGTAACTCATCACTTTAAAGTTTATTTTTGTTTTGGTGATTTAAGAAACCAAAAGAAGTCTGAACCAGAAATTCAAAAAAAATTTGGGACTAAGTTAATATAAGACAGTAAAATTGCACTTGCTATTAATCATTAGACTGTTCCTGCATGGAGCTTGAACAAAGGACATCCACTAAATTAAATGTTTCAATAAAGTAGCTACTCTTATCTCCATAGCGAAATGAAAGACAGGGCCTCCACTTTATTCCAATAACATAAATATGTCAAAGAATCACCCACCTAACAAATGAGTTACCAGTTGACCACATTTTATTTAGGGAAACCCTTACTTTAGGTAACAGAAATATTTCTAATAAAGAATCTATAAATAAATAAATATTTAATGGAATCACTCAAAATACATGAGAATTGAAAATGAAATTATTCTGAAGCAAAATCTTTCTGTACAATGACAACCTACCATTTAGTCTCTTCTAATATACCCTAGAATTGTTTTTAAATCTGAGTGATATAAACTTTTACTATCCCTACTTAATTTCAGAACATAATTCAATCAGTCACAGTAGTGATTTTTAAACCTTCGTATTTTTATAGATAGAATTACTCTTAATTCTGAATTATTTTAACCATTTCATTAACTCTGCCTGATCACAGCTACATGTGATTTCAGAGTCGGAGGCATTTAACTTACTAAACTGTAAACATTCTCACAATTTCACTATAAAAGTTTCTTGGAGAAAACAAGGAAAACTATTATATCAATATATCTGACACTATATGATTGGGAAAGCAGGAAGAATAGAAAAGGAGGAGATAGTATCAAGAAACTGACTGGGTTATATGTCAATAAGCTTTAAACTATCCATAGTTCTCTTATCAACAAAAGAATTAAAGTACTATTTCTTAAACATTTGCTTAAATTTCTTTGAAACATATTTAGAGAATATTTAGAGTGATGTACACTGACTATTTTACAGCTGCAGACGATAAATACCTTATTATGTTATGCAATATTTGACTACTCACCGAAGTTTGGTCAGGTTCTCCATCTGTTAAACCTGCCTCCATAATGGAAGAAGATAAATTTATGCCTCTCTTCCCATTAGTGTTGAACCATCCTGTATGTCTGGGAACCCTGTAAGAAGAAAGTCAAATGGATTAAAATTGGTTTAAAATTGTGATAAGTGGAAAATAAACCATTTAGCGTATTAATAGGGAGAAATCATTTTAGGCTGATGTTATTCAGAAATCCAATAACCGAAAACACAAACTTTTTTTTAACAGGAGTTCAAGCCCAGAGTTCTGCACACACTAGGCAACTGCTCTACCAGTGAGCTATATCTCAGCTCTAAGAAAATACAGACTTTTTTTTTTTGTACTAGGGATTGAACCCATGACCTTTGCACTGAGCTACATTCCCACCTCACCTCCCTTTTTTCTCCAGAGGGTCACACTAAGTCAATGAACTGCCCAGGCTGGATTCAAACCTGCAGTCTTCCTGCCTCAGCCTTCTAGACTACTGGGACTACAGAAATGCATCATCACTAAAAAAGAAAATTTTTGACATAGTTTAAAGAATGGTCAAGTTCTAGAGAAAAATGAAAAAACAAAATCCCACTGGAAGAGAAGTAGACAAGAGCAAGGTTAAGCCAATGAGTGCCCAAAATTTGAAATGGTACTCAAATAATTTAATCCCAATTTACTTATAATTAATGAAATATTAATTTTACATTATTATATTGGTGAGAACTAAAAAGTATGCTAAATCCCAATATGGGAGATATTCCCATATACTTTTGTAATGGGAATACAAATTAGGACAAGTTGTGGGGAGGATAATTTAAAATAATTTTCCCACAGATACACAAATGCACAGTTACATAAACATCAAATAAAGTATTATATATGATGAGAAAAAGCCATGAATAATTTAATGTCAAGGCACTGTCTTAAATTACAAATATACAATAGAATCTCATACAGTAGCTTTCAAAAAATAAGTTGTATCTGGAGAGAACAAATGAGAAAGAACCTAAGATGTTAGATCAGAAAAGCAAATTATGTTATCCTGTTTCTATATTTTTAATTTTTTGCTATGAATGTGCTTCTTTTATAATTATTTTTAGTTTTAAAAGTCTTACAAGTATATCTTTGTCACATCTTTTTCTTTTCAATTTTTTTTGTGGGGAGGGGGACCAGGGATTGAACCTTGCACTTGCCACTCAGGAACTGTGCCTCTGAGCTAAATCCCCAGCCGTTTAACAAAACCCCTAGCCTGAACTCCCATAGGAACAATAGATATTCAAATGCCTCTAATAACCTAATAATTCTTCCTCAGAACAGATAATTAGTAAATCTTTAGTCAATTCTTGGAATTCCAAAGATATTTTATTTCTGCAAGTAAAACAGCTGCACTGACATATGAATGCTGGTGAAAGTATTAATTAGACATTGGAGGGCTGGAATTTTATTTCTTTAACATAATCAATAAAATTAGCCTAAGAGACTAATTTTGAAACTAATTTCTTTCGGACATGGAACATTTATATAAACTTTCTTCACTACATATATTATAATACATTGTAACTGTTTGTTCTTATAAGTTAATTCTCTTCAAGGACAAAAATTGTGTTCTATTACCAACACAGTTCAATTACCTAGTCGAACAAATATAATAATACAAAATACCAGATGATACAAAATTATTTATTTCTATGGGATATCTGAACACTTACAGACATTATATTCCAGAGTTTTTAATATTGAAAAAAATTACAAAACTTCTATGGGAAGATTTTACTTCAAAAATTGTTACCAATTTTCTTATTCTATTAATTTCATTTTAGGGAGTCATTCATTTTGACTACCTCAGTGAGAAAAACTTTAAAAACGCTGCTCTTATGAAGCTTATATTCTAGACAGAAAACCAATGATTATAATAAATTAGTAAGTTATAAGACAGGTTATAAAGTAGAAAATATAGCTAGAATATTTAGAAAATGAAAAAATAAAGGAGGCCAAGATGAGCCAAGGAGTAAAGTATTATAATTTAAAATAGGGTGGTTATAGTAGCTCTCACTACAGAGGTGATATCTGATCAAAGACTTGAAATAGAGGAAAATTTTGCTAAACTCAGATGAGAGGCACTGCCAATGAAGAAATCTTCAGGCAGGAATACAACAAATTTGAGGAACAGCAAAAAAGCAACGAAATTAGAACAATGTGAGCAAAAAGAGGAGCAGGTTATGTGATCACAGAGGTAAGAAAAAAAAATTAGACGTGGATCTTATTTGGTCTTGCAGGCCATCGTGCATGTTGGCCTTTTAAGTGACATGAGAAACTACTGGCTGGAGGCTTGCTTATGAAGAGTAGAAACTGGGAGTTCAGTTAAAAGGCTATTCATGCACTAAATCAAAATTGAAATGGATCAAAGACCTAAATATTAAAACAGAAACACTAAATCTTGTGGAAGATAAAATAGGTAGAACTCTTGAAGATACTGATTTAGGCAAAGAGTTTATGAACAAAACCCTGATCACACAGGAAATATCACAAAGAATCAACACCTGGGATCTCATCTTATTAAACAGCTTCTGCACAGCAAAAGAAACCAACAGAATGAAGAGACAACCCACAGTGTGGGGAAAAAAATTTTGCCAGCTTTTCCTCAAAGGACTAATATCTAGAATATATAGAGAAAAAAAAAATCACACCTCCCAAATTTAAAGACCCAAAAATAGGCAACTGAATAGACATTCCTCAGATGAAGTAGAAATGGCAAATAAATATATGAAAAAATACACAATGTCACAGGTCTTTTGAGAGATGCAAATTAAAACAAAGCTGTAGGGCCAGGGATATAGCTCAGCAGCACAGTGCCTGCCTGGCATGGGCAGGGTCCTGAGTTTGATCCCTGTTATCAAAAAATTAAAAAATAAAAATAAATAAAACGAAGATGAGATTCCACCTCAGTCCAGAAAGAATGGCTATTATGAAGAAATTAACCAATAACAAATGCCGGTGGGGCTGTGGTAAAAAGACACCCTTTCCAACTGTTGGTGGGAGTGCAGACTGGTGCAACCACGGTGGAAAGCAGTGTGGAGATTCCTCAAAAAACTAAAACTAGAGGTTCTATTCAACCCAGGTATTCCCCTTCTTGGTATCTTCCTGAAAAAATTAAAAGCACCCTACCACAGTAATATATGCATGCCCATGTTTACAGTGGCAGTTTGTAATAGTCAAAATTTCCAAAATCTTGGAAACAGCCCAAATGCCCATCAGTCCATGAATGGATAACAAAGATGCGGGTTTTTTTTTATACAATGGAGTACTAGTCTGCCATAAAGGATAAGCTTGAGACATTTCCAGCTCAGAAATGAAATAAATAGGACACAGGTGTGTAAATGTTGCATGGTTTCTCTGGTATGAGAAACCAAAAGTGTAAATAAGGACCAAAATGTGTAATTGATGTGAAACAGAAAAAAAAAAAAAAGTGCAAATGAGTAGGGGAACAAGGGGGGGGGTTGAAGAAAAAAAAGAATGGAAGGCAAAAAATGGAAATAAGACTTTGTAGATACAGAGGGAAAGGGGATGAAAGGAGGGAAGGGGAATGGGAAAAAAAGAAGCAAGATATATCATGTAGATACATCAGAAATTCCCTATGGTGAATGATTATTATGTATATCTAAAATGTACCAGTGAATTTGGATTTTCTTGATTCTTTATTAAATTTACTTTGGGGGATAAAAAGACTATTTCGGTAATCTGGGAGAGACAATATAATACTAGGTGAAAATTAGCACCATTAAAGATACTGAAAAAGTACTAGGGGCCTATATGTACTTTGAAGGTAGAAGCAACAAGACTTTAAGAAGGATTTACTATAGAGTGTGAAACAGAAGGGAACTGAGAATGCCTAAGATTTTCAGTTTGATTAGGGGTAATGGCCATCAAATGACAGGAAGAAGACTGCCGGAAGAATAAGGTTTTATCTCTGAAGGGATGCGGGCAGAGGACATAAATCAAAAGATTAGTTTGAGAGTCTATTGGATATGCAAGTGGATATGTGGAGCAGGAGGCCGGATATAAGACTATGGAGCTAAGAGACCAAAGCTGTAGATAAAAGCTTGGGAGTTGCCATATTGAGAGCATTTAAACAGATTAAATCATACTGTATACCTAAAATGTACCAATAAACTCAACAAAAAAATAAACATAGATGTGCAAAAAAAAAACAGATTAAATCAGATCACTAAGGGAGAAGATATCAAAATATGAATTTCAGAACTTCTCAGGCTTACATAACTCACTTCAACTGCACTCCCTTTTCTCAAACCCAACGTGGTTGGTGAAACATTTGCAGAGTAGGTAATAAAAACATATTTAATTTCATTTTGGGTCCAATGATTATAGATGATACAAATTCAGCAACATTATTAAGAACATGGTTTTAAAAAAAAGCCCTGTATCATTTAACATATTTTACTGGATATCTCAGAAAAAGTAATAGAAGAGATATAAATGGAAATAAGTTACTATTCAAGAACTAAGGGCTGGGGATTTAGTTCAGCGGTTCGGCGGCCCGCTTTGCAAGTGCAAGGACCCAAGTTCAATCCCCCATACCAAAAAAAAAAAAAAAAAAAAAAAAAAAAAAAAAGAGCTAAGTAAGACATTTGGACAAAGTATTGTGGGAGCTCCGAAGTCCAAAGTGCTTAGGGGAAAGTACATAGCATGAAAGTCTAATGCTACCAAATAACTGATATTTTAAAATGCAGAACTGTAGTCAAACAAATACCAAAGTATTACATAAATGATACTCTATCTATATTCTCCAGCCCTTTGAGAAATCATTCATAAAAGACCAAGGACAAGTTTATAACTACCCTATTGAGTTAGACAAGAAGAAAAAACTCTGAATAATTTGTTGCTCTTTCACCATATTCTAGCATATATTAATTACTCTTCCATTTACACTGTAGCATTTGGAAGCAGCTATCCTTACCACTAAATTGCCAACACACATTACAATGTAGCACTTGGAATGTGCAGGAGTTATTAAATCACACAGATTTGTCCATCTCGATTGGTCCTGTTGGTTCTCAAGAGTTCTTTTCAATTTGAAGTACTTTTTTTCAGTTCAGAAAAGTTTCTTCTGCTTATTTCATTAATTAAATCTTCCTAATCTGTCTTCTTTCCTTCTGGAATTTTTATTAGGCAAATGTTTGACTTCCATGTTTCTTAATTTCTACTTGGTATTTCCCAATTCCATTAAGTGATTAAGTTTTCTGCAGAGGACTGTAATATTGATTATACCCAAAGCAGGTTGTAAAGAGTTAACCCCACAATTGGCTTATTTACAGAAGTGAGTCTGGCTGAAACCTACAGTGCCCTGCTGAGGTCAAAGTAACTCGCACCCAAATTCCGTTCCCCCAACTAAAACATTCCAACTAGAAGGACAATGTTGTAATTGCAACCATATATTTTATCTATTCTCTCTCTCTTTTTTTTTTTTTTTTTTTTTTTT
>NW_022900927.1:40252632-40267400 GCF_012274545.1 Fukomys damarensis
TTTTTTTTTTTTTTTTTTTTTTTTGGTACCGGGGATCGAACTCAGGTCCCTGTGCTTGCAAGGCAGGCCACCAAACCGCTAAGCTAAATCCCCGGCCCTCTATTCTATTTCTAATTCAAGAATGTTTTGTCTTGCACTTTATGAGCCTTGTTTACATTAATTTCCATAGAAACCACTTCAGCTTTAACCCAACTGATTGCAAATAAAAGTCAGTGCCTGTGGGACTGTCCAACACCTTTGTTGGTTGCATCAGCATTGGTCATCCTGGCGCCCAGCTTTCTCTCTTAGTTCTATCTCTTTCTGTATTTTTGTATTTTTCCTCAGGCCTGAGTTGTATATCTGGGCAGGTAGAACCTAACTTCAGCGATCAAACTAGTCCCTTTTATCACCTAATGATAATAAGTCTTTATGTTTATATTAATAACGACCTGTCAATCAATATTGTCCATATTTCTATTAATAAGCCCATTCTCAGTTCACCTAATCTACAGCATTTACTCCTCTCTCTCCCTTTCTACACCTTTCCCTCATTTTTTTCCTGCTTCACAACTGTTTGAAAATGTAAAAGTCATTTTTAGATTGTATGCCAGTTTGTTGAATTATTATGCCTTAAAATCATCATCCTAAATCCTTTACCTCCACTGGAATATTTTTTAAGTGTTTGTGCATTCATGTCCTCTACTTCCTATACTTTCTCACTAAATACTACAATGGTTCTATGACTAGGTTGATCTAAAGCATAGATAGATCTGGCCATGTCAACTTAATGTCAGTAAATTTCATCTTTCTTGCTAAGAGAGTTAAGTCCAAATCTTGCGTTGGTATTTTATTTATACTTGCTTTTTTCAGTTATTTCTTGCATCCCCTGACCTGCAGTAGCTCAGCGAAACAATTATTTCCTATTCTTCATATACATTAGCACCGTCATATTTCCATGCCTTTGCCTACATTCTGTTCTATTACAGCATGTTTCCTTTGCACAACCAAGGCTAAACCACCCAGTAAAGTCCAGGTCATGTATTACCTTCTTAATGAAGCTTTCCTTAATTTTGCCTAATTGGAAATGGTCGCTTAATTCTTGAACTTAAAATTATATGCCAATATTCTCTGCTTCATTAAATTTTTTGTATAAATTTGTTAAAATCGCTTATATTCCTATTTTTTCTGTGAAGTTATGGCTTGCAACTTACTCATTTTAAACTATGACATCCCAATGCAGGAGGACTACTCATCACCCAAACTCTTCAAAAACTCTAGTTCAGGCCTCTCACTAGGTTAAGAACCACAATCAAAGGAGAGGCTTCCTGAGGGTAAAGGGACACAGAATGGGAACTGGAAGAAGGTAGTTATAAACACTGATACAACTACATGATCAGTTATAGAAATGAAAACTATAATTTCTATGAGTATTTATTTTGCTATGAATGCCTATGTATATGTATGTATGCTTCTTCCCTGTCTTATCCCTTTTAGCATATAAGATACACTGACTCTACATCATAGTATTTAGATATTGTTAACTCTGCATAACTATTTAACTTACAAGAAGGGTGACTATCACTTACAGACACTCGGTCTTCTGGAGAAAATATTAGTATACTGTCCATAGTACAGCTGTATCATGGTAGGTGAAAGTATGACTTTTTTACTGTCTTCACTTGAAATACTGTATTAGTTTGCTAGGACTTCCACAATAAAGTACAAAAAACAGGGTAGCTAAAACAACAGAATTTTATTTCTTTATAGGTCTGGAGGCTAGAAGTCCAACATCAAGGTGTTGGCAGGTTTGTTTTCTTCTGAGACCTCTTAACCTTCACTTGTAGTTGGCTACCTTCTCCCTGTGTGTTTATGTTACCTTCTCAATGTACAAATATGTACAAATTCTTATGAGGACAACAGAAATACTGAATAAGGGCCTACCCTAATGACCTAATTTTAATTTTACTCCTTTAAGGAGCCTATCTCCAATTACAGTTCTATTCTGAAGTACTAGGGGTCAGACCCTCACTATTAATTTTAAGAGAGCACAACTCAGCCTACAGTAAGTATCACTGAAAGAGGTACATATGGACGCTATATTGAAAAGCGAGAGAATATGATGGTTACTTTCATGTGTACACTTGGCTAAGGTACGGCCCTCCCATATCTGGTCATATACCACTCAAGATGTTACTGGGAAGGTCGGTTTCAGAGGTTATTAACATTTAAATCATCAGACAGAATAAAGCAGGTTAATAATCTCCATAATGTAGGTTGGCCTCATCCAATCATTAGAAGGCTTAAAAAAATACTGAAGCCCTCTAAAAAAAAAAGGAATTCTACCTGTAGATTGCCTTTGGACTACAGACTCCAATATCAACTCCTCCTTGAGTTTTCAGTTAGCCAACCTACCCTGTAAATTTCATACTAGCCCCATAACTGCATGATACAATTTCTTAAAAGCAATCAATCCCCTCCCCCAATCTATCCTTTGGTTGTTTTTCTGGAAAACCGTAACCAGTTCAATACGTATGTATCTATTCACATCTTATCTAGATAGGTAGAGACATATCTAGTTTATCATTCATTCTCACTACCTTCTGTGTTCTCCTCTGTATAAAAGAAGCTCAATGCATGAGAACTACATTTTGGCCTCTGAGATACTGATATGATTTACATCTGGCCAAAGTAACATACTGTACAATATTTGGAAAGTAGAAGAGAGACAGAAACCAGACCATTCTTCTGATCACAGGGGACATGTAGAATATGACAGACATGAGGTTTTGCAGTGCGCATCATATGCTGTCCTGACAATTAGACACTTGGTATCACCATATAGCTATAATTATCAGCAACGATGACAAAATTGAAAGCCAGGAATAACCTTCTATTTATAAACCTCCAGCCTTCCCAATAAATTTATCAATATCTAATTCCCTTTACAGGTTTCCTTTTTTGTTTCAAGTATCTGAAGTAATATGTTTTCCTCAACCAAACTGACCTGGTAAGTTTTTTAAATTAAATAATTAAAACATATACCGTGGTATCTCAGTTCATGAACTTAATCCTTTTCATGATTCTGGTCACAAACCAAATTGGACAAGAACTGAATCAAATTGCTTCATAAAGTCAACACTGAATTTAACCAGTGAATTTGATTCAGAGCTCATCAAATTCAGTTGACAACCAGAATTGTGGAAATAATTAAGGACTCGATAATCAGAGGAAAGAAGAAAAATGAGGGTGGGGTAGCTGTATTACAAGAAGGGGACAATCTGAGATAGGACTGCCTGGGAAGGCTTTAGGCCCCAAAGATAACTTTGGGTCAAGATCTTAGCAACATTAAGGGGGTGAGCCACACAAATGTCTAGGCAGAAAGGGAAATAGCACACATAAAGACACCAAGGCAAGAGCACATGCCATGTTCACAGAATAGCAAACAACTACTGTGGCAAACAGAATAAAGAAGAGAATAAATAGTGAGGAATGATAACAAGGAGATAACTATGTTTATCCATAGACTGGAGGGACAGAAGGGCTCCGCTTTGACTCAGAATGAGATGGGAAGCCACTGCTGAAAAGTCAAGTAATAAAATGAAAGGATCTTACTTAAGCAGGATCAATCTGGCTACTGGATGATGACTGATTACAAATAAGAAAGATAATGCTAATCTAGGCAAGACATTAGCAAGAGATGTTGCTAGTATTGTCAAATTCCTTATATACATTAAATATAGAGCCAACAGGATTTATTGATGAACCAGATATATAAACTTAAGAGAAAACGAATATAGTAAGGTTTTTGCCCTAAGCAACTGAAAGGAAAATGAAGTTGTCATCTACAGGTATACTGTATATTATGGGAAGACCTGAGGAGGGAAGGAATGGATATATGTTCACTTTAAGAGCTCCATTAGACATCTGAATGGAGACATCAAGGAGGCAACTGAACATGCAGATGTGGGGTTCAGGTAGAAACGTCAGGATATAAATGTAAACTGTAAGTCAACATAAATGCCAGTATGGAATTTAAATTTACATGGAATTAGAACTGTAAGACTAGATGATATCTTCTTGGGAACCTATGCAGATGGAAAAGAGGCCCAACTCAGTTCAGGGACCTGTGTTATGCCAACATTCAAGGGTCAATATTTATGAAATGAATGAATAAATGAGTCTTCTTGATTTGGGGTTTCCAATTTTGGGAATTAGCCCATACTACTACTTTATGTAAAGATGGAATCATTGCATTTAAGAAGAAGATGTAAAGCAAAAGTCATAACTTACCGAAAAGAGGAGGAAGAAGGGTAAAATTAAAGATAAGTGCTTTAAGTTTCTCACCTTTTATAATAAGGAGTTAAGAAACACTGTTAACAAATACTATGAAAGGAGAGGGTAGTTGGGCAATTAAGAGTATGCATTAATCTCCCCATATTCCAGAAGTGAAAAGACAAAAAATGTTTAAATGATAATGCATCTAGGAAAATGGAAATATACTTTCTAAAGTCAAAACTAAAAACTAAATGGCAGTAGGCAAGGAGTAGGCTTGAGGAAAAGAAAAGTGGTCGCTGCCATTTTAAGTTTTAAACAGTACATTGCTTTTATAATAATAAAAAAGTTTAATAATGTTTATGTTTGAGCATTGTGTATTACAACCTTGAAGATTACTTGAAACTATTAATCTAAAGCCAGGCCTGTATCCTAGTTTAAGTGTAATTACTAGTTGAACTCAAAGTTTAAGTCTGTTCTCACTTTTGTTATCAGTACTCTAGACAACTGTTTGGAGAACTGGTGCTTCACTGTCTATACTTAACAAGGTTCCTACAAAAAGTTAATTTTTATTTTAAAAATTTTCTAATTTGGTCTTTTATTTTAAAAATTTTCTAATTTTCAGAGAAAAGAAAACTGAGCACCTACTAATTAAGGCTAATAGCTCTAATACATGTCATTTAATCATAACAACTTTATGAGGCCATAGCAATGCCTCTGAAGGTAACAGATTGTATATAATTAATTTGCGGTTTCCTATCTTACAGGATGCCCCAGAAGTTTTTTTGTTTTATTAAACACATATACAACAAGAGCAAAAATTCTCAAAAGTAAAAGTACTCATCATTGAATATACCATATAGTACTTTAAAGATTAGTTTTTTTTTATCACTGGAAGGTAACTATTATTTTCTTATCACTCATCACTAGTATTAAATACAATTTAAAGTTTTCTTTTTCAATTTAGAAAAATAGATTGCAAATACTAACAAGTTGTTTTGGTGAGTCTACTCTATTTTATTTAAAGTTAAATTCTAAAAGAAAACTTAATATGAAAAATTACACAAACATGACAGTTTCCAAACACCAACAACATCTTATTCATAAGCACTGTGACAAAATATATGTGATTTGCTTGATTAATCCATTAATAACTTTCACCAAATTACTGCTAAAAAGTATGGCACATATGCTCTGAAAGTATAGCATTTTGACACCTATGAACTATTTTAAGATTTCCCTTCACCTCTTAGTAATAATGCTAATAGAAATAGTAATACAAATAGAAAAAATAACAGTGGAAGATCAGAAAGTAGGCAAAAAGCTGGGCAATGAGGAACAAGGACAAGCTGGCTTAATGCTGTGCAGTACAAGTCACCCAGTAACAACGTATACAACTTTAGGGAGATGGATGAGGAAGATGTGTAAACAAGGAGATGAAGAGACAGACTGAACTAATCACACTAATTCTCAGAGGGAAAAGAGAACAACACAGTAAATTCCATAAAGATAGAAACGTGAAAGGAGAGAAAAAAATTCTAGACAGCTCTCTTTATCTAGAACTCAGCAGCATGTAAAAACAATGACAAATCTAGGGACAACCAGACCCCAGGATCTTGTCTGTATCTAAATACCATTTATCAATAAAAAGCACCAGGAATTCCTGGGAAAATGGCACATTCCAGATCCAAGCAAAATGACAAACATATAAGGTGAGCATAGAGTATCTTGTATTCTTGGAAGGAAGAAATCTGTCAAAGACTATTATATCACGCAGGAGAACACCTCAGAAGCCATCTAGAAGCTCCCACTAGCCAAAGATGGGACTACTTGAGTATAAGAAAAAAAAAGTGTATAGAAGCTTTCAGTAATGTAATTTAATAATTTGGTTAAATGACCTATAAATTTCAATTCATCCAGCAACTACAGAATACATATTATTTTCAACTCTTACCACACACTGGACCAAAAAGCAAGTCTCAACTTTGAAAAGGTTAAAAAATACAGACTGACTTGGATTTGAACCACAATTAATCTAGAAATCACTAACATAAACAAGCATAAAAACCTTAAAATTCCAATGTGTTTTATAATTAAAACATAAAATTTTAAATGATAATGAACCTATTTACTAAAACTAAAGGTATGTAGAAAAACTTATAGCTATATAAAAGACAACTTGGAAATCAAAGACCTAATCATGCATTTCAAAAATCTGAAGGAACAGAGTGAAAGAGTTCAGAGCATGCCAAACCAAAATATGCCACTGTAACATTTGATTATTTTGAGCAAAAAGCACTTTTATTTTTCTTCTTGAAAGCAGAATAAACTCCCATGTGAAAGGTACCATGGGGAAAAATTTTTTATCACTAGAGACAAGGAGTAGAGGCCAAGAGAAATCTCTACCAACAAACTTTATTAAAGTACTTGTTATCTTTCTAGCCACCCTTCCACAATGAACTGTTCTAATCCAAATCCTTGTCTTGCACAATATTTGCAGGGGGGAGTGCCCAGGGATTGAACTTGGGTCCTTGCGCTTGCAAGGCAGATGGCGAACCACTGAGCTAAATCCTGGGCCCTGACCTGCACATTTTTATCATTTACTGTACTACTCTAGGTCCACTTATGTATTCAAGTGTTCAGTTCTAACATCTTCTTTTGGGTATTCATTTTTCTTGTGAGAGCTCTCACATATATGTAAGTAAAATCTGAAAATGTGTATGTTCTTCTATTAATCTGTCTTGTCCTATGTCAGTCCCAGTGAGACACTCTAGGAGTGGTATAGGAGAATTTTACCTCCTCTTCAGCAACAAACTAAAAGAAAAGAAACAATGAATAATAAAAACAAAAACAGAAAGTCAATGAAGTCAAAAGTTAGTTCTTTAAAAGGAATAAAAATTCCTGTGCCAAAGGAAACAAAATGAGAGGGAAAAAAGCAGAAATACCCTAAAAGGAAGCTGAACAACTCTTTACAAATAAGTTTAAAATTTTACTAGAAAAATGTTAGTAAAATCCAACTAACCAAAAAACCCTTAAAAAATCTAATTTACTGAAACTCCACAAAAAAGAAAATCCAGAAAATCAGAATAGTGTTACTATATACATAGTAACTTTCCAAAAAAGAAAATTAAGAGTCCTAAATTAATACTTCACTAGTGATGTTTATTTACCCAAAATGGGAAGACAGAAATTTACACAATTTTTTCCACATAAGTAAAAATGAAGCAATATTACCCAAGTACAGTATCCAAATACATTGATTATCTTCAATTAAGGATGGACTGCATATGATAGTGGTCTCACAGAATTATAATGGACAGAAAAATTCCTATCACCTAGTGCCACAGTAACTATAGTAACACTGTAGCACAACACATACTCATTTGTTTGTGATGATGCTGGTGTAAACAAAACTGTGCTGTACACAGTATATAATACTTGATAATGAAAATAAATGATATTACTACCCTATGAATTTATAATACTATATTTTTATTATTAAAATGTACTCCTACTTTTAAAAGTTTACTATAAAACAGTTTGCTGTATAATGCCAGCAGCAGTCTCAGACATCTGCTTTCCATGCTTTTGGATTTCAAAAGGTCAGGGAGCATGACTGACTGATACCCTCCAACTTTGTGTAAGTATACACTATGATGTTTGCACAATGTCAAAATTACCTAATAATGGACTTCTCAAACCATTTGCCTATCATTAAGCAATGCATGACCATGGTTTTATAAAACCAGAATAAGCCTGATATACAGACAAGGAACTTTAAAGACAGGAAAATTATGACTTATAACACCAATATTAAGATCCTAAACAAAATAACTGAAAAATCAAATTTAAAAGTATAAAATTTTATGAAGTAGTTTACAAGTATGTTTACAAAGTTACTTTTTCTCTAAAATATATTAATATTAATAATATAAATAATATTAATAACAGTAATAGTAATAATATTAATTTTAAAAATCAATTGTATTTACATTTAAAATTTTTATCTTCTAAATTAAATTTGTTTATAAAAAAGCCAAAAGAAAATCAAATATGGTGATATGAAATAGATTATCATAATCAAGTTAGGTTTATCCATTCAAAAATAAGTGTCATTTAATATAATGCAGCATATTACAGTAGAATAAAAAAGAAAACATGTTCACTGCAGTAGGTACTGAAAGGAATATGATACAATTTGTACGCATTCATAGTACCAACTGGTAGCAAACTATAAACAAAAGGGAAAACTTAATCACACAAAACCTACAAAAAACATTACATTTAATGGTCAAATATTGAATTTTTTTTTCAGTTGGTTCAAGAGGGCATTTTTTGTTGTTATTTTATTTTAATGTAACATAAGTAGATATTAAGAAATACATTATTAAAAAGACTCGTGAAAAAATAAAATTTCCTAACAAAATTAGAGAATATCAGTGTTAATAAACTGCATCAAGATCTTAAACAAATGGCCAAAATGCTACTCAGAGTATAAATCACAGATTTAAAGAAAAAAAGACTCTCATAGAGAAGAAAAAAGCAAAAGGACGAGGGATCTAGTTCAGTGGTTCTGCCGTCTGCCTTGCAAACACAAGGTTCTGAGTTTGATTCCCAGTGCCAAAAAGAAAAAAAAAAGAAACCAAAAAACAAAAGGATAAAACTTTCTTTTCAATGAACAGCAACAACAACAACAAAAAACCTAGTAATATAAATGGAACAAATTAGGATATATCTTTAAATATTTTTGAAACAAAGGAATAATTATTTAAACTTATTTTCTATTTATCTAGGTTCTATATACATATATATAGAGAGAGAGAGCGAGAGAGAGAGACAGAGAGAGAGAGAGAGAGAGAGAGACAGAGAGAGCGTGATTGTCTCAATATATATGAGATACCATAGTATAAGAGAAATCATGTAATAATATTTAGGCCTGGTGTCTGACTTATTTCATTTAACATTTTTTACTTGTTTTATGAAAAAATAAAATTTCATAATCAAATAATGAGAATAACAATAGTTTTGTTACACTGTGTATCATTATTTTCAAAGTAGTAACTCCGAATTTAAGATATAACCCAAAAAGATTCTTACAAAAAAAGGAACAGACAACATTAATCTTTTTTTTTTCAAGAAACTAAGATAAACTAGTAGTATAAACTAATTAGCATGTATCCTGAAATATTTTTATAACAATGGAATTTGTAATTTGAGGAAATAGCTGAACTTATTTCCTGTATCTCATCTATTTTGCTCTTTATCTGTTTCTCATATAAGAGAAATCATGTGACATTTGAGCTTGTGTGCTTGACATTTCACTTAATATTATGTTCTCAAGTTGCATCCATTTATCTATGAATGCCTCAACTTTACCTTATATGGCAGAGTAATTCTCCATTGTGTATAAATACATTTTCTTTATTCACTCATCTGTTAATGGACATAAATGCTGTTTCCAAGATCTAACTGTTATAAATTATGCTGTTATAAACATGAGTATGTATGTATCCCTGTAATATGATGACTTCTACACTTTCGGGAAGATACATAGGAGGTTAGCTGGGTCAAATGAAATTTCTATTTTTAGTTTTTTCTTTTTTTTTTTGGGTACCAGGGATTGAACTTGGGCCCTTGCACTTGTGAGGCAGCTGCTGGAACCACTGAGCTAAATCCCTGGCCCCATTTTTAATTTTTTGAGGACCCTCCACAATGATTTTCATAGTGGTTCTACTAGTTTACATTCCCTCCAACACTGTACAAAAGTTCCTTTTTTTCCATACCCTCACCAACATATATTATTTGATATTTTTTATGATGGTTGTATTTGTTATTTGTTTTTTTTCAGGTTGTTGAAACAAAATACCCAAACTCAAAGTTAAATGGGGAAAAGTTTTTTTTTTCTCACAGTCTGTAGAGGTTTCAGTCCTTAATCAGCTGGCCCCAAGGCAGGCTAGCATGGCAGACAGGCACTGCAGTGGAGAAATAGTTCAAGCTGGGTAGAACACAGCAAAGCAAGCAAGCTTCTTTCTGCCCCTATAATACTCCATCTAGGATATCAGTATTAGGTGGTACCAAAACAATCAGTGGACTGATTTAGTAATCACACATCCTTAATCCCAGCATCACACACTATAGCTCCAGCCACCTCTGAAAAAGCCCCATTTATGACCACATGAGGCTTTGAGGAGATAGACACAAACCATAACAATGGTCACTCCTTTCAAGGGTAAGATGATATCTCAATTTAGTTTTAATTTGTACTTCTCTAATGGCTAGTGCTGTCAAACATTTTTACAATGGCTATACATACTTCCAAAATTGATGTATAGGTTTAATGTACCTCAGTCAAAATACCAATGGCATTTCTTACAGATCTAGAGAAAACAATCTTAAAATTCATATGGAACCAGAACAGACTCAGAATAGCAAAAGCAATCCTGTGTAACAAAAGAAAAGGAGGCATTACAATCCAAGATTTGAAGCTATACTACAAAGCTACTGTGATTAAAACAGCATGGTACTGGCACAAAATAGGCATGTTGATCGATGATATGTTTCAAATACAAAAAATATCACATACTTAGGAATAAATCTAACAAAAATACTAGACTTCTACAACATCAAAAAATCTCACATAAAATATTACAGAAGAAATTAAACTAAAAAAATGGAGGAATACAGCATATTCATGGCCTAGAATATCTCCATATTTTTAAAACGTTAGTTCTCAAATTAATTCATATATTCAACAAAATTTCAGTGAAAATCCCAAGAGGATTTTTTTTTGGTACCTAGACATATTGACTTTATAATTGCTATGTAAATGCAAATGCCAAAAGAATAACCAAACACATTTCGAGAAGGAAGCATAAAGTAGAAGGTTTAGCTCTCCTAATTATCAAGACTTTAAATAAGCTACAATAATGAATACAGTGTGATACTGGATAAAGAAATTCAAATAACCAAAAATAAAAAACCCCAGAATTAAAAGACTAGAAACAAACCAAAACAAGTTTGAACACTTGAATTTATGAAGTAGTTGGCATAAACAATAACAGAAAACAGAGGATTCTTTGGATAAATTAAGTCAATTAGATATCAATTAGAGGAAAGAAAATTAAACACCATACACAAAAATCAAATCAAAGATTTGTTTTGTTTGTTTTCTGAGTCAAGGTCTCACCTTGTAGTGCAGGCTGGCCTTGAACTCACCATGTAGTCTAGCCTGGTCTCAAATTCATGGTAATGCTCCTACCTCAGTCTCCTGCATGCTGGAATTACAAGGGTGTGCTACTACAACCAGCTAAAGCCCATAAAGAATACATATCTAAATGTGACAAAACATAGCAGGCTCCCAAATGACCCTAAAGTATAAAAGGATTTCTTAAATTAAAAGTATTAACTATAAACATAAAAAGAGATGAACTAAAATGAACTAGTCATCAAAAGATTTCATAATTCCAGTGAAAAGGCAAATAGCACTATGGTAGAGTCTTATCATATGTCTAGATAAATGTTCTTATCAAGACTAAAAAGACCTCTACTGGATATATATTAAACCACTGTTTAAGTGTATCTTTTTTTTTAAATTGAATTGATTGGTACATTCTAGGTAGACAGTACAGTTACATTCATTGTTGGGATCTTGTACCTTTACATGCCAGGTCTTGGTTCTCATTTTTTCCCCTTGTCCCCACCCTCCCTTCACCCCCTCCTCCCCTCCCCACCTTCAAATACTTTAATTCCATTTTTACATTTTCTCATATTTTTTTCCTTTTCCTTCATTCCCCTTTCCCTATCCTTCTCACTGTCCCTACACCTTTGGTCCTTTTCTTCCTATTTCACGTTGCTAATTACCCCATTAGGATCTTGAGTACTATTTTAGTTTTTCACACCAGAGAAACTATTTGGTATTTGCATATGTGTGACTTATCTATTTCACTTAGGAGTATATTCTCAAAATGTACCCATTTAACTACGAATGAATCTACTTTCTCATTCTTTATAGCTGAGTAGTATTCCATTTTATAGAAAAACCACATCTTCTTTATCCAGTTTCCAACTGATGGGCAGATGGGCTATTTCCAAGTTTTAGCTATTACAAACTGTGCTGCTACAAACATGGGTATGCAAATATCACTGTGATATGACTCTTTCAATTCTTTTGGAAAGATACCCAACAGAGGGATGGCTGGGTCAAATGGAACCTCTAATCCTAGTTCTTTGAGGTATCTCCATATTGATTTCCACAGTGGTTGCACCAGTCTGCACTCCCACCAACAATGGAGAAGGGTTCCTTTCTCCCCACAACCGCGCCAACATTTTTTGTTGTGTGATTTCTTGATAGCAGCCATTCTTTGTGGGGTGAGGTGAAATCTCAGTGTTGTTTTCATCTGCATCTCTCGAATGACCAGTGATGTGAAACATTTTTTCAAATATATTTACTTGCTGCTTTTATTTCTTTGTCAGAGAAATGTCTGTTCATTTCAGATGCCCATTTTAGAAATGGGTCTTTATGTTTGCAGGGGGCTGGTTGTTTTGAGTTCCTTATGTATTTTAGATATAGTCCTTTGTCTGAGGAGCAGCTGGTAAAAAGTTTTTCCCACATTGTAGGTTGTCTCTTAGTTCTGTTGATGGTTTGTTTTGCAGTGCAGAAGCTTTTTAATAAGATGAGATCCCAGTTGTTGATTCTTTCTGCTAGTTCCTGTGTTACTGAGGATTTGTTCATAAAGTCTTTTCCTATGCCAATGTCTTCAAGAGTTCTGCCTAACTTATCTTCCAGCAAGTTTAGTGTTTCTTTTTTCATATTTAGATCTTTAATCCATTTAAGTGTATCTTATACCATATCCTGAATCTTTCACGTTCAACCCTACTACAGAACCAAAATAGAGTGACAGCATAAAAGCAAGCAATATGATAAGAATTAAGACTTAATAGTTGATAAAATAAAAATAATTTTCAGGCTCTCTAGTATGTTTAAATAATTATTTTAAAGTTTTAGGCAAGAATTTGAAAAAACCACACACTACTAATATAGGTGAATTTTAATTATAAAAATTAAATGTTTTATCAGTAGTTACATTTATGAGAAATATTAAACATAAATATTATCTATTTATGTATTCATTATTAATATTTTTATTTTAAGGACTGTACCTAACACATGTTATGCTTGGACAGTAGTATCCTCTTATCTGTGGTTTTGATTTCTAAGGTTTCAGTTAGTCTCTATCACAACTGTGGTCTGAAAATATTAAATGGAAAATTCCAGACACAAATAATTCATAATTTTATTTTACATGGCATTTGTTTATTTTTTGCTGGGGTCTTTTCTTTTCTTTCTTTTTTTTTTTTTTTGAGACAGGGTCTTGCTATAGACAGTTCAGGCTAGCCTTGCACAAACTATGTGGCACAGGTTGGCCTTGAGCTTGCAGCAACCCTCCTGCCTCAGCCTCCCAAGCCTTTGGATTACAGGTGTGCACCACCATGCCAAATGAATGGTATTTTAAATAGCATGATGAAATCTTGTTCTGAGCCCGGCATGGTGGTGCACACCTACAATCCCAGCACCCTCAGAGTTTGAGTTAGGAGGATCACAACTTTGAGCCCAGCTTGGACAATTTAGCAAGACCCTGTCTCAAAATAAAAAGGGCTGGGAATGTAACTCAGTGCTAAGACCCTGGGTTCAATACCCAGTACTACACACACACACACACACACACACACACACACACACACCACAACTTTGTTCTGTCTCTCCAAGGACATGAATTATTCCTTCATCCAGAGTATACACATTATTTATTCTACCCATGCATTAGTCACCTGGTAGATGTCTCATTTATCAGACCCACTGTCATAGTACCAAAGTGCTTGGGTTCAAGTAACCTCTTTTTGGACATAATGCAGAAATTGTTCTATATAATAATTAGTTGTTAATTTCTTACTAAATTGAATTTATATATTAAACTTTATTAGGTTTGTATGCAGAGGGTCATAGTATATATAGGGTTTGGTACTATCCATGGTCTCAGACAACTGTTATAGATCTTGAAATATCTCCCCAAAAGATAAGGGGGGAAACTATCATATGTCCAAAATAGGCTGTATTTGCTCAGATAGATGATAATGATAAATTGTAAATACTTAACATTCAAGAGCCTCAAAAATCAAGCCGACAAAAGGAACTTAATTAAAAAACCACTAGGAAGGAGACTTGTAGTTTCCCCTCTCACCAACCCCTCACATTCCCTCCTATAAAATATTTCACAGACCAGAGACTGTCACAACTTTGAGCAAAAGATTACATGACCTAAAATATGGCTTATTTGTTTTGAAAATTTTCTTATAAACCTGCCTGGCATGAATAGATACTCCAAATATTTTTTAAAGAAATGAATTAACTTGAAAAATAAATATTAAAAGTAACCTAGTTCTAAAAAAGAAATGAATGAGAAAATGTAAAAATGGAATTAAAGTGTTTGAAGGTGGGGAGGGGAGGAGGGGGTCAAGGG
>NW_022900927.1:40267414-40268202 GCF_012274545.1 Fukomys damarensis
AGAACCAAGACCTGGCATGTAAAGGTACAAGATCCCAGTAATGAATGTAACTGTATTGTCTACCTAGAATGTACCAATAAATTCAATTAAAAAAAAAAAGAAATGAATTCCATTTCTCCTACACTACAAAGTTGTTTCTTCTTCTGTGTATCCAAAGTGCTTCTAGTACTGTATTTCTAAATATCAGTTTATACATCTGCTTTTCCTCATTAGATCCAAAGCCCTCATGAAAATCATTTACACAAGTCTTTTAAGTGCCTTATAAGTGTACCAAAGAATATCCTGTCCTCTCAAGAATGAAAGTAGTCAAAACAAACATGATTCATGACCACATGGATCTTACGAGAGGTCAGAGGAAGTGATGTTTTGAGAACAAAAGGATGAATGAAAGCTAAAAAGAATGAAAAGAAATACATTCTAGACAGAGGATACAACATAAACATAAGGCAGGAGTTCACTCATATTTCTATATTACATACTACATACTTGATAGTAGACATATGCCCTTAGTGATAATGAGATGGTGGGGGAGAAGATGACAGAGGAAGGATGGAAGAAAAAAAATCAAGTAAACATTAAGAGCAGCTTTGTTTTATTCAAACTGTATTTTGGACTTGACAACTTACACTTAAATATGTTATTTAAATAGGACTTTAAAAAATTATCTGCAAGGACTATCTGCTCAGTAGCACCCTTTTCTAGTCACTATATGAGGTCATATGGGAGAGAAGCAATTAGAGCAGGTGAAAAATTTTTTTTTTTTTTTTTTTTTTTTGTTCGGGGTCAAC
>NW_022900927.1:40268214-40305416 GCF_012274545.1 Fukomys damarensis
AAATTTTTTTTTTTTTTTTTTTTTTTTTGGTACCAGGGGTCAAACTTGGTCCTTGAGTTTGGGAGACAGGTGACAGAACTACTGAGCTAAATCCCCAGCCCTTTTTACTTTTGTTGTTGTTGTTGTTGTTAGAACAGGTGAAAATTTTGATGTTCCTATTGTTCCCCTGTAGAACATGAAAGGTACCAAATGAATAATAAATTGTATACAAGGAGCAAACTACTTCTATCACCTTATTTGCCATTTTCTTTCTAAAACTATTTTTTATACTTTAAGAATTTAACAACAGGGATCAAATCTTTGTTATAATCACTAAATCAGCACTTAGCATTGTGTGAACGCTAATACCCTTAACTGTTCATAACACACACCTTGGATTTTCACAGTAGTCAAAACTCTATTCTTAATTAAGCAAACATGTTATGCCTGTGAAGTGGTATAAACAACAAGACTAATATTTTGCCCTACAAATGAAGTAATCTAGTGATGGTTTTAAAGCATAGAAGAGGAGCTGCACAGGTTATATGCAAATATATGCCATTTTATATAAGGCGTATGAGCATTTGGAGTCACAGAACCAACTCCCTGAAAATAACACAGGATACCTGAACTCAATACCAGTGAATTGTGCACTTAAAATGGTAAGGTAGTGAATTTTATGTGTACTTTACTGCAGAAAAAAAAAAACCCTGAAAAAGGTAAATTTTTCCTATTTAAAAAATACTATACTAGAGATTAGATTCAAGGCCTTTAAAATGACAAACTGAACTGGTTCCATTTAGGAAGAAATTAATTCTGGTAGCACGTGACCCCTTTCTATGATGCACTAATTATTCATACCAAATCATTTTAAACTTAATGTCTTCTTCTCATTTGTAAGCAAATCAATCTGTCCTTCCTGCTACTAGAGTAAACTTTAACTATTCAAATAAATTGGACTATAACTTTGCTGCTTCCTGATTTTTTTTTTTTTTTTTAAAACAAGGTCTCATGCAGTTCAGGCTAGTCTCAAACTCACAGCAACCCTGCCTCAGCCTCCTGAGTGCTGGGATCACAGGTGTGTGCCTACCACCACGCCTATCACTTTGCTGCTTTTTAAGAACTGTTCATGAACTAAGCCATCCCACAATTCAAGAGGTTTTAAAAGAAAAAAGAAAAAGAGCTTACATAAAAACCAACTGTATGTAATATCTGAAAAAAAGTGTGATATGATTAAGGTAGTCAGACAGGATCCTAAAGCAACAGTATTTATTGTGCTAAAATACAGAATGTTCCTATCTTAATTTGCCAGTATGAGATTCTGCCATTTCTACTGTCAATAAAAATCATTTGCTCAAAAATTAACTATAAACTTACTTTTACGTTTCCCTGTAAGAAAAAAATTGAAGGGTGTTATATCTGACATATCTCCTCTTCCCAAGCCACAGATAATCAAAGAGTAAAGGCAGAATTCATATAGAATATAGTAACTGCATAAAGTCCAAAGGGGAACATCTAGGGACCTAAACAACATGTATTTTATTTAAAGCTGATTTCTCTCCAAAATTTGTGTCCTCTCCAAAATTCATATGTTGAAAAACCTATGTGATGATACCTGAAGAAGGGGCCTTTGGGAGGTAATTAGAACTCCAGGGTAAGTGACCTTAAAAGAAGAGACACAATGGAGCTTTTGTTCCCTTTCTCTCTCTACCATATAAGGACAGAGTCAGAAGACCACTGTCTCTAAGTCAGGAAGAAGGTCATCACAGGAGCCTGACCATGTCAGCATCGAGATCTTTAGACTTCCTAACCTCCAAGAATGGGGAAAAAAAAAATCTGCTGTGGAAGCTACCAAATCTATGGTATTAGTTTGCTACAGCAGCTGAAACACACTAAAACTTCCACCCACCCACTCACCTCTAAGAAAATGAAAATCTGAGATATATTTCTGAAGAACAATGTATTATAACTCTCTTCATCTTCAAAACCAAAGGGGATTGGGGATTTAGCTTAGTGGTTCCACCGCCTGTCTCTCAAGCATAAGGACCCGAGTTTGATCTCTGGGACAAAACAAAACAAAACAAAAAAAAAACCAAAGGAACAATTATAAATATGTTAAATCTTAATGGAAAAGCATGGTGACTCCACTTAAAAAGGATATGATGACTATAAAGCAATATAGAAAAAAAGATTATGATAGATTATTAAAAAATTTTTAGAAAAACTACAATATTTAGATACAATGGTGAACTACAATCATTTAAAATGATATATTAACAAAGAACAGATAAAACAGGAAAAATCTAAGGTAAATGAATCCTTTAATGCTGTTAAAGATTCATGTTGTTGTGATAAATAAAACTGAAGGTAAGTAAGGTATTGAAGTTATGTTATAGAAGAATGAAAATGTTCATAAGCACCAAATCAAGGCTCCAAATTTAAACTAGTCATAAAGGCACTATAATAGTAGCCATAAAAAATTTCACTGAAACTAGGCACAGAATTAAAAAAACCTTTAAAAGATTATAAATGTTTAAGAATTGATAAATTCAACTCTGTTGGTCTTTTAGCATCCTATAACTACTAATGTTTTAACTACAAATTTAATTTAGGAAGCCAAATAAGAGCTATTAAATACAAAAAAATCAGGGCTTTTGATAACTTCTTTCTATACATCATGACTAGTCTTCATATATATCCTAAAAAGTGAGTAATAATTGAAAAATTGTGTTTTTGTTTTAAAACAAAGGAAGAGCAACCAAGTATCATATGCCTCCTAATAGAAATAAAGAAATATATACCACTGTGAAGTATCCTTGGCAAAAAAATAAATAAAACTCATTCAAATCTCTAGGATTAACAAGTTTAAATGATACCATGAGGATTCAATCTGCAAACTCCTGATATGGTAAACTACAAAGCAAATATTTTTTCCTCAATAAACTGCAAGGAAAAAGTTCAAGGGAAATTTATGGGTTAAAAGATATTCAAAGGCATATTAAAATAATCATACTGAATAGACCTTTTTTTTTGGTACAGGGATCAAACTTAGGTCCTTGTGCTTGCCAGGTAGGCAGCAGAACCATTGAGCTAAATCCCTGGCCCTGAATGGATCTCATTTGAAAACTGAAATAAACAGTTAAAATTTTTTAAGCATTATTTGAACAATGGCTGGTATGTGGCATTAAAGTTTTTCTTAATATTTTACAGGTGTTTTTACTATTATAACTAGAAAAAATTAAAAAGAAAATAATCTTTGAAGTAAATTTTAGAAAATAGAAAAAAGAAAGATACTACTTTTTGGCAAGAGAGGAGGGAGAAATAAAATGGAATATTTATCTAATGTGTTAGGAAATAATTTGTCTTTGAAGGGGCATAAGAAATAAAGTGGCCTGCTGGGGATTTAAATCAGTGACACCGCGCCTGCCTCACAAGCACAAGGTCCTGAGTTTGATCCCCGGTACCAAAAAAAGCAAGCAAGCAAGCAAGCAAACGGCCAAATGTAACATTTTCAATACCTGTAAAAATACAAAAATTATACAGGAAAATAAACTACACAGGTAATAATTGTAATGTACAAAAATCTATGACAGCATATAAGACCTTAAGACCTTATTCATTCATTTCATTAATATTTTTGAACTCCTATTTAGTCAGTCACTGTTTAGAAACTCCAAAAAAATTAATGTTTGTAGGTGAGCTACTGACCAGATGGGGGCATAGGAGAGCACAGGGGGGTGGCTAGAAAAATGGTCTGCATCTTGATTTGAGTTGTAGCTGACATGAAAAATTCACTGAACTATACACATTCAAGATTTGTTGCACTCAGTGTATGTACATTTTTTTAAAAAAATCCATTGTCGCTACCTGTTCTTATATATGCTACTTCTGTTTTAATTCAAAGAACCTTCAATTTTTGACATAACCAAATAGTACTACATGTGTAGTCTATGATGGCAGATGTTTTAAGTAATCCCAAAGGAGAGAAGAGATGCATACAGTAAGAATATTCTCATTAACAAGCAAATGTTCAATTAAATCAGTGAGTTCTTTTCATCAACATGTAATAGAAAAATTAACTCAACATTTAAATAATGTTTATTTCTCTAGCAGTCACACAATTATGCTGCTATATATGAACTTAACTTAGAATATCAACTTCACAATTTTTCCATATACTTTTAGTACAGATACTTGTTTTATTCTACCTTTATTTTAATTTTAACACATTCCTGATGGCTTGTACCACCAGTGGTACATGCATGACTGTCTCATCCATCAGGCAGCTTATATCACTGTTGGTACAAGTGGTACAGTCGTGCACCAGAAAGTCACACGTGTTCCACCAGCGGATCAAGCTACCCAGCAGTGAGAGATACAAATTACAACCCCACTGTGAAAATGTTCACTGGATTTAACTAACATGCAAATTAAAAAATTTAAGACAAAAATTTCATTTTTCCTAATATAAATTATAATTGTTCCAAAAATTACTAACATTCATCAATGTAGTAGTTAAGTCATTTTATACCACCATACTCAATATTCGGAGATCTTGCTACAAAACTGTTTCAGCCCAGACTGTTCACTCCCAAAGCATTCACTTTCCCTATCTTGATGCAGCCTTTCTATCATTTCAAGTCCCTACCTCTATTGGGAACTCACTGTGGACTATTTTATGTCTCTGGACCTCAGTTTTCTCATTAGAGAAATTATGAAACTAAAGTGCTAGTCCCCAATAGTCCTTAAAAGTATAATAGTCTACAACCTAACAGCCAGTAGTTTTAGCTCTTTTCTAAGCATTGTTGACATTAATCACCACAATGTAAAAAATCTAAATTGTAAGATTCCCCTGCAATTTTAAGATCTATACCAGGCAAGACCTGTCTTCAAAGTATTAAGGGGAAGGTCTTCAAAGTATTATGGCAACTTACAAGAACCACTACAAATCAATAGACAACAATACAAATTTTCAAGTTTTTTTCAACTTCAGTTAAACACCCCTCCCCCAGGTGTGGTGGCTCACACCTGTAATCTCAGCACTGGAGGGAGAGGGGGTTCAGGCAAGATCCTCCGCAAATTCCAGGCCAATCAGAACTACACAGTGACACCCTGCCTCAAAAAATAAATAAAATAAATAAAATAAAATAAAATAAAAACTCATGTTTTTATTCTACATGCAGTACAAATAGCTTCTTAAAGCAATATTCATATAAAATATTTAACTGAAATATACATATACTTCCAAAAAGGAATATCTTCATAGAGTATGGATCTTCTGATTAAGAGTTAGGTGTCATCTCCCTTGCTTAAATCATACCTATAATATACGGTCTGAGATCTCTGCTATTAGATCTTTAGAATGAAGTAAAAATTATAAGCACTTGCAAAGTCAACAGTTCAGGAAATTGTTCTAAATTTTCATACTTATTTTTCTTATCTCTTCTAGTTATCCAATTATCTTTTCCATACCAAGTTCCAAGGGAATAATGTCAACAGGCCTAGGTGGAAGCTTGCAGAAAGTAGGTTTCAGTACAGAAGAATTCTGAATTTAGGTATTCTATTTTTGTTGTTTTTTGGAGGTTTTGGTTTTTTGGGTTTTTTTGGTACCAGAGATTGAACTTGGGACCTTGCAAGGCAGGCGGCAGTACTACTGAGCTATATCCTTGGCCCTGGAATCCTATGAACGTTATAATGGGTATTCTTTCCCTAGGCTGTTCACTAGACAAATACCCGTGAAAATAAAGTCTAGGACAAGCAGCCAAGGCTTTACTTGCAAGAAAAGTAGAAACGTAAAAGAATGATAGAGAACTGTCTTCTAACAATCTGTTCATCCTTGTCTACTTCACTACTTCCCAATATAACACCAAATGACATTTCATCTTGTATTACATAAGTATGGTTTACAACAAAAAAGCAAATGATCAGTGACTCACAAGCCACCCCTAAAAGACTTCAGTTTTGCACATGTCTGAGAGTTATAAGCAGCCCTTTTCTCCCTGCTTCTATACAGTTTGGAGAAACTCTTTATATATAAACAATACCTCATCGAGTCCAGTTCTTAATTATGTACTTAACACCTCTACACTGAAGTTAACTATCAACCAAGAAGCTTCACAAATTATTGAAATGAATCAAACAGTTGGTGCAGAAAGGGTATCTCCTAAAGTTAGAAACTTAATAATCATATTAACTCCAAAAGCTACAAAAGATAAAGTGTAATACAATCATTCCTCATATAATATGCCCATTCTTTAAGCCATCCTAGCCAAATTAGGTCCCATTTAGGCCTACAAAAGCATAAAAACTTTAAATTTTACTATATATATTCTCCAACCCCCTCAAGTCATACCACCACAATCTTATGCCAGACTCCAAAAAAGCTAACATCTAACTGGTAGTGTCTACTACTTTAAAAAAGCAGTATAAAGTTATTATACAACTACTTCATTTCAATCTTAGTTTTTGTTATTGTTTTAGTATGCTAGAGATAAAATATTTTGAAATTCAAATTTGATAGACTTCTTAAAAGACTACAAACATTCTTATTGCACTAAGGGTTTCTGCCGAGGAACAAGAAAATATTTAAAGCATTTATAAACTACACTCATAAAATGAATTTACAGTAAGGTACACACTATAAGGAACACAAGATAATGCTGAATCTTCAGCAAATGATATTTTAAAATGTTAAACTGAGCTGATATCTATTTCCAGAAACAAATCAGTAAACAGCTATGTAGGAAGTTAATAAAAACTTGGATGGTATGTCAGATTAAGACAATCAGTTAAAACTATTTGATGTCCTAAGCAATGAAATAACTCCCCATTTGTATTTGCTTTAGAACAGTAACTCCATCTCAGGTCTTCACTACCTGTCTACTACTACATAAGTGAGAACAAGTTTTTTAAATTTAACCCACTATTCATTTGGCTCTGTTAAAATAGCAGATCTATTTCCAATCTAAACATTACAAAAAGCCTCTTTGTGATGATAAAAATTGAAGAACCTGGTGGGAAGGAAGACATAACCAAGAGGCCCAAGATGAGTACAGACGAATGGTAGAGAACCTATGGCACACGTTACTGTGTTTTTCTTTTAAGACAAGAAGATGTTAATGTATGAGGTTTTTTTTTTCTAAACTAAAACCTCAGTATTCAGGTATAATTATATGGTTGGCACTTTGTGATAAATAAGTGAGTTTGGGTTGCAGTTTGGCACTGGGTCTCTAAAAAGGTTCACCATTAGTGGTATAAGCTCTTTCTTCAAAGGCCTTGATGGTTAAAGCACAGTACAAACCGTCCTACAAGAACATGATGCAGTTTATATTTAAAGACACATCACTAACTGCTTTAAAAGCATTACCGCATATAGTCATTATAATAATCCTACAAAGAATAATTTTTACTGCAGTCCCATTTTCAAAGAAAATACTTGAGTCTCCAAGATAAGAAGTAACTTGCTGGTAGTTCATTCTGCGCCATCCAAAAGAGTATATTATTCCCTTAACATATCAAATGGCTTCCCACTGGGTTTTTGCGGTAGTTCATTCTGCGCCATCCAAAAAAGTATATTATTCCCTTAATACATCAAATGGCTTTCCACTGGGTTTTTGTACCTAATTTCTTAGTCTACAGTGCTTTCCCCTTGGTTCATTCTCTCTCTTTTTTCCACATCTCCCTTATCAAATGTGACCTCATCAAACAGATCTTCCCTGATCATATTAGCTATAAACAGAATAACAACATGCCTCTCTCCACTCCTTAGTCTCCTTTTAACTGGTTTTACTTTTTCCACACAAGTTACCACCAGACATACCCATTTGCATGTTATTTGTTTATACTCCTAAAAAGGATTTCAGTTCTATAATAAGAAGTACATTGTTTTGTTCATTGAAATGTTTCCAACACCTAGAACAGTGCCTAACACAAGATGAGTACTCCTTAAGTGTTTAAGGAACACACTGGGCACTGGCAGAGATATAGAACTGACCTATCATTAGACAAACAAGATCTTTATTGTATAATAAAGTAATAAAGGTATGAAGATTAAATTAACTTCTCCAAAAACATCTCTTGCAAAGGAAGACAAGATTCCTGCTCTTCAGTTTCTAGAAACAAGTTCTCACCAATGAACTCAACTGTTGTCTGTACATATGATAAATTGCCATCACCCCTGCTTGTCTGAAACTGTTACACCATTGGGCCGGGGACTTAGCTCAGTGGTTCGGTGGCCTGCCTTGCAAGCGCAAGGACCCCGAGTTCAATCCCCGGTACCCCCCCACCCAAAAAGAAATTGTTATACCATTGATCTTACAATAATGTAACAGGGCTGGGGATTTAGCTCAGTGCTTCTGCTGCCTGCCTCACAAGCGCAAGGACATGAGTTTGATCCCTGGCACCAGAAAAATAAATAAATAAATAAAGTAACAGGTGAACTCTACAAAAACACTGTTATAAAAACAATTATTTCAAAAAGAAAAAAAACTAGAAAGTTCCTTTACATAATTTCCCTCCAGCAGTATCAATAACGATTTGTTAGTCATTTTGATATGGTTAGAAAACCTAATCACTGAACAAAGTCAACACTTGTTTATATCTAGTTTTTTTTTATAGAAGAGTATCTGGCTTTATTTCCCTGCATCACCACCATGCTCCTTAATATTTGGATTCTTACACTTTTTAAAATTACTTTATCACCTTTTTTTTTTTTTTTTTTGTACCAGTGATCAAACTTGGGTCCTTACGCTTGTGAAGCAGGCGCTGGAACCACTGTGCTAAATCCCTGGCCCCAATCACCTAATTATTATACTAAAGGAAGAACAGACAATCAAGAAGTTATTTTACTAAGCAATACCATTCTTTTTAGTTTCCAAGCAGACCAGCAATCTTAACTTGACTAGTAAAAATTCAATGGTTATAAAGTATTCCTTTTCCTTCATCATTCAAGATAGGTGCAACTCAGGTTATAGAAACTTACCCTGTAAGAGCTTTTGCTTATACAGTACATTTCAGTAGGCCTCTCTTTGGCAAACCTACATGGATTTCAAGAAATGGAAAGAAGAGAGGAAAATATCTACTAAAATAAGATCTATCAACTGAAGCAGTGAAAAAAGGGTACTGTACACTAACACCTAACAACTGTAATCTTTCAAATTTGGAAAAAAATATAATTGAATTGTTAATAGACCTTATAGTAAAGCTTAAAACCTAACCCAATAGCCTTTAAGATATAGGAATACAGAAGAGTACTGGGTCCTAAAATAAGTGAAAAAAAAAGATAACATGAAAACTGCTGAAATCAATCCTTAAAATTTCTCTCTACATTTCTTTGTTCTCAAATGTATCTGAGCCACTGAGCCACTGTATTTACTAAAAATAGAAAAAAGTTACAACAAACTTAGATTCTTTCACGTGGTTAAAAAGTACCTCCCTTCACACAATAATGAATCAGACTAGAAAATAAATGTATTTAAAAAATAGGTATAGGGTTGAATAAGACGCCAATCAATATAAGGAAAAAACCTCCCTCCCTATCCAAAACCATTATGCTAAAGCTATCCAAAGTGAACAAAAAGGAAAAAACACACCCTACTTGAATCAAGTAGATAAATAAGATCAATGTGCATATTTCTGACAACCTTTATACCCTATCCTATGAGAAAGAGTACAACAAAAATTTTTTTTTTAGATTGGAAAGGCAAATTGAGGAGAAAGTGTTAAAAGTAGGCATCAAATTCTCCAGACTTCCTTTATCATCCAAGTCTATAACCTCTCTCTTTAATGGTATATTATTTGCTTATTTATATTGTATATTATTTGTTTATACTGCTTGGTTCCAGAATCTTAAACATCACCAGTCCTTTAATATATAGATACAGTTAAATATTCTAAAGCTTTCTCATTTTTAAAGGCAGTAATTTAAATAATAAAATAAAAATAGAATCACTATGCTAGAAATACAAGAAAAGGAACTATCGAGTACCACAATGTTCAGTTCTGCATCCATCACAAGTTATTATTTATTTTTAAAAATAAGAAACCTAAATAAAATGCTTCATTTTTCCTAAGATTTTTAAAATTTTATTAGTGTCAATTCATTATCAAATTCACTGATAGAAAAAAGTAGCAAATATATTAGTTCATTTTTAATCGCTAAAACTGTCAATCTGACTAATTAGATTCTCAGACATCTTACCATTACTAGACAGGAAAATAAAGTACAAACCATTAAGCTGTACTAAATGTTTTGTTTTTTTTTTTTTTTTTTTTTTTTTTTTTGGTACCGGGGATTGAACTCAGGTCCTTGCGCTTGCAAGGCAGGCCACCGAACCGCTGAGCTAAATCCCCAGCCCTGTACTGAATGTTTTTAAAGATATATTTTAATTTTTAAAAACTCTTTATCACTGACATAGATTTTCATTTGTAATCTCATGATCCACCAAATCTCAAGGGCCAAGATATTTTGAGTTGATATCCTATTTAATATTTTTCCCACATTTCTAAGCCAGAAGTTTTTTTCAGTTTTTTTTTCCTCTCATTTTTCCAGTCATACTTCACAGTGTCCTCTTCCATGCTATGCAATGCTGTTTTCCCATATCTCATCTTTTTCTCTTTTCTTTCTAGACATCTGTGGCATCAACTGAATTACTGCCAGTTCTCTAGCCTCATACACCCAACTTTCTCCTGAGCAATTAATTGCACTTTGAAATGTTTTTCAAACATAGTATTCAACTTATTCAAAATGGAACCTTAATTTTCTTTACATAAAATGTGCGTCTTCATCTGTGTTCTCCACAGCCTACTTAACTTTCCAGACTCTTACCACTTCGACTACTACATACTACTCTTTAGTTCAGATCCTTACCACTTATAATTTGGCAAAATACAAAAGGCAAAAAAAAAATGATAAATCTCCTTCTATGCTTTCAGTTTTGCAGTATCTATCATCTCTCTAAAATACAAACTTTATCATATTACTCCTTTCTCAAAGTTATTCAAAGGCTCTGTCTTACTTTTGTTATTGTTATGCCACTAGGCCTCTTAATAATCTGGATCTCCCATATCTCCAGCCAATTTGTGCTCTCAGCCATAGGTATGATGAACTGTCCTCTTACTTCCACAGGTTGTCTCCTATGCCATAAAGTCTTTCCTTCAATCTTCATTTTCCTAATGCCTACTTGTTTTTCAAGATTTTACTCAAATATTGGTGTTCCAGATAAAAGATGAACTCTCCAGACTGAGACAGATAATCCTTCACTATGTTTCCATACTTACCTTTATCTAACACTTATCTCTGGATTTTATTTTTCCCTCATTGAGTTTATTGGCACATTTTAGGTATACAATACAGTTACATTCATTATTGGGATCTTGTACCTTTATGGACTTTTAAAATTATATATCCTTCTCTATATTTTTAGTATATATCCTTCACTGAAGTTTTGTAACAACCCTGCAATTTTCTTAAATAAAAAATCATGCTAGCTCTTACTCATTTTTGAAAACTTGCATGTTATGTAACCCATGATGCAAAGCAGACACTGAGAAAAGAATTCGTTAAATTAAGATATCTTTGAAAGTAATTAAACCTAGATATTCAAATCATTTATTCAATTAAGAATTTGAGCAAAAGAGGGGAAACATAATATGACATTTATTAAATGCCCATTAAGACTGATCTGCTTTTTGCCCAGTTGTTTCCCCTTTTACTCACTATATAGTCCAGGCTGTTCTAAAACTAGTGACAAGCCTCCAGCCTAGGCATCTCATCTGCTGGGATTACAGGTGTGCACCAATACAACTGGCTGTTTTACTTTTATAATAACTAGGTTTTTTTGGCTGAATCTAAACCTTTCAGCCTTTATAGATATATAGTTTGAGAACAGCCTGGGCTATATAGTAAGTACAAGGCCATCCTGGACTACATACCAAGACAAAAAGCAAACAAAAAAGAGTGAAATAATGTTATATATACCAGGAAACTACAATAGTACTGGAACTTTGTTTTAACCTGTCGGAATCCACTTCTTTTCTCTGATAACATGCACCTTGATCCTCCAATTGAGTAAAGCACCCCTCCTCCAATGTATGCAATCATGATACTTATCCTGTATTAGCAACAAGTAGATCAAAATAGAACAAACAAACAAATAAACAAAGCCAGGTCAATCACTCCCTATCACATTCTGAGAAATCTGATTCTTGAGCAGATTGATCACTTTTAGCAAAAACAATGAGAAAAGATCTACCCTGGTAGAGGCTCATAAAAACTGCCCACCACTTATTGATCTCTAGATCTCAATATCCATTCTTCTGCTCAAATATCTATTCTTCCTAACACTCAGTTATTCAGCTTTTAAGAGTATGAGCTTATGTGATAATAGGTTATTTTAAGTTTGCCAAAGCTTTCTGTTGTTTGAACTAAAGAAACCTAAATATTGCAGATACTATTTCACAATTTTAATCAAACTATGGTACCTTTGAATAACTTCTGTTAAAATAAAAGATAACTTAAAACTTTTTTTTTTTTTGGTGCCAAGGACCAAACTCCAGCCCTTGTGCTTACAAGTCAGGTGGCAGCACCACTGAGCTAAATCCCTGGCCCTCTTCAAACTATTTTTAAACAAATTTACAAAAGTGAAATCAATGCAGGGCCAGCGATTTAGCTCAGTGGTGCTGCCACCTGCCTCTCAAGATTCTGAGTTTGATTTCCGATTAAAAAAAAAAAAAAGTGAAATGAATGCTAGACCTAGAATATAAAACACTACTTATGCTATCATAGGAAAAAACAGAATAGCAAAGTACTCATTTGAGTTTTCCAGCTATGTATTTTAACTACATTAAATAAGATCTAGCACATAAATATCATGCAAGAATATAGTATTTATATCCCCCCCCACACACACACTCACTCACTCACACACACACAGAGATCAGAATAGAGAATCCAAAAATGGACCTATATACGTGGTCAATTATCTTCCAACAAAAATGCCAAGGAAACCCAATAGAAAAATAAAACTATTCAGTAAGAATTGGACATCCATTAAAGGAAAGAAAAAAACTATCTCTTGAACTTCATAGTCTGGACTTCAAAAAAAAATTAAACTGTTCTTTAAAAAGTTTTTTTTAAAAGCACACTATGACTGTAATAAAATATTCAATATGTTGGACAAAGAACAAGAAAACAGACTACATAAGTAATTCTTAGAAGTATATAAGAAGAGAACATTATTTTTAAATAGGTAAAAGAGTCTGATTCTCCAAAACATAGATACAAA
This sequence comes from Fukomys damarensis, assembly GCF_012274545.1. NCBI lineage: Eukaryota > Metazoa > Chordata > Mammalia > Rodentia > Bathyergidae > Fukomys > Fukomys damarensis. Next base: position 40,281,477 of record NW_022900927.1, read on the forward strand.
TGGCTAACAAATTAAAGATGTTTAATAGCACTGGTCACCAGTGAAATGCCAATGAAAAGCCACAATTAGATACCACACTACCAGACTACATGTATAACTAAAATATTTTAAACTGACAACATAAGCATTGATGAAGATGTCGAGCAACTGAAATTCTCATACATTATGGGGAGGAATGCAAAATGTCACAGGCACTCTTAGAGAAAGAAAAAATACCCAAGAGAAAATCAAAAATATTCACTCAAAGACTTGTACATGGATTTTCATAATAGCTTCATTTATAATAGTCAAGACCTAGAAACAAGTAAAATAGTAGTAACAGGTAAGCTGATAAACAACCCCCCACACACACACAGTACAATATTGTCCCGGCCATAAAAAAGGAAAACGCTTAAAAATATGCTGAAAAAAAGAAGCCAGAAGTGTATACTCTAAGATTTGATTTTTATGAACTGTAAAACAAACAAAATCCAATCTATACTGACAGAACTCAAATCAGTCGTTGTCTGTGGGAGAAGTGAGGAGAGGAGAGATCAAGAACAAAGGAGTAAGACAATTTTGGAGAATCCAATCTAAATCTTCTGAATCTACATTGTGGTAGTAGTTACACAGGTGCACATATTTGTCAAAATGCAAACTATATGCCTAAAATGTGTACATTTTACTTCACGTAAATCACACCTTAGCAAAGTAGTTTGTGCTGTGTGATTAAGAGCTATTAGTGAGTTGAGAAACAGAAAGGCAGAATATATGAAGTAATATTTTAAATTGGAGAAAAGTTCAAGTTTTAGCACAACTAAACCTATAAGCATAACAGAGAAATTTAATTTCATTTGTAAAAACAAAATAATTCACAGGATAGCTGTAAATATTAGATGAGGTATCTATATCACAGCATTATAACTTTAGTAAAAGACAATTTATACAATCTGAAGAGAAACCAGAGTACAACAATATAATTCATATTAGTTTAATCTGTGTCTACATTAAATCAAGATAAAGCAAAGAAAACAACAGTTACATACAATAAATTATGAAAAAAATTTTAAGGGAAATAATTTTACATGCAAGTTTTGAGAGAAGCAAAGGAAGCAGAAAGGAATGACAGGGACTGCAGGTGGAAGGAATGATAATGTGCAAAAGAATGGAGGCGGAAACGAGCAAGTCATGTGTAGGAGACTGCAAAATTAGCATGCCTATGGCAGCAAGTCCATATATGGGAGTAACAAAAAAAAATCGATTTCATCTAATGCAAATATTCATTTAAATTTTACAGTAGGACCCAAAAAATATTACTTCATCCAGCAGATGGTATGAAATTAAAAACATTCAATTGTTTAAAATAGACAAAAACATTTTTTTTGTTGAAAAAATGTGAATTGCTTACAATCACCAGCTTCAGTCTCTTGGAGGTTAGCCATAGCCCTTTCCTTAAAAAAATATTAAAATACAATAATAGCTAAGCAACATATGGACTTGCTGTGCAGCTGTCACTGTGCTACTGAAATTAAGAAAGCCTTTAAGTTTTTTCAGAATCTAAATTATGTAAGTGATTATTTTGGAAAATGAGATATTAAAAAAAATCTCCCCAGATAACTATTTAGTGGCAAGAATTATGGCATACTACTAAAAATAAAAATTACTAAATGTTAAAGTATTTCAAAATTTTAAAATATTTCAAAATAAACAAAATCAGAATTCTTGAGCATTTCTAATTTTGAAATTTTTTTTTACATTTTTACATTTAAAAGTATTACTGAAAGAAACCAAGATTTGCATTCTTATAGTGTTCAAATTAACTAAATCTTTAACAGAATTTTTACATATGTGTCGAGTATTTTTTCTATATTTTATATATAGAACAGAAATGTGTTCTTTTCAATGTCTTCTTCGTGGGAAAAGACAGCCAAGAGAGCTAGTAATAACTTGAGCTAATTTAGTTCTCAGAATGAGAGAAATGTTTAGAAATTTACAATGAGAGAATGAGATGCGCTATAAGAAATGAAATACTAAAGTTCAATTATTCTGACCTTAAAACAGTAGCAACAATGAACTATGCTGAGGACAAAAGGTTTAAATTAAGTCTCCTTTTTGAGAAAGGATGTCATGTAGTGACAGCTAACAAATGAGGTTTTAGTTGACCCTTCTACATCAGAGCCATTCCCAATTAGAGATGGTAGTTCTGAGTAGAGCACACAGAAGCTAAAGGACAGTAACATCGACTTTTGCTTTTGTAGAGCTATATATTATACACTGATGTGGGTGATAAAATATTTACAAAATCAAACACTACAGTATTGCTGTGTTATAGTTTTCAGAATCATGATCACTCTTCTTTTTAAAAATTTTCTTGGTAGTATTTTAATTCCTTTTTATAAAAAGGAATGACAAGGTAGGTCAGTGTAAAGGCTCTGGGTTCAGTCCCCAGTACTGGGGAAAAAAGAAAGAGCAAGGAGTGGGGAGAGAAAGAGGGTTGGGAGAGAGAAGAAGAGAGAGAGAGGATGATTTCATAGGATGATAGACAATACAACAGCAATTCATTTAAAGGCTACCAATAAACTTCATGTAGAATTAGAAATTTTGCCTGTGGAATGTATATATATTACTCAGATCAAAACTTTGAAGATGAGTGCTAACATTTCTTAAAGAGATAAGAAAATCTCCTGCAAGAAGCTGTAACAGCTGCTAGTATATAAGGGGAAGGGGAAAAAATAACCTGAACCTCTTGCTTGGGGTAGGAAATATATTTTAGCTATCTTCCTAAGAACCACACGACCCAACAGCCATATATATATGAAAAAAGAATAAAAGCAAATATCAATTTTTAAAAGTACATTTAAATTAAAGCACTCCCTGGGCAAGCCACTGTTGGAGTCATTAGTTTTCTCAATTCTAATACTTATTTGTGTCCCTGACCTAGTAAAATTCTATTTGGAAAAAAGTAACTTGAAAAAGGTTCAGGTAAAAATTCAAATATAAAGGTACAGAAATTTTAAAATATGTAAAAATGACAAGAAAATACTAGAAAAAAAAGCTAAAAATTAGGAATAAAAAGGAATATATAAAATGTTAGTAGACAAAAAACAGTGAGGACATGAAAGATATAAAGAACTAAAGACAGAGATTTTAAAAAATTAAAAGGCAACTTAGTGACTTAACAAGACTCAGTCCCAAAATTTACAAAAAAAGAAAACAAACAAAAAACATTTTAAAAGGGGCTAGGGATGCAGCTCAGTGCAAAGGCCCTGCATTCAATCTCCAGTAACACACACACACACACACACACACACACGCACACACAAATAAAAACCCTAAAGGAAAATAAAATCAGCAACTTGAAAGCAGGAAAGCAAAAGCCATCTTTTAATAAACATAATTATTAATCATAATGTAGCAATGCTAATTTAAAATCTGAATACCTTCACCCAAAGATTCTTCTAGCTAAGATTGCTTTGCTCTCCCAAGTGTGTCATGAAAACTTTACTTAGCAAATAATTTCAGGGTAGACTCCAAAGAGTATACTTCTGGCTTCATACCAATAGCTCCTATGCCTAATGCTCTAGCTTTTCCAAAACACTTCTGTGAGAAATGATACAGTTCCTGAAAGAATGCTGAACAGGCCCTATGTCCCATTTGTCTTACTTTCCACTAGCAGTAATGGACACAACTAAACACTGACCCACCCACATCTCTAATTCCCCCAAAATATGACTTTTAATCAAAAAACTTAATTCCAAGGAATCAAGGTGACTTTTAAAAAGGCATTGCTATCATAAAGCCAGCTGAAATATTTATGGAGTACAATAGGAAATGATTAGAAATCATCTTTTTGAATCCTGTTAATCTTATTTCTAACATTCATCTTTTCATTTATCCTTATCACTATTTGTTCTTTTAACTTGGCAAGAGTTTATCCCTTTGAGTGTTCACAGCTGGATTGAGATAAATCACTTTCCATATTTAATTCAAGAAAATGTGTACTCTTTGAAACCTTAGCATTCCTGAATAACATCTTAGAGCTATTAGGAAACTTCAAGTCAACCCCTTGATATCCATAAATTTTATAAATGAAGAACACAGTAAAGTGACATGCTCAAGATAATAGGGCAAGTGACTAGACAGATCCCAGATCTCTAAGTCCCAGTATAATGCTCTAGTACAAATAAATCAGCCTTCTAGATTTAGATGTACTGTTTGGTGGAAAAACTGCAAAATAGTATCATAACCTCATTATGTTTCTAAAACATATAAGTATATATGTATGTATATATGCATAGGCAGACAGTGGGGATGGACCTAGAAGAAAAGCACCAAACTGCTATAAGTGGCCTATTTCAGACATAAGAGTCGAGTTTAGGGGCAAGAGAAACTAACTTTATGAGTTTCTACAGTGTTGAATTAAAAACATATGCTGATGTAACCATATGTTTTTCTTTAAATGTTAGGCATACAAACACACTACACAGAGTAAAAGAAAATCTATTTCAAAATGTATTGTCTCTCTCTTCCCTCTTCTCTCTCTCTCTCTCTCTCTCTCTCTCTGGCAGACATACACACTGCTTCAAAGAGAATATTTTACATTAGAATTATTCTAACAAGTTGGAGTAATTAAATAACATTAAATTTTGAATTATAAAATGCATTTAATGACATTTTCCTTTGGATACATAATAGTAATATAAAGTTAATCAAATCAGGCATGTTAACACACACTTGTAATCCCAGCATTTGGGAGGCTGAGGTAGGAGGATCGAGTTCAAGGCTAGCCTGGACTGCATAGCAAGTGTCTTTCTCAACAATTAAAAAAAGAAAACAAAGTGAATCAACCTATTTGTAAGAAATAAGAGTATTAATAATTTTAAAGTTATTTAGATGTAAAGCATACTGTTGAAGTGGTTTTTAGTCATGTTAAAAATAAAGCATTCTCAGTAGGTTACACAGCCCCATCCTCATCCTTCTGGAACTTTATTGTATTATTATAGTATTCCTTGCAAGCTAGTAAAGACAATGATAAACTTGAGCTTGATTATCTATGTAAATTAGGAATTTTACAAAAGGTAGATTCAACAAAATATTATACAGCTGTTGTCTTAGCCTCTCTTCTGGTGCTATTACAACATACATGAATCTGGGTGTTTATAAAGGAAAGTATATTTGGCTCCTGGTTCTGTAGGCTAGAAGTCCAAGATCAGATGACCCCATTTTGTGGTGAGGGCCTTCTGGTATATCATCACATGGTGAAAAACAAAAGCACAAGCAGGCGTGTGCAAAAGAAAGCTTGAGAGGCTGCCTTACTTTATAGCACATACTCTCAAAAGAATGAATCCACTCCCAGGAGAAATACCATGCATCCCTAAAAAAATCTTAAAGGTCCCATCATCACTCAGCACTGTTATACTAAGGATTAAATTTCAACATGAGTTTTGGGGGAGACAAACCATATTCAAACCATAACAGTTGTCAATAAAACCTTACATGGGTAACTGTGCCCCAAGTTTATTTACTTTAATATTCCATAGCTTTAGAATATTAAATATCTGTCCTTTAAAGGATGTCTTAAATGAGTAAATTAAGCTTTCTTTACTCTTTCTCTTCCAGGTTCCTTCTCAATCTATAGAAAGATGGTACCCATCACTGTAATTTTACTGCAACTATTCACAGAAAGATTACTTAATGCCAAATTGAATGCTTCCTTTGCCTCTTGCTTCTTTAAACTCTCCTGATCTTCCAGTGATTTTATCTTTTTAACCAATCCTTTAATTCTTTCATTAGCTTTTCTCATCCTAAGATGTCATAACATCTGAGGGTTTCATTGTAGTAGACCTATTCTCTTCCTCTCTCAACTACCATTTTCATGCAGTTACTTTCTATCCATAACACCAGCTTAGAACTTTTGCCTGTATTTAAAAACCATACATGTAATGGCTTATAATAGTTTCAAAAAACATTCACAATGCATCCGAATCATCTGGAGGGCTTGTTCAAAAACAATTTCTGAACCCCACACCTCTAAAATTTCTGACTTTATAGATCTGGTGTAGAGATCTACAAATCTGCATCTCTAGTAAGTTCCCAGGTGGTAAATTCTAAGAACCACTGCCTACAGGATTCTCCCATTGAATGAGCCACAGGTACCTTACTTCAACATGACCTAACTGGTCTCCCAGCATCTGCCCTCAGCACCCTCCAAACCATTGTTCACACAGCATCCAGAAATCCTTCTAAACCTGACCATTTTACTTCTTTATTAAAAATTCTCCAATGGTTTCCCAAGGATCTTAAAACAAAAATCAAAACTAATAACATGGTCTCAGGTCTCATGTAATCCAGTCCCCGCCTCCTGTATCACACAGCTAGCCCTCAATTTCTTTTTAACACATTTTTTTTTTCTAGTCACAATGGACTTTCAGTTCCTAGCAAAGGCCAAGTTCCCCGTTGTTCCAAGATCTTTAAACAAGCTGTTCTGCCAGAAATATTATTTTTTCCCTCAGCTCAGGTCATCTCATTGGCTCCCTTCACTCTCTGGGTCAGCAAATTCTTATATCATCCTATATTTATTCCTCATCACTTCCTGCAATGGCTATCACATACTGAGTTGTGCAATCAGTAGTTCAGTGTCTGTTCCTCACCCTCCACCCCATGGAGGTTAGAGGGCTTATCTGTCTGTCTCCTTCTGAACTGTCAGGCCTTTGCAGAATAACTTGCACTCAAATCTATTAAATTAATGGTCTTAATATAATATTATATTATTTTAGAACCTCAATGGGAAAAGCATTACTAAAAAGGCACTACAGTATCACTTTTTAGTATCTTTTAAGTCCTACACATGAGGGTACTTCATCAAACTCTACCATCTGAAAGGTTTTAAAAAAGAAAAATTCCTTCAAAAGATAGAATGAAACCTCTGTATCACAATTTCCTCTGCAACAAGACATATAAATATATTACTGGCTATTATTTGCACTGAATATAGCTATTTAGTTATACATACAATGCAACTCAAGATAATTTTTGCAAAAATAATATAAACCCACATCAAAGACCAATCAGATGGGGAATTTTCTTGAAATTAAAACAGAACCATGGATAATCATAATTACATAATACTAATTTAAATACTAATTATCACGCAAACTTCCATAAGTGTTATTTTGTGGGTTCTGATTTTCTTTAAAATGAAAAAAATAATTCATTCACCAACTTTTTCTCTAAACTACAGTGCTAAATCAGCATAGCACTGACCTAAGTGGGAAAGAATACTAACAAAAATAACAACTTTAAACTGTAACTGTAATATTGCACAATTTACATCCAAATAAAAATCATCTCCATTCATAGTAGTCACTCTTAGATACTATTTTAAGCTGCCACTGCACAAAATAATTTTAGAATTTTTTTCTTCTAAGCATATTCTGAGCTACTTTATAAATGACCCAAGAAGTTTCATTCCTCTGGTCACTGCTTCTTTCTAATTAAAAATGACACCCTTCATTTGAGAACTGGATTACAATGACATCACTTTTTCCAAATATCAAATTCTTTCTCAAAAGATGTTATCTGCTACAGCAGAATGTAGGTTAAAAGGATGAGATTAAAGGCAGTAAAGAAATATCAAAAAATATTTCCAAAAGTATTCTTTTGAACCATGACTACTAAGATAATTTCAAGATAACTTTGAATACACAGATCATGTCTTAGACAAGTTATAGTATATCTAAAAACTGGTCATATTTCTACTTTGGGCATAACTTATAGATGAGCCTGATACCTGACTTAGTGGTTTTCCTGAGTGACAGATGCTAAAATACAAAAGCACATTCATGAACTATAGGTTAAGAATTGGAATAAATTTAAATAATAAAGCTTGGTCAAATATAACAACATGCCTTAGGAAGGCAGTATGTATGCCAAAAACATGGCTATATAATGAAGTAGGCCAAGGTTCTACTTCTCTCTCATTTGGCCTCCTTAGTAGTCACCTGACTGAGCATGTTACTTAATAGTGTACTCTAAGTGTCACTCGAGTAGTGTGTTTCTTTACGTACTGAATATCCCAAATGTCACTCAGGCACATGTCACTTCAACCAGTTGATCTTTTATTAGATAAATTTAATAAAACTGTCATGCTTATATTTCCTGTTATATTACCTTATAAAAATTTTTAAAAATGGGCAATTTTTGGTTATCTTGTATGTATATAACTGGACTGGTAAGTGGTTAAACATGGAATCTGTAAAAATAGGAATAACTTTACCTATAAAATGGCAATACCACCGTCTACTTCAGAATCATTATAAAAATTATAGACCAAGTGTGGTAGCACAAGACTGTAATCCCAGCAGTCAGGAGGTTTGAGTCAGGCAGATCATGAGCTTGTGGCCAGCCTACACTACATAGCATGACCTTGTTTTAAAAAAAATAAATAAATTTAAAAAAAAAAAAATATATATATATATAACATTGCATAATACATTGCCCAATTGGAATTCTAGCTTTTAATATCTTCAAGAAATCCTCCAAAGAATTTTAATGGCTATTTATTGCAAACTCCATTTTACTAAACTGAGAGAGACCAAATGGTTCACCAAGGGCACAAATTTACTTGGCAAGAAAGATAATACCTCTGGCAGGTTTATTTTCCAAGTGCATCTGTTTACTACATCAGTTGGTATTTATAATGCTAGGATTCCACAACCAATGACAGAAGTCTCAAAGATAAACTCAAGTCCTCCTAAGGTAGTGCTTGTAATGATAATATTGACAACCTTATATTAATGTGGTCTTCTATATTAAATGTCTGTTTTGAAAGTTAGATACTTTATAGCTAAAAGTCACCTGATTCTACATGAAGTTTTACTGTTTTCTTTATTTTCTAAAAAAAAATTTAAACCTTGTTTTGAATTAAGGTACTAGAAAAAACTGTCTCACATTCAGCTATTTGATCTTTGACAAAGGGTCCTACAACAAACACTAGAGAAAAGATAGTCTCTTTAATAAATGGTGCTGAAGCTGGGCACAGTGGCTCATGCCTGTAATCCTAGCACTTGAGAGGCTGAGGCAGGAGGACTGATGAGAATTCGAGGCTACCCTGGGCTACATAGTGAATTCAGGGCCAGCTTGGACAATATCTTAGAAAGACCCCGTCTCTAAATAAATAAATAGTACTGGGAAAATTGGCTATCTACTTGTAGAAGATTAAACCTAGCCCCATACATCTTACCACATACTAAACTAAACCAAAATGGATCAAAGATCTAAATGTTAAAATAGAAATATTTAATCTCCTAGAGGATACAATGGGTAAAGTTCTTGAAGACACAGATGTAGTCAAAGGCTTTCTGGACAGAACCCCAATAGCACAAGAAATAATACCAAGAATCAACAAAAGGGGTCCTATGGGGGTAAAAATCTTCTGCACAGCAAAAGAAACAGCCAAGAGACTGAAGAGACAACCTATACCAGTAACAGTGAAACTGCAACCCAAAACCCACTTATCTATTGCCAAGTGCCAATAGTGCAATTAAACCTGAATACTGAGGTTTTAGTTTAGAAAAAAAAAAAACACATACATTTACATCTTTTGTCTTAAAAGAAAACCAACATGCATGCCACAGGTTCTCCACTACTGACCTATACAATGGTAAAAAAAAAAAAATCCAGCTATTCCTCCAAAGACTAATAACCTAGAATATATAAAGAATCCAGAAAAAAAAAAAAAAAAAAAAAAAAAAAAAAAAAAATTCCTCTACAATAAAATACTCAATCAAAAAATGAGCAGGAGAAGTACACATTCCAATAAATGTTTTAAAAAATGTTAAACATCCCTGGCCATCAGAAAGATGCAAATTAAAATAACACTTAGATTCCACCTCACTCCAAAAAGAATGGCTATCATCAAGAAACTAAATAACAAATGGTGGCAAGAATGTGGGGGAAAAAGGAATCCTTTCATATTGCTACTAGGAATGTAAACTAGTACAACCATTGTGGAAATCAGTACGGAGGAGCCTCAAACAATGAAAACTAGGAATTTAATTTGATCTAGCTATTTTGCTTTTAGGTATCTTCCTGAAAGAATTAAAGACAACCTAGTTTAGTAATATAAGCCTATGTTTAGACCAGGTATTATACACATTTTATACTAGCACAATTCATAGTAGCAAAACCTTAGAAACAGCTTATATATCATCAACAGATGAGTGGAAAAAGAAAACATGGTATTTATATACAATGGAGTACTACTTTGCCATAAAGCATAAATATAAGTCATTTGCAGGAAGATGAATGCACTTGGAGACCGTAAGGTTAAATGAAATAAATCAGCTTAAACACTGCGTAGGTTCTCTTATATGAGAAAGTCACAATCTAAATAAAGACCAAAAAAAAAAAAAAACCAACCAAACAAACAAAAAAGTATAGATAATAGATAGTAGGGAGATACATCTTTTTCAAAAGGGAAGGGGATCAAGAGATGGGGAGAGGGAAAGTGGGTATAGAAAGAATTAAGATATACTACATATATGTACCAACACACAAGGAATTTAATCATGAAATGCAAACACATACTAATGAAAAATAAAGTTTTGGGAAAAAAATCACAAAAAGAGCTAGGTCCAAAAGAGATCTTCTGGACTGCTAAACACATGGAAGTCCCAGGAGGGCTGTGCATCTAGAGGGGGAATGGAAGTTCTGAGTCCTATTCATATACATTTCTTTTACCTGCCTGTTTACCTGAATCCTTTGTAATCTTCTTATATTAAACTAGTAAATATGATTCTCTCAAGAAAAATTGCATTCTGATTTATTAAATATGGCTACTAGCTATAATAAACTAAGATCCAGTTTCTTACAAGTAAAAAATTTCATATGCAAATTTAAGCTGAGTTCATTATTAAGAATCAAAGCTTGAAATGCAAGAGTTAAAGTTAATTCAAGACAGCTATTCAACATTCAAAGCAATTTCTTCACATTTTGATCAAAACTAAAAATGGGTTTCCGACTTTGGATTGAAAGAAAAATGAGCACATGAGCACCTAACTCTGGCCTAGGTGCTATGGGTTTTGAATTCTAGGCATAAGTTACAATAGAAATAACCACTATCTTTAATTTATAGCATAAGCAAACAAGACACTTAATTACACTTCTGTGTGCCAATTCAGAAAGGATTTAATTTTTATTACTTGAATTAAGAAAACCAAAAAAGTGAGAAACTAGGGAGATAAATCTAATATTGAAAGCCTATTCCTAAAAGGAAATCCTGATCAATACGATAGTGACAAATTCTACTGACTGTTTTGGAAAGCATGTATTTTTTCAATTTAATTAAAATCACAATTTGTCTTATAACCACAAAATATATCACAGGGGAATTTAAACTGAATAACTTAATTACTATGAATTATGAAGCCCCCCAAAATAACTAACTAAAGGATACCTTGCTGGTTAACATGCTCAATGTATTCAACAATCAACCTCTTAAATGAATTTCCATCTTAATTACAGATTTGTGTTTTGCTTTTTAATTTCTACATCCTAATCATAAATTTCAGAAAATGAAGTTAATTTTCCAAATATACATTTGAAAATATTTAAGCTATTATCTATATAATTTTGGAGATTTTTTTTTCCCTTCGATATGAGGTCTCTATGCCGCCCAGGCTCGGTTTCAACCCTTGATATCCCTGCCTCAGCCTTCGGAGTAGCTGGGATGATAGGTATATATAATTGATAATGTGGTCTTGAAGGTACTATTTCTAATAGTATTCTGAAGACATAATTGAAATATAAAAATTGTATGTATTTAAGGTACACAACTTTCTATTTAAAATCACAGGAATGAGAAGATAACAAAATTATAAGAGAAGCAATAAATAATTCAGTGACAACAGATATCTCAAAGGAAAAATACTCAAAACCCATGAAAAAGTAGTCAGAGACATATAACTACTATTTAATCCAGTTTCTGGAGGCTAAAATCAAAAGGTGTATAGAATATAAAGTTCATAAAACATCAGAAATTGGTCTACTGCATTACTGCATATTTATAACTTTGACTTCTACATTAGAAAATAAAGAATGTGCAGATTATTTCCTAAGCTACTTTAAGTTTCAAAGAAGTATTTACTATGTAAGTTTTATAATATCTTATATAATCAGGCCAAATTTGGGGGTTTAAGCCTCAAATCTCAAGTGCTTTAACAAGATTTCAACTTCAAAGTAGTCAGCAATTTTTAAATCTAGATTTTAAAATCTTCTGATTGTACAAGAATTATAACTCTAAATAATAAAAGTCATTCTAATAGTCAAAACTACAGCTGTAAAAAACCAAAACTATACCTGTAGAAAACAGAACTTCAAAGTCTCATGAGAGGAAAAAATGAACAAAATAAAGGCAATATTTTAGACACGAGGAAAAGAAATAAATTTAAATTTATTTACAAGGTTAAGTTATCATACTATCTAAGGTCAGTCAAGAGGAAGCCTGGAAAAGTAAAGAGAAAATAAGATAAATAAAAATTTAAAACAATGCTGAAAAACCATGAGTATAAAATGAAAGCTGCAAATAAAAAATAAAGACCTGAATGAAATAAGTAGGCAATTTAAGCTCTAGAATCAAAATAGTGCCAAAGATAAAGTAAAAGGAAGAGTAATGGAGAAAAAAAAATCAACTATTAAACCATTGTAGGTACTACATTTAAGGCAGAAAAAGAAATTAAAAGTAATAATAACATCTCACCTGTCTAAATATAGTTGAGAAACAGAACATTTGAATTATCAAAATGTCAATCAGGTTATGAGCATAAAGCTTGAAGTTCCACTCCCTAGAGTAAAATCACTATTTCACACATAATTCTAAATAGTCTCCAAAATAGTTTAGCTTCCAAATAGTAAACAAGAAATGGCAAGAGAATCATAATGACATGTGCAAGTTACATGACAACAAACGAGGAAACAGAAAAACTAAGCAAACAAAAATGCAAAAAGAATTCAAGTTTTAGAATCAACTGACAGGAAGACAGAAACAAGTTTACAAACCAAAACTGAAGGGATACCACTGTAGTTTAACTCTGTATCTTGATCATAACTTCAATGGATTATTCTGCACTAATAAGAAAACGGTTCAACAGGTTTTTTAAGAAGCTTACAAAAGAACTTAATATAAAAGAGGATGGTAAAAATAAATGTTCCCTCCAGTTACTCCAGATAGTCCTTTGAAATAAAAACAATTCTTACAGAAAGAAAGAAAATCACAAGAGCAAAGAAATTATAATTGAGGATAAGTGTAGAGGGAAAAAATCCAACAAATTTCTGCAAGATGAAAAGGCTATGTGAGATGTAACAAGCGAAAAGACCACAGCCTTGTTATACCCTTTAAGAGTGATGAAGGATGAGATTCAATATATTGGCCAGAATGCCAAAGAAGCATGATTGAAAAATAAACGACACAGCAGAGGGTAGAATAAAACTAGTGTTTAAAACAGAATTAAGTATTGTTTGATTGATTGCATAAGGAACAACTGTATCTCCCATCCTCCATCTCCAAGAAGCACCTAAAAAACAGCCTCATGCAAAAAAGTCAACTTTTTTCTTAAAGAAAAGCAGGTGTCTAGGAAAGTCAAACAAGGATGCTGACACAAAATAAATCCTAGTGTAGCATTTAAAGGGCCTACTGTCTGGCCTTCTCTCAGCCTAAAACAATACCTATCAAGAGACAGATTCTGATCGGTACTGTCCTGCCCTCTAAAATCATCTGGCCAGAATCCCTAGTAAATGGAAAAATCTTATATACAGAAAATAGTCCAAGGAACAAGCAGGAGGGAGGGAAACCCAGATCAGGAACCCAATACTTTCTAACCCCAAAGGGCCAACCAGAATCACCAGGGACGTAAGAAAAACTAAGCATGAAAAAGAATGATTAAAAACAACCAAGACTGACCAGAGAGGAAAGGGAGATTAACTGAGGTGACAAAAATATCTTTTAAAAATCTGCTTTACACATTCTGAGTATCACGATGATATTACAACATAATATAAGAATGCAGGAAAAGAAAAAGAACAAGAAAATGTGTTGCTTACCCTTAGAAAAAAAAATCAGCCAAAATACTAGACAGAAAAAAAATTCCCTGAACACAAAGCAAGAGAATCACAAAACATGAAAGTAAAGATAAGACAAAGAGGATCCATGGAAAACAAAACATCTGCCTAATACAAACAAATAGTGAAGGAGATATTAGTAAAGACAAAATAAAGGAGAATTTGCAAGATTTGAAAAAAGTATGATTCAGACTATAAGGGCAAATGAATGTCTAGGAAAAAAATAAGAATTATCTATATGTCTGATTATGACCTCATTGCTAAGGCAAACCAAAGAAGACCAAAGAACAAATCACCGTAAAAGGCTAGTGAATCAGACTGGCATGTAACTTCTAATCAGCATCTCTGAATGCTAGAAGACAACAGAGCAATCTTTTTCCAGTTCTAAAAGAAAATTACCTGTAACCAATAATATTGTTTCTAGACAAACTATCAGTCAAATGTGTGAAGAGTGAAGACATTTTTGTGCATAGAATTCCGAAAGTCTGCCTCTTACAGATTTTTCATTACTTAAGCGTGTACTTTAAAAAAATGAATAAAGAAAAAAAAGGAAGCTATATGATAGAATGGAATCAATTCAAGAGTATAGTGAAAAGAAGCTGTATGCAAAGTCCTAAAAGGCAACCAGTCCAAATTGAGGTGGGGTTATAGGTAACTCTTGATGAATAGAAAACACAGTGTAATAAATAGCACGCTAGAGTTGGGGCATAGGGCAGTAGGAAGATTATGATATAGAGATATAGTATAAGGTGAGGAGACAATTAGAAACATCAAGAAAAACAGAAAGTCTACTGAAATATTTTTTTTTAATTCAATGGGCAGAACTGGTAAAATAAATTCTGCTGAACCTGGCTGTATCAACTTTTCTTCTTGTAGCCCAGTGGCTCCTTAATAAGATCTGTAGAAAAGGAGTCACAACCTAAGCATATTACCTGACCCAGTAGTAATATTTACATAGTCATAATATCAAAACTATTAGTTTTCATTATTTAGAAACAACCTATTGCCATAGTATCTGGGAATATGGTGTGTGGGGCAGGGGGTGTTTATAGACAATAAAAAGTATAGCCATAAGTTTAGGACAAAGAAAAAGGAGGTAATATAGAAAATATGGGTAATATCTAAAGCTGATAAATATGAATCACACTTCAATAGAAACTATGGCATTTTAAAAATAGCAGTTTCTTTTATTGCACTGACAATCCCCTAGCAGCTCCATCTATCCCCTAAAAGGGGGAAAGTCCTTTAATTGAAGATGACAGCTGTGTTCAGTTTAAAATAATTTCTTTTTGGGTTCATTCAGTCTTTAAAACTGATTCTCTACTAAGGGTGATCTTGCCCCCTCAGGAGACATTTGACAATTTCTTGAGGCATTTTTTGTCGACACAATTAGCAAAGTTGCTATTGGAATCTAGTGGATGGATATCAGGGATGGGGCTGTATATTCTACAATACACACATAAGAACTCAAAAAAAAAATTTTCCAGCCTAAAATATCAAGTACCAAGTTAAAAAAAACTCTGCTTTAAGAGACTTCTTCAGATTTTCACAGTTTCTCTCTTCCTTAAATTTTCACTGGTGTCTGGGCAAAAGAGGAAGCTTTCATGGGCATTCAAAATGTCCTGATTAATCTGCATGTAGACTCATGGACTGTGCTGCGAATTCTCACTCATCTCTTAGGTTTGGCCATTGGTCCTCAGAGTCCAGGCATATGGTAATGAGTATGTTGAAACACAATCAAAGAACATCTCCTTAGTTGGTCCCATCCACCTCAACTTATGGTGGTAAGGATATTTTAGGACCTCAACTAACTCCTCCATCCAGTCCATGGTTTATAGTTAAAACAACATCAGCTGCTTAACAAATAAACCCTAATTTTTCAGTAGCTTCACACAACAAAGATTATAGTCCTGGGTGTTTCTATTTGGTGCATAGCTTTCTTCTACATAGTAATTTAGGGACTCTATATTCTTCCAATCTCATGACTGTTACCATTCCATAAAATCTCCAGTCTCCACATCAAGCCTTGGACTAGGAAAAGATGGTTAAAAAAAAACCCAAAATTAACATACCCACTTTTCTGCTACTTCAACCCAGAAATGACCAAACATCATTTCCATTCACATTCAACGGTAAAAATGAGTTACAAAAGGAATTGGATATTTTGGTGGGCAATGACATGAACCTGCCCTTCTCACCTCTGTTGCAGTCTCCCCTTTTCTGTCACAAGTAGCTTTACCTCAGGTGTGCTGGCTCTCACTGTTAACTTATAGTTCTTTCATTAAAGGCATGTGAGAACACCCACAAGAAATTCAGGGTACTATCTCTGACCCCTTCTCTACCTAAGTACACTATTTTCCTCCCCTGCAGCCACCCCATATCAGTGGAGGGACAGAAACAAGGCAATAAACTAGTAAGCAATTATACAGGTTCTGAACTCAAGTAGTCTGTCTGGCCCCAGGCCTGTGCTGTTCTATTTCTTTAGATTTCTAAAAATAACAGATAAGGAAGTCCTTTCATTACTACCAATGAATATTTGTAAAGCACCAACATCTTACAAAACAGCTTAGTAATCATTACAAACTCCATGCTATGATGCACAGAACTGTTTTTCTTTACTTCTGAACTGCTCATCTTAAATATTATAGTCACAACAATACGCAAAATTATATATAAGCCAGACGAGTTTCCACAATATCCTACTCTCCACTTAAACAACATACCTGTGCCCACTTGTCAATAGCATCCCATCTCTCCACACTCCTGTCCAATAATAATGTGACTTAGATGGAACTGTTCTTTTGCCAGATCTGCCATACTGCCACTCCACCGAAGTATGCCTACAAAAATTTCATAATCTCCACAGAAGCCGGAGACTTCTTTGTAACAACTACAGTCTGATAAACTACTGGTAATTTGTGGGCACTGTAAGCTCCTTTGGTGATGGTCATTTCAACAGGATACATTTCAATTACACAGATTTGCATCTTTCAACTATCACCACACAAAAACTATACCATTCTGTAAATCATTCTATTTTTTTAAAAGTTAGTTCTAATAAGTCAGCTTAAAACACTACTATGGAGTTTGATTCCCAATACCAAAAAAAAAAAAAAATAATAATAATAATAATAGCTAAAAAAATTTATTGGAACCAGGATGTAGCTCAGTGGCACTGTGCCTGCCTGCCAAGCACAAGGTCCTGAGTTTGTACCCCATATGGGGGGAGGGGAAAAAACACTACTATGCATCTACTATGTTCTTTCATTTCTAGTCTGAAATCTTCCAGTGAGAAAATGGCAAATGGATAAAAAATAAGTATCTGCATTACCTCACATATTTTTAAGATTTTAAAACAGGATCTCAGTCATAAATAAGTTAAATTTTTTAAATGAAGGCTATATTCTACTTTACATTTTTATCAAATCATACCAGTAAAACAGACTCAGAAAGACAAAGCTAAGAGTATCATGAGTAGCAACTGCAAATGAACTGTACACGGCAGTAAAAAATAGCAGTAATTAGAAGGTTGGGTTACCCTTAAAGTTCAACCCTTTTGGTAGATTCCACTACTTACTACTTAACTCTCTGCAACTCAGGTTTAAAAGAGAAGGAAATAGCCTGGCTTTTTGCAACCCTGTGAGGATTAAATGGGATATGTGTCAAGTACCTTTAGAGTTGCACCTGGTATGCAGTGAGAAGTCAACATGTTAGCTATTATTATCATGCCAGTCATTCCTCTAAGGCACATTTCCTTTTAATCTATCAGTTTTTAACCACACTAAACCAAGTTTCTGCTTTTATTTGAAAAGAGCTAAGCCCTAAAAATACTTTCCCTTTTCTTCAGTTCTTTGTGAATCTGGAAGATTTCAGGTAGCTGTCTTCTTTATCATTTGAAAACTCAAGCCTCTTCTTGGTCTTTCATAATAAAATTCCCTTCAAAATATTATACAAATAAAAGTGTAGGGAAAGTGGGAAGGGTAGGGGAAAGGTAATAAGGGAAAAGAAAAAAATATGAGAAAATGAAAAAATGGAAATAAAGTGTTTATAAATGGGGAGGGGAGGAGTGGGTGAAAGGAGGGCAGGGACAATGAGAAAAAATGAGAACCAAGACCTGTCATGAAGAGGTACAAGATCCCAATGATGAATGTAACTGTACTGTATACCTAAAATGTACCAATAAACCCAATGAGAGAAAAAAAATATATTTTACAAATAAAAAAAAAAAAAAATAATAATAATAATAATAGCTAAAAAAATTTATTGGAACCAGGATGTAGCTCAGTGGCACTGTGCCTGCCTGCCAAGCACAAGGTCCTGAGTTTGTACCCCATATGGGGGGAGGGGAAAAAACACTACTATGCATCTACTATGTTCTTTCATTTCTAGTCTGAAATCTTCCAGTGAGAAAATGGCAAATGGATAAAAAATAAGTATCTGCATTACCTCACATATTTTTAAGATTTTAAAACAGGATCTCAGTCATAAATAAGTTAAATTTTTTAAATGAAGGCTATATTCTACTTTACATTTTTATCAAATCATACCAGTAAAACAGACTCAGAAAGACAAAGCTAAGAGTATCATGAGTAGCAACTGCAAATGAACTGTACACGGCAGTAAAAAATAGCAGTAATTAGAAGGTTGGGTTACCCTTAAAGTTCAACCCTTTTGGTAGATTCCACTACTTACTACTTAACTCTCTGCAACTCAGGTTTAAAAGAGAAGGAAATAGCCTGGCTTTTTGCAACCCTGTGAGGATTAAATGGGATATGTGTCAAGTACCTTTAGAGTTGCACCTGGTATGCAGTGAGAAGTCAACATGTTAGCTATTATTATCATGCCAGTCATTCCTCTAAGGCACATTTCCTTTTAATCTATCAGTTTTTAACCACACTAAACCAAGTTTCTGCTTTTATTTGAAAAGAGCTAAGCCCTAAAAATACTTTCCCTTTTCTTCAGTTCTTTGTGAATCTGGAAGATTTCAGGTAGCTGTCTTCTTTATCATTTGAAAACTCAAGCCTCTTCTTGGTCTTTCATAATAAAATTCCCTTCAAAATATTATACAAATAAAAGTGTAGGGAAAGTGGGAAGGGTAGGGGAAAGGTAATAAGGGAAAAGAAAAAAATATGAGAAAATGAAAAAATGGAAATAAAGTGTTTATAAATGGGGAGGGGAGGAGTGGGTGAAAGGAGGGCAGGGACAATGAGAAAA
This sequence comes from Fukomys damarensis, assembly GCF_012274545.1. Taxonomy (NCBI): domain Eukaryota; kingdom Metazoa; phylum Chordata; class Mammalia; order Rodentia; family Bathyergidae; genus Fukomys; species Fukomys damarensis. The sequence continues at coordinate 40,300,785 of NW_022900927.1, forward strand.
AATGAGAACCAAGACCTGTCATGAAGAGGTACAAGATCCCAATGATGAATGTAACTGTACTGTATACCTAAAATGTACCAATAAACCCAATGAGAGAAAAAAAATATATTTTACAAAGGGCAGACTGTTCCATGGATGATGAGCAATAAAAGAGGTCACAAAGTACAGTGAAATTCTGAAATTTATAAAAGACTAAAGACTACTGGAGTGAAAGTTTAGATAAATGATGCAGAAGTCTTTTGGTCTGTTCAAAAAATACTGAATTTTATAATTAAAAACAGAAGAGAGATCTTTGTGGTTTACAGTCATTCATATCACTAAAAACATAACGACATTATGCTTGGTAAATATTTTCTTGTGGTTTTTGTTTTGTGTGTGGAAGTAGGTTTTTGTCTGCTTGGTTAGTTGGTTTGTTGGTGGTACTAAGAATTGAACCTATTAACCAGGATTACAGGATTATAGATGTGCACCACCGGACCCAGCTGGCAAATGTATACAGTAACTGGAAAACTCCTCCTTTCCTCACAATAATCAACAGGCAGCTTATTATTAAGCAAAGACAATTTCTTCAAAATCAAATTTTCTAGGAAAGAAAAGAATAAAGGTCAGGTTCTTGGCTGCACTTATTCCTTTGTTAATACTTTAAAACTCTGAGACATCTAGCATTCTCTGTGGTCTGTGACACTAAAGAGTAACAATTAAGGGCCAGGGATCTAGCTCAGTGGTTCTGGCACCTGCTTTGCAAGTGCAAGGACCTGAGTTCGATCTCCAGTACCAAAAAAAAGTAACAATTAAACTTTCTTTTCTATCAGTAAGCATTAAGCTCGACTGAAAGAAAACTATCCATCTAAAATTTTGATTTAGATAAAAGTATTACCATGGGCTAACTAGATGGCTTAAGTAGATACTAGAATTCGTGATAAATGGATGAAAATGTTTTTTTTAAATCTAGAAACAAAAAAATTTAAATAATTGTATATTTCTTAAAGATATATTTCTACAAATAGATATTAAGATATTTTCACCATGTTATATAATTTCATTCTTCTAACAACCATGGTAGAAATCATTAATTATCTTCACTTTACAAAGGAGAGAATTAAGATGCAGTAATTTGCCAAAGGACACATTACTTGCATAAGATGCAGTCAGGTGTCCAAATTTCCAACCACAATTTAAATGCTCTCCCTTTAATTGTACTATTACCACTCCCGAAAACTAAGTACTATACTCTATATTTTAGCATTTATAATATGTGCCAATTCTTTTAACAGGAGAGAGGCAAATATTGTGACAGGAGAAAAAATTGTCATAATGTTACTTTATAAAAATACTCACTGTGTTAAATCTAACATACTTCACTTCAATTTAAAAGCTCTGGTTCAGTTGTCCACCCTGAAGGACACCAGGTTATCTTCAGCTACACAGCCCCCTTCAAGACCTAACACAAGAATCATCTCCTCCAAGAAAGTTTCACAGATTAAATGACCTGTGCCTCTCTTCCGAAGTTAGCATCCTTCCTCTATCACCTTACTGCTCATATTTAGTTTGAGATACATTATGTTAATCACATATTCTTTTCTCTAGTCATACATCTGGGACTACACTTTTTTTGACCCAGTAAACTACTGAGCATTTGAAGATGAACTGTTGAGAAAAAGAGAGAAGGTTCTTGCTATCATAGAGAGCTTACACTGTCTGAAACTTTAACAAAGGTAAAAATAGCAAAGGGTGTAAGAGCATGATGTTCTAGGACAAGGATTTCTACCCTAGAAGGTCTCCAAAGAAACCTCTCACCCTTGCAAAGTTGACAACACTTTTTAGAAAGGAAAAAAGTCCCTTTTATCATGTCTTCCAGATAATACTTACAACTTCATGCATTTATGAAGGTACAATGAAAGGTGGGCACCAAGGCAAGCAGGAGGATCAATCCAAAATCTCTTGCATACTGACCAGAAATTTGCACACAATATTAGTCCACATATCTATTCCCATGTTACATCCACAAAATAACTATACATAATTCAATCACAATTGCTCCAACCAAGCACCTCTACTGACCCAGCCACATTCATCAAAAGCATATTTCTTACAGGCCTTTTTAAAATTCAAGTTGTTTTAATGCCTTATTTGTTGACCATACAAATAAAGTAAAACCTATCTCTCCTATTGTTGAATTGACTGATAATCCAAGATCATTGTTATAAATGTTTTCAATTTTGGATATAACACAAATATACTACTTACATATTGCGATTAGAGTAAAAAACTTCCAAGCTATATCAAAAACTTCAAGCTATATCAAAGTATCAATTCTTTGCCTTTCTGCAATTCAAGTAAGCTGCTCTTGACTGATTATTTATAAACCACATCAAGTTGTAATGTACTAAGAGCACACAATGGTTAAAATCCTTCAGGTGTGGTGGCACATGCTGTAATCACAGCACCCTTGGAGGCTTGGACAGGAAGATATCAAGTTCAAGCCCAACCTGAACCATTTAGTAAGACCCTGTCTCAAATAAACAAATAGGGCTTAGAATGTAGTTTAGTGTAGTTCTGTTTATTCCCCAGTGCCAAAAATCAATCAGTTAATCAATAAAATCAAGTAAAAAGATCGTTCTGCAATGCATACTTTACAAATTCATAGTTTTGTCATTTTTCTTAAAGTGAAACATCATCTCATAACATGAAAAGTAAACATCACTTTGGCAAATGTCTATGTGCCATGAACTTGTTGTAAGAACCATATTTGATTGCTTTTAAAATGCAGTAACATCCTAAGTGAAAAAAAAAAGAGCAGCATTTTCCCACAGATCAACAGTTCCATAACCATTCAATGAAACAAGCCACGATGATGTTTAATTAAACAAGCATTTCTAAGCAATCATGTTGAGCATTGTGGCTCAAACTATTCACATGGAATTTGACCACAATTTAATCTCCATAATTAAAGACCTAAAAGGTAGCTCTTAGGTTACCTCTATTCTCTTTACCAGCAGTCTAAAAAGGCATACGGTAATTATTCCATACACAGCTGCTATCGAAAGAAAAAAATTACATACACAGTACTCGAACTTATTTGTATTTTTAATAGAGGACATTTTAAATTGCGTAGGCTTACTCTTCCTTCTCCAACCTGTTTTATGAAACTCGTAGTATCTTAATAATCTCACTGCAAAACAGGTTCCAGCAAAAATAGAAACTGATCAGTCTCTCTGCATAATCAAGTTTAGGTGAAAGTTTATGGAATGGAGAAAACCTAACAAATAATTCACCTCTTCTTCCGTAATTCTTACAGTCTGAAATCCTGTGGGCGGCAAAAATCTTTGAATGAGTATCTTAAAAGACATAAAGTGGCACTAATTTGGGACTATTTCGGGAGAATTTTTTTTAAATGCCATACATAAGTTACTCTAACATTACTTAGACGTCATTTAGGTCTTTCCGCAGCAGCAAAGCAAAAACATCATTAAATTATTTAAAGCAAATATGCTTATATCATCAGTTAGAGAAGTTTTCCCATTTGCTTAAGGAAGAGCCCGAGTACTTACTTCAGACAGTATTTAGATAAAATGAAATTAGGGTATGTTCTGCAGCGCAGATGTCTCTCATAAAGAAGAATGTTAAACGACTTTTGTGAATGGAAAAATCTGCCTATACTGTTGCTTTGCCTCAGCCGGCTCGAGTGGGTGGCTCAATGAACCAAAAGCACGCTCCTGGGAAAGCTCTTCGGAATCTGATTCCACTCTAGAGCTTGGGAGCAAATATCAAATTTAAAAGTACAGCAAAGGCTTCCCCTTTCCTTCTAGGTTACAAGGCGTCCGCGGGAACTGAGGTTTAGAGCCCAACACCCTGTCACTCTGCTCTGCAAGGGCGGGTGCGGTCTGCGGTGCGAGGCAAAGCCTTCTCTGGGGCTGTCACAGGAAAACCGAAGCCTCGCCCAGCGACAAAGCGCCAACTCTCCAGTGCGCTGGGGCTTCCGGCAAGACCCAGCCACCCGCCCCGTCAAACTTCACGAAGGGCAGACACTTGGGGCGATCAAAATGCTCCAACTGCCCCCACGCCCAGTTCTCCTGTCGCGGCTTTGTAAGGCTGCAGACGCACCTACGTGGGCCCCGAAACACCCCACCCCCGCCAGCCTTTCCAATCCCTCGCTCCAAAAGGGACAAAGGAGCTAAGAGAAACTCGGCGCCGGGTGGCCACGAGTCCCCACAGCCAGAGCTCAGAAAGGGGGAACAGAGGGCGCAGTCGCCGGAGGGTACGAAACCTGCCGCCCCCCAACTTGGGACCCGCGCGACACTCACTGGTGTGTAACCCCTGAAGTGGCGGCACGCAGGAAGCCGATTCTTAGGGGATCCGGGCGGCGCCGGGGGCCGGGGCCCTACATGCGTCAGGTCGGACCCCAACTTCTCTCTCGGCAGCTGGAGCGCGAGGGTGCAGTGTTGCAGCCGCCGGGGCTCAGCGGGCTAGAGCGGCGAGAACTCCCTACCCGCGGTCCTCGGGCCAAAGCAGGACCCCTCCTTCTCTCCGAGTGCCCGCTACTGGCGGCGGCTACTGCCCCGGCCAAGGCTAACGCTAGAGCCGCTCGGGTTGCCGCTACCAGAACCGCCCTGCTGGGAGTGCGTCGCGGGG
>NW_022900927.1:40305580-40323836 GCF_012274545.1 Fukomys damarensis
GCGGCTCCGTGGCGCTTCCCCTTCGGGGCGAGAGCGCGCAGCGTGGGAGAGGCTAGCACTCCTCTCTCTGCCTAGGGGCGGTCGGCTCTGCCTGCCTGAGGCGGCCTGAGGTACGAACCCACGGCCTTGGGCTCCGCGCCTGCTGACCAGTTCAGGCCAGGCGGCCTGGGCCGTCAGTACCGCGCCCAGGCCATACCGTGGAACGCCTCACCTCAGAGGCCGGAGCGCGGGACCCGCCTCCGATACTTCGGGTTGCTTTGAGTTTTAGTCTCACAGAGCCAAGAAGCCTTCGTGATCTGTCAGGCTTGAAAAAGATCAGTAACCAATTGTTCCTATTTCTAATAGCGTGTAAATTGTGGCATTTAACTTACGGTTTTCCTCATTAGAGGTTTTCATTTTTGAGGAGACGGTGGTGTATTTCATTCACGCTGGGATGAAAATAGCCCAACGAATTAATTTTTGTTTTTAGTCATGTTATGAAACCTAAGTGCCGGTTTTAGTCATTAAGTTTTGCAGTTTTTTAGGCTGATGGCAGTTTAAACAAATACACAGGAATTTGGCAATCCCGCTTTTAAAATAAAACCAAGGGCAGGGGGTTTGGCTCAGTGGTTCTGCCGCCTGCCTCATAAGCGCTAAGAGCCTGAGTTCGATCCCTAGTACCAAGAAAAAAAACAAAAACAAAATGAAACCTAATTCTTGATTTTTTTTTCTTCAAGCTCGACTCTTGGGCATACCTTTTGCCTTCCTTTTCAACCATGACGCCAGGAACCCTCTCCCTCTTCTCACCTTGTTGATGAAAGGAAAATGAGAATAGCTAGTAAGCAAAAGAAACAGTTATAGATGCAAGTAGAACAGAAGGATCCTACTCAAACCCTGTGAATAATGAAGGCAAGTGAGAAGTTTTCTTAATTATTAAACTCTTGTTTCCACTCATTTCTCCATCTGTCCCACAACAAAGGACTTTCTTAAGCAATTCTTAACATTTTCTTCATAGAGGTCAGATGGCACCATCAGCTGAGTACTTTGAAATGAAAAAAAGTTTGGCCTTTATAATCCTTAATATTAGTATACGTCATAGCAACTCTAAAAAGTATAAAATTTAAAACTCACTATTGTTTTGTTAAACAAGAAAGAAAAGTTACTGCCAACTATGTTGTGCCACTGATCTTTAAAGCATCTTGAATTCAGAGATGTTAGAATGTGAAAAACAATGAGTCTTGGAATATTTGATGTATTGTGACGAACCGGTGTTCCACTGATGAAAAGATTCTACCAAGTTCTATTCTGAATTTAAAATACCAAAGAGGATAATATCTCATACGGGCAAGAATTGCTTTGTGAGTGTGTATTAAACTATTTCATGTAGTGAATTGTAATCAGACTTGAAAAAGAATGTGCTTAGAACATAGATAATATGTAAAATATACTGGCTGAAACACTATTTCCCTGGTATTTTTTTAAAATTTTGAGAACTGAGATTATAGATTAGAAAAAGGACTGTAGACTAGGAAAAGGAGACAAATTGCCTAATCTCATCTGCCTTGGCCCCAATTTCTTATATTGGCTTTTGAAAATCATTTGTTGTCATTTATTTTTCATGGAAAAAGTGTGCTAGAAATAAGGAGGCGTATACAATAGCCATAGCTAAATGGACATGTGACTAGATAAATTACTCTCTGCCCTTCAAATTCTGAGTTGGACCATGTGCTCTTTAAGAAAGCATTTTCAAACTCCCACTCTGCAGGTCATGATAACCACATTGGAAACTAATGGTATAACAAGATATACAAAGGACTATGTGGCTATGGTATACCAAAGGTGATGCCATGGTATAAGGGTGATGCAGATTCTTGACAGATTTGCTGTAATTCCTTTCAGTTTCACTTAACAAAAAAATCACACTACAAGTAAATGAAAGAAAAGATATTATTGGAAAGCAAATGTAGGTAGATCTTTGACAATCTTCTGTACTTTAACACTAGTAATATTTGTCACAACTAATGATTTTGACATGTCACAACTAATTACAACATGATAATATATCAATACACTACAGGTGAAAAATCTGGTTATCAGATTCTTTAAAATCTAATATTCTGTGATAATGTGTAGTTAGTATTCAATCTAGCATTTTCTTTTTTTTGTTTGTTTGTTTGTTTTTGTTTGGTTTGGTACAGGGGATTGAACTCGGGTCCTTGCTCTTGCAAGGCAGGCCATTGAACCGCTGAGCTAAATCCTGGGCCCCAATCTAGCATTTTCAATGTAACTATTAATCTTAAATTTTTAAAAATGCTTCAAAGAATAATTCTATTTTTTGAGAATAGCAGAGCATTTCACCTTGACCTAGAATGAGGAAGATATGTCTTACAGTTCTGTTTTGTCCAATTAGACACACATTTTATCAAAGATAGCTAGTCAGGATTCAAGACTGAAACCCTCTCTTCCTGGGAGAAAGTTGAGACTGACAAAACCTCAAACATAAGTAAGTATTCAACACAACTTTGAAGGCTGTAGTAAAGTGTACTGTTGTTGGTCATATTAATTGCTTTGACCAGTGGTTTGTGACTAGATGACTAAATGTGGCACGTGCTAAATCAGAGTGGAAACAGAATGCAATATTCAGGTCAGTCTCTTAGTCTTGTGACAGCCATGAGAAATACATGTTCCAGATAAAATCTCAAGGAAATAAATGGAAAAGATCTGAAACAGAGCAGCACTGGAGCAGCTGATCTACCTCTATGATATTAAATAAAAGCCAAATAAAAATAAATCAAAATATTTGTTATAAATCACAGAAAGTTTTAAGAATGCTTTTTGTACAACAGTTTCACAAATTAAAGTTAATTTGAGCCAACAAATTAGTAGTTCAATGGTTAAACACTATCAAAACATTTAAATTTGTTTTTAGTACTGGGGATCAAACTTGGGACCTTGTGCTTTCAAGGCAGGCAGCAGCACCAGTGAGCTGGCGAACATATAAATATTTTTAATTTAGTTATTTAAATCCCTGGTTAATATTTAAACATTTTTAATAAAATAAAATAATAGTCATCTACAAACTAGTCATCCAGATACTTTCTAAACTTCTACATAATATTTGTAAGTAGTAGTATTATTTGCATGCAAAATAGTTTCATTGATTTTTTTAAAAGTATTTTTGTTTAGTGCTGTTTGTCATAAATACCCTTTATGGAAAATGTGGATATAAAATATAAAGACTATGAAAATATATTTCATATAAGAATGTATTTCATATAAGAAAAATATAAAGAATAGTAATGTAAGTAGCAGTATCATGCATGAGGGAGAAACCTTTATCACAATGAATACAAAATTCCTGGAAAAATACTTTTTAAAAAAATTTTTACATATGCTGATTAACAGGTAATAAGGTAAGAGACAATAAGTCAAAAAGCCAAATGATCTGACCGAGCTAGTCCCTCTCCTAGCATCTTCCCAAAAGAATTTAAGACATCATATCACAATAATGAATGCATACCCATGTTTATAGCAAAATAATTCATAATAGCTAAATTTTGGAAGTGGCCTGTGTCCATCAACAGATGAATGGATAAAGAAAATGTGGAGTTATGTAAAATGGAGTATTTACTCTGCCATAAAGAAAAACTTAAGTCATTTATAGGAAAATGGATGCACCAGGAGATGATAAAGTTGTGAAATAAATTAGACTCACAGGCTTAAATATAGCATAGTTTATCTTATATGAGAAAACCAATTATAAATAAAGAGCAAAATAAAATATAGGTAATAGGAAGAAGGGAGATCTTATTCAGATGGGAAGGGAATAGATGGAGGGGGGAGTAAAGGGATAAAAAAAGAATTGATATGTGTAATATACATGCACCAACTCTACAAAAGAAATGTACGTATTATATATTGCAAACATATACTAAAAAAAAAAAGGCGGGGACATAAAAGTTCAGCAGAGTCCACAATACCCCACGGATATTTGCTAAACCTAGTTAATGTGAGCTTTAATTTTAGTTTTCATGACCTTGTAAGAAACCTATGACCTGCATCAATCACACACGATTACACGCATGCACACACACACACACACACACACACACGGACACAGGTGCACACATCAAACTGCAGTTCTAATGATTTTTCATTCATTGTTAAGGATATACTAGAAATAAGCTTGCCCCTTAGTAATGTTCACAGTCTTCCCCTAGAGTCTACAAAAATAAAATTAACCTTCTTAAACCTTGCCACATAGCAGATAAGAGAAAAGCAAAATCACATAAGAATTTGGAACTACAGTGCAAAGGAAAAATGGTACCTTTTACTGTAGAAAGGTAATTTGAATTCATATACCTAGCTAGTCCCAAAAAACATCAAGCTGATTTCTTTATTTATTTTATTGGTACATTATATTTATATTCTATTGATAACATTCATCATAGGAAATTTGTACCTCTACATGATATATCTTGCTGATGCTTTTTTTTCTCATTCCCATTTCTTCCATTCAACCCCTCTTCTCCTCCTTAATTACAAACACTTTATTTCCATTTTTTTCTTCTTTTTTTCTTCTCCTTTCTTTCCTTTCCTCCTCCCTCCTCCCTTGTTCCCTTTCTCATTTGAACATTTTCTTACCATTTCCCCAAAACTGTTTTGCATTTTGGTCCTTGTTTACATTTTCTGCTCCTCACACAAGAGAAACACTGCAGAATTTAAATGTGTGCCCAATTTATTTCACTTAAAAAGTATGTTCTCAAGGTGCAAGCATTTAGCAAGAAGTGTCCCAAGCTTATCCTTCTTTATTGCACAGTAGTAATCTATTATATAAAAATATCACATGTTCTTTTTCCATTCATCTATTGATGGCATTTGGACTGTTTCTAAGATTTAGCTATTACGAACTGCTACTATAGACATGAGTGTGAATATATCACTGTGGTAGGATGCATTTAATTTTTTCAGGAAGATATCAAAAAGAGGAATAACGGTCAAATGGAACCTCTAGTTTTAGTTTTTTGAAGAATTTCCACAGTGGTTGCACCAGTCTATGCTCCCACCAATAGTGGGCTCCTTTTCCCTCACAAGGCTGCCAGTATTTGTTATTGGTTAACTTCTTGATAACAGCCATTCTTTCTGGAGTGAGATGGAATCTCAATGTTGTTTTAATTGATATCTCTCAAATGACCAGTGACATTGAACATTTTTTATTTTCCATTTCTACTTCTTCACCTGAGAAGTGTCTACTCATTTCATATGCTCATTTTTTGATTGAGTCTTAATTTGTGGGGAGTCTGTTTGGGGTTTTTGGTTTTTTTGCCAGTACCATGCTGTTTTTTTATCATAGTAGCTCTGTAATATAATTTCAAGTCATGGATTGTGATGGACCCTGCCTTGCTTTTGTTGCCCAGAATTGCTTTTGCTACTCTCGCTTTCTTCTGTTTCCAAATCAATGTTAGGGTTGTTTTCTCTAATTCTCTAAGATATGCTATCAGTATTTTGATCAAGATTGCCTTATATCTGTATGAAATTTTTGGAAGTATGGCCATTTTCACTATATTGGTTCTTCTTACCCAAGATCAAGGGAAATATTCTATTTTGTGATGTCCTCTTTGTTATAGTTTGCGTCTACATGTCTGCCCAAAGCCTCATGCCGTCATAGGGCTTTTTCAGAGGTAGCTGAATCTAGAGTGTGTGACATGGGGATTAAGAGTGTGTGATTACTAAATCAGTCCACTAATTGGTTTGACACCATCTTAATCTCAGTAGTGTGATTAAGGTAAAAGGTGTAGAAAAAGGTTGTTGAGGTCTCTTTGCTACCATGTGGCTGCCACGAACGGTTTCTCCTCTGCAGCACCCTTCTTCCATGTGCCACTCTGCCTTGGAGGCAGCTGATTATGGACTGAAACTTCTACAGACTATGAGTTAAATAAACCCATTCCCCTTTAACTTTGAGGGTTGAATAGTTTGTCTCAGCAAGGAGAAAAATAACTAACATGCCCTTCGAGCTCATTGTTCAGAATATTGTAGTTTTGAATGGGTAGGTATTCTTCCTTCATTAGATTGATACCTAGGTATTTCACTTTTTTTGGATCCTATTGTGAAAGGTACTGTTTCCCTAATTTCTCTCAGTGCGTTTGTTGTTTGCTACAGGAATGCTGTTGGGTTTTGAGTGTTGATTTTTTTTTTTCATAATGGGGATCGAACTGAGTGTTGATTTTATATCCAGCTACACTACTGTATTTAATTATTAAATCTAGAAGTCTTTTGGTGGGGTTTTTGGGGTCTTCTATATAGAGTATCATGTCATCTGCAAATAAGTATAATTTAACTTCTTCCTTCGATATATTTATTCTTTTTAATTTCTTTCTCTTATCTAATTGCTCTCAATAATGTTTCCAGAACTATATTGAATAAAAATGGTGGCAGTGGACATCCTTGTCTTCTTCCTAGTTTTAAGTGAAAGCTTTCCATTTTTGTCCATTTAGTAGATGTTGACTGTTCGTTTGTCATAGATGGCTTTTATCAGATTGAGATAAACATCTTCTCTAATTTTCTGTAGGGTTTTTATCATGAATGGGTGTTGTATTCTGTCAATGCTTTTCTGTATCTATTGACGTGATTGTATGGTTTTTGTCCTTGAATCTGTTAATATGGTGTGTTAAATTTATTTATTTGTGAATGTTGAACCATCTCTACATCCATGAGAATAATCCTATTTGGTCATGGTGTATAATCTTTCTGATGATTTTGCTGCATTCTGTTTGACAGTGTCTTATTGAGGATTTTAGTGTCAATGTTTATTAGGGAAATTGACCTGTAGTTCCCCTTTTTTTTGGTTGGATCCCTCTCTGATTTTGGTATCTGGGTAATGCTTGCTTCCAGGAATGAATATGGGAGTATTGCTTCCCCTTTAATTTCTTTAAAGCATTTGAGAGGTAGTGGCATTAGGTCTTCTCTAGATTTATTGTAAAATTCAGCAGTGAACCTGTTAAGGCCTAGGCTTTTCTTTGTTGGTAGATTTTTAACTACATCTTCAATTTCATTGACTGATATTAGTTTATTTAGAATTTTTATATCTTCTGGATTTCATCTTTGGTAATTCATATGTATCTAGGAATCTCTCCATTCTGTGTTTTTCATCTTATTAGAATACAGGTTCTCAAAATAGATTTTGATGATCTTCTGGATTTCTACAGAATCTGTTGTAATTTCACCATTTTCATTCCTAATTACATAGATTTGAGTCTTTCCTTTTTTTTTTCATAAGGTTGGCGAGGGGTTTATCAATTTTATTTTCTCTTTCAAAGAACCAACTCTGACTCACTGGTTCCTTTTTTTTTTTTTTTTTTTTGGTTTGTTTGTTTTTCTCCATTGCATTAATTTCTGCTCTGATCTTTATAATTTTGTGAACTTTGGGCTTGACTTGCTCTTCTTTTTCTTGAAGTTTGCAGTTCAATGTTAGGTTATTTATTTGAGTTCTCTCTATTTTTCTGATATATGAATTCACTGCTGTAAATTTCCATGGTGGGACTGCATCCATTGTGTTGCATAAGTTCTGATATATTGTATTGGCATTATCATTTAATTGTAGAAACTGTTGAATTTCTTCATTAAAATCATCTGTAACTCATTGGTTGTTTATGAGGGTGTTATTTAATTTGTATGTGTTTATAAAATTTTTGTGGGTCATTTTTTTGGTCATTGATTTCCAATTTCATTGCACTATGGTCTGATAATATGCAAGGGATAATTGCAGTTCCTTTCCATTTACTTAAGCATGTTCTATGAGCTAATAGATGGTCTGTTTTGGAGAATATCCTGTATGCAGCTGAGAAAGATATGTATTCTGGTTTTGTGGGGTGGAACACTCTGTAGACATCTACTAAGTCCATTTGTTGAAAACTTTGGTTCAGTTCTGATATTTCTTTGTAGATTTTTTTTTCTAGTCAATCTATTTGTGACAGTGGGGTATTGAGTTCCTCCTTTATAACTCTATTAATGCTTATTTGATTTTCCATGTCCACTAATGTTTATTTTATGTAGTTGGATACACTGGTATTTGGTGCATTTTTTTTTATTATTGTTATCTCTTCCTCTTGAATTGTTCCCTTTACAAACTTGATCAGTCTTTGCCTGAAATTCACTTTGTCTACAAATAGAATAACTACATCTGCTTTTTTCCAGGTTCCTTTCACAGGGGATATTGTATTCCATCCTTTGACTTTCAGTCTAGGAATTTCTTTTTGAATAAAATGTATTTCTTTTATGCAGCATATTTTTGGAATCTTGCTACTTGATACCTGTGCCAGTTTGTTTCTTTGATTAATGAATTGAGACCATTTATATTGATAGTTGTAACCAATACGTATTGACCTACCTTGTCACAGTATTTTCCTGTTGTTGGTTCCCCTTTTCCCATTAATTACTTGCCTTGCATGGTGGATTCATTCTTTTGGAGTTCATCATGTTGTAGTCCTCATTATCTCCTAGAGCATCCTTCAGAACATTTCAAGTGCTGCTTTGGTGGACATGAATTTCTTCAGGTGTTCTTTGTCATGGAAGCATCTTACTTATCAATTTTGAAAGATGGTTTTGCAGGTTACATCAATCTGGGCTGAAGGTTGCTTTCTTTTGAGGCTTGGAGTGCTCCACTCTAAGTTCTTGACTTGAGGGTTTGTGATGAGAAGTCTGCTATAATTCTGATGGGCTTTCCTTTATAGATGATTTGTTTCTTTTCTCTAATAGCTTTTAATATTTTGTTCTTGTTTTGAATTTCTGGAATCTTAACTCTTATATATCTTGGGGTAGATGTCTTTTTTATCACTGCTAGCTGCAGTCCTACATGACTCACTTATTTATATGTCAAGGTGTTTTTCTGTGCTTGGGAATTTTTCTGCCATTACTTCTGTGAACATGTTTTTTATATAGTTTGTACTATCACCTCCTTTTTCATTGACTCAGATCAATCATTTCATTATTTTACTTTGTATCATCTAGAAGTTGTTGGGTTTATTTTTCAATCCTTGCTATTTTAAGACATTTTTTCATGATTGTTAACTGCAAATCCTGTCTTTTAGATTTGATATTCTGTCCTCACATTGGCTGATTCTGCTGCATATACTTTCAGAGGAATTTTGTTTTGTTTTGTTTTTGTTTTTTTGAGACAGGTCTCACTTATAGTGAGACTGACCTGGAACTCACTGTGTGGCCCAACTGGTCTCGAACTCACATTGATCTTCCTGCCTCAGCCTCCCAAGTTCTGGGATTACAGGCATGTGCCACCATGCCCAGCTTTCAGAGGAATTTTTAATCTCCTGGATATCTGTTTGAATCTGTTTCATGGATTCCATGTCTTTCCTATGTTTGAGTGTTCATGGTTTGCATCATTTTTCTAAGCTTTTCTGTTTTTATCTGTATCTGCTCTAGAGTCACTAGCCATGTCTTTCCTGTAGTTATCCAAAAAATTATTTCTAATTTGATTTTTTTTTCTAGAGACTTATTCATCTGCTTTATTCCACTGTTACCACTTCAGAGTCCAGGTGGATGGCTTTGGAATTATTCCATCTCCTAGGTTTTCAGTTGGTGAGCTGGAAGTCTGGGATTGCATCTTGCTTAAGTGTCTTCTCATTTTCTATTTTTTAAAATTTTATTCTTGGATTGATGCTTATAAATTACTTATAGTGGGTAGCTTTATTTCTAATACTGAGAACTCGTAGGAAATGACTACTTCTCAAAGATGTCTCCCAGGTATAGCTGGATTTCGGGTTTTCAGTCTGTTGGAAGATCTTACCTTTCAATTTATTCAGGATGAGAAGGTACTGCCTATTTGGCCTAGTCCCTGGTTCTTTGGCACTCATTTGTAGTATTGTTTATGACCCTTAGGCCATGTCAGTCTTGGCATACCTGGAAGAACAACTGACTAGAACATTTATGTCACCTTGGCTAAAGTGGCACATTAAGCAATAGCAACAGCATCAAACACAGCCTAGAATATGACATATGAGCTATATTTGTGGTCATATAACAGAATCCAAAATGAACCAGAAAATTGTATACAGTAAATATCTCCCCCAGGGGAGAAAATTTAAAAGGGGAAACAGAGAAATAGAAAAAAAGGAAGAGATTTGAGGCAAAGCTGCAGGACAAAGTAGGATTATGCAAACTTTGGGAAACTAGTGAAAAAGATGGGAGCGAAAGAGAGAAGGAAGAAATAAAGACAAGAACAGAACAGAACAACAACAAAAAACTAGAAACAGTGTTCACACATGTAGCAACAAAAACAAACAAGCAAAACAAAAACAAAAAACAAGAAATTTTTTTAAAATGGCCATTTCTAAGTGCATCTCTGCTGTCACTGGTAGACAGAATGGGCAGACAGTCCAGTTCCATGTTTTGTTTTGTTTTTTTGTCTTAGCAAGGCTGCATCTTTTTTCCACTGGTGCAGGCTGGTTTCTGGCTATGAGTCTAGAACCTGATTTGTTCAGCCTGCAACAACACTCTGTGTGACTCCTGCCAACTTGAACTCAGCTCCCTGCTGACTTGAACTTGGCTCCTTGACCTCCAGCTGACTTGAACTCAGCTCCACCTCACCATGATACTAGGTGCCAGTAGATAAAGCCAGCCCACAGCTGCTCCAAGCTCAGTTAGCCTCTCTCCAAGATAGTTATCAGCAATGGCCCTATCTTGGTGGATGTCTGAACCTGAATAAGTCAACAATTACAATCTGCCACTCTGTTCTGCTGGTGCATTTTTCTGTGGAGGCCTCTGGGGTCACCAGTAGTCACCTTACACCTGCAGATTCTAGCCACCCTTCTCATATGTTTGTGTGTGTGTGTGTGTGTGTGTGTGTGTTTGTATGAGATTTTACGTGGCATGGGAAAATGTAAGATGAGAAGGAAAGAGCCAGTAGGACAGAGGTGGTGTTGACAAGATGATGTTTGAGAACTTTCCAGAAGTAAAAGACTCCAACTCACAAACAT
This sequence comes from Fukomys damarensis, assembly GCF_012274545.1. NCBI lineage: Eukaryota > Metazoa > Chordata > Mammalia > Rodentia > Bathyergidae > Fukomys > Fukomys damarensis. The sequence goes on from NW_022900927.1 coordinate 40,316,548, forward strand.
AAGAAGCTATCCAAATACTATGCAAGTTAAATAATAAATGTACATTTAGATACATCATAGTGAAGCTGCAGAATACCAAAAACAAAATCAATCCTTTAAAGTAGCACAGGAAAAAAAAATACAGATTATCCTCAAAGGGTCAGGTAACTGAGTTTTCATCAGTAGGTATAAAAACCAGAAGACTATGGAATAAGATCTTTATTCAATTGGCTGAAAGAAAATGACTGTCAGCCTAATGTTCTATACCCAAGGAAAAAGATCTGTCAAAAATGGCCCAAATTTTTGGCCCAGATCTGGCCAAAATGGAGGTATTTTCAAGCCAGCAAATACAGTTTGCAGCAAGTAGATTTATATTAAAGGAAAGTCTAAAGAGATTTATTACTTCAAACTGAAAAAAAATAATTCTAAATAAAAGATCTGAGTATTGAGAATAAAGGAAGAGCATTGAAAGTGGTAAATATGTGCATAAATCTAAAATCTAAAACGCTTTGACTGTAGAGAACAGTAAGACTATTAAATTATTTTTTTTCAGTTTTAATTGAGTTTATTGGTACATTTTAGGGATATAGTACAGTTACATTCATTGTTGGGATCTTGTACCTTTACATGACATAATAATACTTGTATGACTAAAAATAAGCCTAACCAAATTCTCATTATATACCTCCTGTTAAACAGACCACATCAGACTAAGTATTTTACCTATTTGTGCTGTTATCTCCATCCGGTATATATCTTTAAAAGCAAAAGCAGCCAGGCATGGTAGTGCACACCTGTAATCCCAGCACTTGGTAGGCAGAGACAGGAGGATTACCACGAGTGTGAAGCCAGCCTGAACTACATAGCAAGACTTTATAATAAATAAATAAATAAGTTTTAAAAATGCAAAAACACTATATATTTCCATTTATTTTTTTCTTCTTCCTCATCCTTATAGGCAAAAATGACAATAATTTATTGGTGTTCTCTTTTAAAATAATTGAACTAGTGCAGCGTTGTAAGTGTTTTTATTCATAATGATATTCTTATTTCAAATTTACATATGTACCAATGAAAATGATTATATTATATAATCAGAAATTAGCATATACTTAGGAAATTATGAAAAAGCAGAATTATATAGTATTTTCACATAACTGAAGCACTAATGATTCTCACCATAAAAATCTAAAAATGAGAATTCATCATAACAAATTATATAATTATGTATTCACAGGTTAAGGACAATTAAGTCTTATTGAAGAGCTCTGCCTACTCTTTCCACCCACATTACCTATTCAAAATTAGGTGTGTGCTTTGTCTTTTAACAGCATCTCTAGAAATAGCTAGAAATTTTTGCACAAGATGTAAGGATTGGCTCCTGAGTTTTAATTCAACTCCAAGGACATCCTAAACTCAAATTCTCAAAATAACCCATTTCTTTCAAGTAGCTACTTAGATAATACTTTCCCAGTTATAGACATGTTTTCCATTTCAAAAGAGTATATCAAAGCATTTTTTCACAATTATTTAAACCTGAAAAACATCAGATCCCTCTGATTTCCAAAACTGTAACTGTAATGTAAAGAAATTGTGCTTTAGGGATCAAACTCAGGACCTTGCATTTGCAAGGCAGCTAGCTGAACCACTGAGCTAAATCCCTGGCAGAGCGTTACTTTTTTTTTTTTACAAAATCACATGAGATTATCTCATACTTACTTTTATAATATTTTGTTGATAAAACCAAATCTATAATTTGACTGCAAAATGTCCATTTATCTTTTAATACATGTATAAAATTTATATATTACTAATATTCCAATTAGCTATTAGATTGCTAGTTAGTTATTACATTATTCCAATTAGCTTTGTCCAATTTGTATATATGCATAGCTATGAATTTCTATCGCAAGTAATTCAATTTGCATAAGCCAAATTGTACATTTTTTCAATTTAATAAGTTATCAGTTTTTTACTAGTACTAGGCTCATCCTACTTACGTAAAAGATATCAAGCATCTGTATATTGTTATACCTTGGTCCTAAAATAAATGCACAACTTGCAAAAGGCCTTGCTCTATGAACTAAAAGTGCTTCAAACGGTCACTGCTGCTGTTCTGTGACCGGAGTGAAGATGCTATGCTATGCATGGCTTATCATATAGTTAAGTAGCAGTCATACACCCACCCTTCCTAATGACAAATGCCACTTAGCTGCCTTCTGTTAGATCTTTTAGGTATTTAGTACCTCTTACTTCTCCTGAAACAGCTGCCCAGCTAGACTAGAGGGAGATAAAAAGCATGTGTCCTGTATTCCAACAAAGTCTGCCCACTGTGTTTCATTACTCTGTTGATATTCTCTAGTTATTTTTAGATAATTCCTATGCGAGTCATATTTTTTCCTGGTATTCTTACGTGTTCACCTAAAACTATACTCTCAATATCATTGTCCCAGTCATTCATTTCCCTTCATCCTTAATGCCTGTAAAAACCCTCCTAAAAAGACGGGTTGGTAGCAGTTTTATTAAAAACTTGATCTGTGAATGCTCCTTTCCAAAGTTCACCACAGACTCCACCCTGGTGGTCTGATTGTTGTTTATTCCCCACTAAGTTCACTTAGCATTTAGCCAGGTCTTTGATCAGACATCATTTACATCCTAACTACCACCACTCCCTTTCTTTAAAGTGTTAAAATATGCCATGGGAATATTATTGTCATTTTAAACTCAGGGCAATAAAAATTCTGGAGAAAAATTACCTTTATTCGGGCCGGGGATTTAGCTCAACAGTTCGGTGGCCTGCCTTGCAAGTGCAAGGACCCGAGTTCGATGCCTGGTACCAAAAAAAAAAAAAAAAAAAAAAAAAAAAATGAAAAAAAAAAAAAAAAAAAAAAAAAAAAAAAAAAAACTTTATTCAACAAATAAAGGAGAAAAAAACACTATTACATCAGACATATCAACTAAATGAAATGTATGAACCTTATTAAGATTTTGATTCAAAAAAATCACTTATAAAAAGACATTGGAGGCCAGGGGTGGTGGCACATGCCTGCAGTCCCAGCCCTCAGGAGGCTGAGGCAGAGGGATCATAGTGAGTTCAAGACCAGCCTGGGCTACATAATGAGTTCCAGGTCAATCTCAGCTATATAGTGAGGCCCTGTCTCAAAAAACCAAAAAAGCAAAAAACAAAACCACAAAAAAACAAAACATTGAAGTAATCAGAAAAAGTTTAATAATGACTGGATATTAGATGATATTAAGTTATTGATTGTGTCACGCATGATGATAATGATATGATTTTTTCAAATGTCCTCTCTCTTTCTTTCTTTCTTTTTTTTGTACGAGGGATTGAACTCAGGTCCTTGTGCTTGCAAGGCAGGCAGCAGAACCGCTGAGCTAAATCTACAGCCCTAAATATCCTATTTCTTAAACACACTGGACTCTTGATTTGGAAAAAAGAAAAGAATGTCATTTTATTTGCCTAAATTGGGTTAATGGAAATCTATAATATAATTAATATGTTATTTTTTAATCTGCAACCAAATATAGTAATCATTTCATTCTTAATATATCTTTTATTCTTTTTAATAGATGATTCAAATAAAAAGCAACCCATACTACCTACCTTCTCTTTGTTCCAAACCTCTATTAAACCATTTTGAAAGGGCTAATAATATGACTTGTGGTAAATAAATGTGATTGAACATTCTAACATGCTCAGGTTTATGTAAAGCAAAAACAGATTACTCTAGAGATGCTAAGAAGATGTACTGATCTTGTCATTCACATGATTCAGCTACAAATGAATTTAAACATTTCCAAATGCACAACTATCAAATTCGTAAAAAGTAGAAAAAAATTTCAAGTAAAAGTTTAGGCTTCTTCCTGAGCAAGAATGACTTGTTTAAAAAAAACTAAAATATACTGTTAATGTTTTATTTCTTCAGTGCTAACTTTTGACAAGAACTAAGTACTTTCATTTCATTCATGGATGTTCCTGGTGGGTTAAGTGATAACCCTGAAACTGTTAAGAGTTAGTAGTACTATTGATACTGAAGAAAATATAAATAATCACTTCTACTAATATTAAAGAATTCATTAAAATCAATTTGATTTACTAAAGTAATACACTGTAGAATAATTGAGTTCCAACCCAAAAATTAGATCTCAGTTTTAATCTTTGCCCTGTCATTTACTAGTTATTTGCCCTCACCGAGGCTTCTTCAACATCTGTTAAATGGAGTTTAAAAATATACGTACTCTATTGTATTATAAGAGTTTTAAAACTCAAGAAATATGAACTACTATGATTGATTACTATCTTTGGGGGATATTACATTCAACACAGTATTACTGTGTTTTACTGCACTCAAGTGGAATAAAATTACACAGACTAAATATTCCATCAACCTTTTGATGATACCAAGGCTTTTGTAACAACTGGCCTGATTCTGAGATTTATAGAGGATACCTAAACAGGTATAACTTCAGGCTACTGAGGCAGATTTATTTAATAATCAATGCAACCTATAATATGCAAATATCAGAATCTCACATGAGATAAGAAAATGAAAGTCACTTTCTCAGCATCCAGAAGACAGATTCAATTTCAAAGTTAGGTTTTCCATTCATGTAAATCTCCAGTAGAACTCCTGTTACAATATGTACTGTTAATACCCTAATCCCCTCTTGCCAAACTTCCTTCTCTCTCTCTCTTTTTTTTTTTTTTTTTTTTTTTTTTATTTGAGACTGGGTCTTGTTACTCATTGTGTAGCTCAGGCTGGCCTCAAACTCACAGCAACACTTCTGACTCATCCTTTCAAGTGCTAGGATTACAAACATGCACCACCATACCTGACAAATTATTTCTTGTTATTAGAAAGTCACAGGTAAAGCAAAACTATCTGGTAAGAAAAATATACTAAGGACACAGAGATCTGCCTGGGAGAAAGTGTGGCCTAAAATTATACAGGAGACAGACTTTGCAGGTAATTGACCAATTTCCATTACAACCAGCCCTCGGGAACAATATGAGCTTGTAAGTCAAGTGTCCACTGTATAGTATATTTTTCTATAGAATCTTTCATACTGTTTGACACAAAATTTCAAAATTAGGTAGACAATGATGTAGCAGTCTTATCCCTTCGTTATAAACTGACCAGGATGTAGTCTGCAGGGCATGAATTATATTTTATGCAGGTGTTCAGTTCCCATTCAAACATAAACTTCATGTTCATCATCTTTTGAAACCCTTATATGAGTTAATAATTTCAATAAAAATTGCAAAATAATTCTAAATCCATCATTCTTTCTATAGTCTTTTTTCAGTAAACTAGAGCCATATTTCATAAACAATAGCCACAACTATTTGGTGACTCTGAAATATGATTCCTACCTAAAGGAAAATAAGTAACTGTGTACTTTCAGGTGCTAATTTTTAAGTAATGATAATTTAGAGACTAATGGGAAATTTTTAATTTGGGTTTGAAATGAAAATTAATTTGTATAAAGAGATTGTTAATTGAAAAACACATTTCAAAACTGTAAAGCGTTTGATATCATTTTGGTAAACACATATGCACACACACACATCCATGCACACACATATATAGGACAAAGGAATTGGTACCAAAGTCTAGGTAGGATCTAAATGTGGCCTAGATAATGGTAGTGATATTGGGGCTATGTTTTATAGGCTTTAGTGTTCGCATGGTATTGAGGTTGAGGAAGAAGTGAAAATCAAGACTTGTCTTCATATTTCTGGCTTTGGATGATGGGATACTTAGAAAATAAATTACTTTCAGAGAAAATAATGAATTTGGATATTACTGAGAAAAGCAAAATATGCATCAGATATTATGATGACTGAAAGTTTCTTTTAAAGCTTCCAACAAATCAACAATAAATTAATTCTCTCTTTTCAGGAGGTTTTTTTGTTTGTTTGTTTTGTTTTTTAATTCTTCAGTGCTCCAAATACTTAAATATGGGTAGCCATCATCTAGAATGTTATGATTGGGCCATGGATTTAGCTCAGTGATTCTGCCACCTGCCTTGCAAGCACAAGGGCCTGAGTTCAGTCTCTGGTACCAAAAAAAAAAAAAAAAAGTTATGATTAAGTTTTGATGGGAAAGGTGGGAACAAAAGAAGGCTAAGTTTTTAGTTGGGCAACCACTCACTGAAATGAGAATACAACAGGACAGAACACACTCCCAAATTTGTATTTCTAAGTTTTACTTATTTATTTATTTTTAGTACTGGGGATTGAACTCGGGCCCTTGTACTTGCAAGGCAGGCAGTAAAACCACTGAACTAAATCACCGGCCCTCAAGTTTCATATCTGATTATTCAAATATATATTTCTCCTTTTGCATGTCATATGATTCTCTCAAGATTTACATTCTAGGTATATTTTGATGGCAGTTTTTTGCCTATTTCATGTAGGACATGAGAAAAGGACTCAAGAATGGCACATAGGCTTTTGTCTTGAGCAACATGGTAAATGGTGATACCATTGTTAAGATTGAGGAGGGAACAGGTTTTGTCAAGGAATGAATCAAATGTTTTATTTGGGGTATGTTCAATTTGAGGTACCTGTGAAATATTTTAAAAGATAAATCACATAAGAAGTTGCATATATGAATCTGATACCCTGGGATAAAAAGTTGTCTCAAGTGAACTAGTACTCCCATTTTTATACCTTTCATATTTCTATGTTCTGCACTATTGCCTAGGCTATCATTCATTTTAATACACACATTTAATCATGTCACAATCCTGAAAAACTTTCTGTAAAGAATCCAAAATTCCTAATATAATTTATAAATATATCCCCTGTCCATGTCTCATCTCTTCCATGCCTCAGCCTTCATACTCTATATGCTGACATCCATGCCCCTAATGTCCCACGTTTTACTATGTTTTGTTACTGTTATTCATGCTTGCTTTTTGGTCTGGAAAGTCTGTTTCTTGCCTCTTCATTCCATTAGTGTTTACTCATTCTTTAATGCAGATAACACCTACCTTGAAATGCCTTACCAGAATGAACTTATCTCCCAGAATGTGGGTCAGGTATATTTATCAGTTAAGGATCATGTTTTGCTGAATGGAACAAGTAATGATGTCTTGACTAAATCGGGGATGAGCAATTGTATTAGTCCATTTTCTATTGCCAGAAACACATTACTACAAATTGAGTTATAAAGGCTTTATTTTGACTCATGGTTGTGGAAGTGCAAGGTCAAGGGGCCATGTCTGGTAATTACATCTGGTGATGGCCTTTTTTCTGACATAGTTGCAAGGTGGCACAGAATAGC
>NW_022900927.1:40324313-40345341 GCF_012274545.1 Fukomys damarensis
GTGTGTGTGTGTATATATACATGGATGTGTTTGGTCTCTCTCTTATAAAGTCACTAAGATTCAGTAATAACTTTATCTAATCCTAATCACTTCCCAAAGGCCCTATTTCTTGACACCATAGTGAACCCAAAGAAATTCGCAATCACATTTAATGAAATTGCTTAAAGTAAAAAACTAAGAGAAAATGTTTAAAGCTAGAAAAAAATGACTTTGCGCATATAAGGAAACATTTATTAATACTATAAATATATTTCCTACAGAAATATTGCAGATCAAAAGGGAATAATCTGATGTAGGAGAGATGAAATTAGACAAAGAAAAGCTGAGTTTATTATAAAACATGCCTTACAAAAAAATGCTAAAGGAAGTTATGTTGAAATTAAAGATTACTTTACAGCATAACAGGATATAAAACTCATTGGTAACTCATTGTAAATATGTTCAAAAACACCCTTATTGTAAGGGTGATGGGCAAATCACTTTTATTCTGGTATAAGGTTAGAAGTATTAGTATAACTTAAAAAATATGACAAGATACACAATACAAATAGATTGTGACAGCAATAACAAAGTATATGCTGGCAAAAGAAGTTAAAGTGCAGATTTGTATTTGATAAAATTTAGTTGCTATTAGATTAAAATAGACTGTCAAAACTGTAACATACTTTATGTAAGACCCAAGATAAACATACATCAACACACAAAATACCTATAGAAGTTACAGGAGAGAAAGGAATCAAAGTATACATGTACACACACACACACACACACACACACAAAGTCAACAAGACACAAAGGAATAACAAAAAGAGAAGACTAATGTTTAACGACGCTCACTTTACATTTAAAGACAAAATATAAGTTTTAAGTGAAAAGACAAAAAGATATTCTATGCAGACGATAAAGAGAGCAAGTTTGGCTATTATTCTGGACAAAAAATAGTCCGTAGGTAAAAAACTATCACGTGAGACAAAGAAGTACATTTTCTAATGATGAAATAGTCCACCAGGACTATACAGCAGTTGTAAATATACAAGGGATGATCAAAATATATGGAGATTTTTTAAGTTAAAAAATTATTATAGTAAGTGACATTATTTGCCATTAATCATCCTTAAAATACTCTCTTTCCACTACTAACACACTTATTTCATTGTTCTTGCTACTTTCTGAAGCAGTTAAGGACATCTTATTTTGTTATTCAGGAAGTTATTTGAATTGAAATGAAAGGTTTCTAAATCGCCAAACAGCATAAGAGAACATGAAACTCATTGGTAAATGTAATTATGTACAAAAACACAAAATACTATATTCCTATAATGATGGTGGGTAAGTAAATTTTATTCTGGTATAAAAGTCAAAAAGCAGAAATGTTAACATAACTTTAAAATTTTGAAAATAACACAAATAGATTATGACAACAATAACATAAAACATGTTTCAAGGTATGATCAAACATGGTGAATGCTATTGTGGACTGCCATCCAGTGGTAAAGCAGGCTTGTAAAAAAATAGCAATGTGTCCTCTTCCACCTTATCTGACATCCAGATTTGGCACCATCTGACTTCTGGCTCTTACCTAGAGTCAAAATGATGAAGAAAGGGCCAGGGATTTAGCTCAGTGGTTCGGTGGCCTGATCAAGATCTCAAAGAGATATTAGCACTTCCATGTTCTCTGCAGCATTATTCACAATAGGTAAGGTGTGGAAATGAATTATATTTTTATTATTAGATAATGGATAAAGAAATTAGGTATCTAGTATACATGCAATGGAATACAGTTTAGCTTTTTTAAAAAAATATTTCTGTAGCATGTGACAACATGGATAAATTTTGGAAACATTTTGCTAAGTGAAGTAAGCCAGTCACAGAAAGACAAATTCCACTTACATGAAATATAAGGACTTTGTTCATTTATTCATCAATGCTTATTGTATGTGGGGTATTATTCAAAAAAGCTTAAAGAATTGGAATATTTAAAACAAAAGGCCAAGTGTGATGGTGTGTGCGCTTAATCTCAGCACTCAGCAGGCTGAGGCAGGACGATTGCTGTGTGTTCAAGGCCAGCCTGAGGTATCTAGTGAGTTCAAGACAAACTTTGAATTACATAGTGAGACCCTGTCTCAAAACACCAAGGGGAAAAAATACCCACCCAAACAAAAACAAAAAAATAAAAGTTGCCTGATACTCTATTTGTTTGATTTTTGAACAATGACCAAAGACAGTGAAATATTTTATATTCAAAGCTGCTATGATTCAATCAGTATTATAATAACATTTGAGTGCTTACTGCTCATCAAATAAGCTGTTCTCATACAATACCCGAATCCTTAAAACAATTCTGAGATAATATATGAGAAAAGACTAGGTCATATTACAGTTGTAAAAACAAATCAACTGTTTAACTGAATAGATTAATTTCTTATTATCAAAACTGACTCTGGATACAGGCATCTTTCCAGGTAACTAACTGCCTCATATTTAATGACATGATAATCCAAGCCTTCTCTGTATTGCCACAATAGGGGAAGAAAGACTTGGGAATCTCTTTTCAGCCTTTTACTGCTTCATTGTGAGAGTGACATATGTCAATTACACAATATTTCAATGACCAGGAAAGTGACATGGCTTCACCCAATTGCAGGGTCATTGAGAAATACAGTCAACCCACTGTGTGGCTAGAGGGAAAAAAGAACTGATGCTGCTTAGCAATAGCAGAATCTACCATGAATATTATTTCTATTCTTTTTATATAGGTCAGGTAGTGGAGACTTATCAAAGGTAAATAATTCATCTAAGGTTGCATACAGGTAAACAAGCCATTAGGTAAACTGGCAATCTGACTCCAGTGCTTCTGGTTCACCTCTACCCTATATTACTTCCCAGGACCACAATGGAAGCCTGGTAAACTAGCCACCATAAAGGATATTTAGTATAATTCATATAAATTCAGTTCAAATCAATGATGAACAGTTTATTTGTGCCAGTATTCTAGTTGCATCTACAGAAGGGTTGGACTACTTGACCATATAGATCTCTTCCAATTTTGAGATCGTGATATAAACAAAAAGGACAAGTGTGATGCCTAATTATATATGTCAACATGGCTGGGCCATGATGCTCAATATTTGGTTAATTAGTATTTTGAATGTTTCTGTGAAGTATTTTTTGATTAGATTAACACTTAAAACAGTGAGCAGATTATTATTAAATCACATTGTTCTCCATAATGTGGATTGGCCTCATCCAGTTGGTTGAAGTTCATAATATATTGAAGATTAACCTCCCCAGAGCAAGAAACAATTCTGCCAGTATCTTGCTTTTGGACTTGAAATGAAACTCTTCCCTAAGTCTCTCTTTTTGTAGTCAGGGTTTTACAAGGAAATAGATTTAATACAGGACACATAATTTATAAGGTTATTTTATAATAGTCACTCAGAAAGTCAAATGCAGAGGAATGGAAGAGATCTAACCACACACTAGTGACCCAAAGAATCTAGCCAATGGCCTGAATCCCACAACAGTGTCCTTCACAAGTCCAGCTGAAGGCCTAAAGTCCAAGGCATTGTCCTCCATGAGTCTAGAGAGAGGCCTAGAGATCACAGCAATGTCTCCTCCTTGTCCATATAGAGGATGTGCACTGAGAGGCCCAAAAGCCAGTTGTGGAAACTGGAAAGCCTGCACCTCCAGGGTAAAGGATTTGTGTTACCAGACTGAGGGATCCACATTGGAGCCAGCAAGTGATGCTCACGGCAAAGAGCAGAGATACCCTGATGAGAACAGCAACCATTCCCAGAGACAGAAAGGACCTGAGCTCCTCCAATGATGAGAGAACAGACAAGTTTGAATGAGGAAAACCACCCACAGCAACCTTCTCCAAGAAAATCAACAGCCAATGATCTTCCACTCCAGTTCTTTTTTTATGCTGTTGGCAACAATCCTCAGGTGGGTCTTCTACACCCAAACCACTCTGATTCAGTTCAGCAGGGCATGCCAAGTTGGCCATGAGTTAATTCACTACAGTCTCCATAGTTGCATGTATCAATTCTTTAAAATAAACATCTATATCTATATATCTGTCTTTATATAAAGCCTGATTTGGTTTCTCTGGAGAAACCTAAATTTAAAAATTAGTCCCATGAGATCTGATCTTACTGAAAAGCTTCTGTACTTCAAAAGAAACCATCAGCAGAACTAAGAGACAATCTACAATGTGGGAAAAAATTTTTACCAGCTGTTCCTCAGACAAAGGACTATTATCAAGGATATATAAAGAACTCAAAACAATCAGTCCCCCCAAATATAAAGACCCAAATCAAAAATGGGCATCCGAAATGAACAGACATTTCTCAGACAAAGAAGTAAAAGCAGCAAGAAAATATTTGAAAAAATGTTCCACATCACTGGTCATTCGAGAGATGCAGATGAAAACAACACTGAGATTACACTTCACCCCACAAAGAATGGCTGCTATCAAGAAATCACACAATAACAAATGTTGGCGGGGTTGTGGGGAGAAAGGAACCCTTCTCCATTGTTGGTGGGAGTGCAGACTAATGCAACCACTATGGAAATCAATATGGAGATACCTCAAAGAGCTTGGACTGGAGGTTCCATTTGACCCAGCCATCCCTCTGCTGGGTATCTTTCCAAGAGAACTAAAAGAATCATATCACAGAGAAGTATGTGCACCCATGTTTATAGCGGCACAGTTTGTAATAGCTAAATCTTGGAAACAGCCTATTTGCCCATCCGTTGGAAACTGGATAAAGAAGTTGTGGTTTTTCTATAAAATGGAATATTACTCAGCCATAAAGAGCGAGAGAATAGATTCATTCATAGGAAAATGGATACATATTGAAGATATACTCCTAAGTGAAATAAATAAGTCACACATGTGTAAATACCGAATAGTGTCCCTGGTGTGAATAATCTGCAACAATGCATAAGATTCTAATAAGATTACTGACATTTAGAAATGGGAAGAAAGGAGCTAAAGGTGTAGGGAAGGTGGGATGGGTAGGGGAAGAGTAAAAAGGGAAATGAAAAAAATGTGAGAGAATGAAAAGATGAAAATAAAGTGTTTGTAGATGCGGAAGGAGGAGGGGATGAAGGGAGGGCCGAGGTAAGGGAAAAAAATGAGAATAAAGACTTGCCATGTAGAGGTACATGATCCCAACAATGAATGTAATTGTACTGTATCCCTAAAATGTACCAATAAACTCAATTAAAGCTGAAAAAAAAATTAGTCCCATGAAAGAAGGTTAAGAAGTAATCCAGATGCTCTTTGACTTAAAACAGAGTTGTGTCCAGATAAACCCACTATAAGTTGAAATGCTTTTAAATTGAAATACTTAACCTACTGACCATTGTTGCCTGGAAACACAGTACACAATAGTGTATTGGTTTTCCCCTTGGCTTGAGACTGCTGCTCAGTGTTACAAAGGAGTATCATATGACATATTAGCTAGGGAAAAGATCAAAATTCAAAATTTGAAGAGTGGATTTCTAAGTACAGTTTTGTCACATTATGAAGTTATAAAACTGTTAAGTCAAGTACCATCTGAACAAGTTAAGAGTAAGAATTAAATTGGGCATGGTGATGCATGCCTATAATCCCAGCATTCTGGGAGAAAGATTGAAAGTTTGAGGCCAGCACAGACAATTTAGTGAGACTTTAAGTCAATATTAAAAGGTGGGGGCTGGGGATATAGCTCAATGCTGTCTGTATTCAATCCCTAGCCATGTGTGTCACACACACATACACACACACACACACACACACACACCGAACAAGAGCCAATGCAATCCCTATTTGCTTTCATCTTAGCAGGATCTTAGAATAACCTATAGAAATAATACACATTTTAAAAAATTCATTAACTATAAAAATATAAAATACTGAAAAAATAACCAAAATAATAAATAATAAACATATGAGATCTGATAAAAATACAGTTAATGTTTAAATTTTGTTTGTTTGTTTTGGTACCGGGGATGGAACTTGGGTCCTTGTGCTTAGAAGGTGGGCAGTGGAACCACTCAGCTAAATCCTCAGCCTTTAAAGTTTAAAAATGGATTACAGTAAAAGGCACACTGTCATTGATCACCCTCAGAATACTTACCTTACTTCAAATACATTTATCATTTTTGGCACTGTCTGAAATACTTCTAGAAGTCCTCTTAGGGATTTGATTGTCTTTACTTGTACTGTGTGGCTGCCTCAGTGTCCTGAATCAATTCAATACATTTACCTTTCATGTTCATGTTGTCTTTGGGGAAGAGTCAGAAGTCACATGATGCCAGATCCAGTGAGTAAGGTGGATAAAGATACCCTGTAATATTTTTATTTGACAGAAATTGCCATAAATGTTTGATCAATAAGATTTGACCAAAGAATAACATAAATGTTTAAATAAAAATATGTATGACTAAAAGATGCATTTTAATTAATCCCCCTTGAAATACTCCTGCTCACTTTGAACACACTTTCCCATTGTTCTTTGTAATGTGTTTTTTATTGTATTAAGTTTAAAAAGTAGCTAGGCATGGTGGTGCATGTCTATAGTACCAGCACTTGGGAGGCTAAGGCAGGAGGATCACCCTGAATTTGAGGTCAGGCTAGGCTACAAGGTGAGCTCAAGGCTACTCTGTACTACATAGCAAGACTTTGTCTCCAAAAAAGGGAAAAAAAAATTTTTTACAAAAGGTAAATATTCACTGTATTTTTGGATCGCCCCTATAAGCTTCTGGATGTGAATTTAAAATGATCTTCTTAGGAAAATGTTTCAATTATTTTTACAAATTCAGTTTTGTGAAAATGTACATGTAGATGTTATCACTGTGGAATTTGGCTCTCTTATACAATGCAACACTAACAATCACAATTTTGTTTTCCTCTACAAGATGCTGCTTTTGAAATAGTTAATTGTCCCTTGCTGGCCACACAATCTCTGTGATAAGTGTTATCATTGCGCATATATAGAATGTACCAATATATGTTTTGCTAAAAATAAAATGAAATATGAAAGAAAAAATAACAATTCTTTAAAAAAATAATAAAACTCTTTTGAGGCCCATGTCTAGAGGCACTCGGAATGGCCCAACATTTAACATATCATTGCAGGTTTTCTGACAATGCATCCTAGGGTATCCTAGACCTTGAGTAACAGAATTGTTTATATCAAGAAGGCTGAGAAAACACCAGAATCTGCATGTGATGTGTACCCAAGCAGACTTTGAGAGGTTTGTGCCTTGAAACTAAATTCTTATGAGATTGTTTAGAAATCAGCAGAGCCTGTGATTATTCCAAAATGTGTCTATGATAAAATCAAGTGTACTTTCTTATCCAGCAGCAAAAAATTGTGAAAATATTAAGACGCAAGCAGAGTCAGAAATATACATTTTTTTATTTTATCTTTTCCATTAAGTTTATTGGTACATGTTTATTTAAAGCAAACCATACAGTTACAAAAGATAAATTTTTTAAATGAAGCTTTTACTTGAGAAATAAAATTTTAAAATTCCCAGGAAATTGAACATGATAATAATAAACTTCTGAAGAGATATATTCTACTTTGTATTTTGTTTTGTTTTATTTTTTGGTGTTTTTGTTTGTTTTGTTTGTTTGGGGGTCCTTGCGCTTGCAAGGCAGACCACCGAACCGCTGAGCTAAATCCCTGGCCGTTTTTTTAGTTTTTTGAGACAGGGTCTCACTATGTAGTTGAGACTGACCTGGAACTCACTGTGTAGCCCAGGCTGGGCTCGAACTCACAGTGATCCTCCTGCCTCAGCCTCCAGAGTGCTGGGATTACAGGCATGCACCACCACACGTGGCATATTCTACTTTTTAATAAAATGAGTTCTTAATGATTTCCAGTGCTCAATCAAAATTTCTTCTTTAATGCAATACTCTTCTTTCTGTAATATACAGATCATATTTTATGTCTCTTCAAATCCTTTTTGAAGTCAGGTAGAAGCAGCTTACTAAATTGAGAGGAAGAAAACACTTGTTTGAGAATGTTAAGTACATTATTTTCATCCTCTCTGCTACCACCTGTCTGGCTAATCTTGGACAATATACTTCAACTTTTTCTTGATACCTTTTTCTTCATCTATAAAAGACATAATTGACAGAAAAGAAACTACACATTAAAAATATATTTGACAATTTTATACATGCATAAACTATGAAACCATCTCTATAACTAAGATATAACAAATATATTTATTATTCCCCAAACCCCTTTCCATGTTCCATGTTCAAGAGTGATTTTTCATTTCCATGGTTACCTGCTGCCACTATAGATATATTTACATTTTCAGAGAAGAAAGTAACTTTAAGTTCACTAGTTTAAGAGACTAAAAAGAGATACTTTTAAAAAATCCAGTTTCTCTCTTCAAACCTGAGGCAGCAGTGTGATGCAGTGGCTAAAGTCTCGAGCTTTTGAGTCACTAGTTGTGAGCCTGGGTCTTGACTCTGTCATTTACTAGCTGTGTAACCTTGGGCAAGTTACTCAATACCCTAAGTAGTGTGAAGAGTTTCCCCATACTTAGGAAACAGATAATAATAGCCTCTATCCTCATTAAGATATTGTGAAATTGCATGTAAATGCTTAACTGAAGACTGGACCTAGACCTACAAAAACAACCAATCTATCTTCGTCCCCAGTCTTTAGACATTTCAGAGGGCATCACCCCAATTCAAAGAAAAGGAAATGACAACTCTGACCGTACCACCAGTGTTAATCATTTTAAAAGTGCCACATGAGGATTACTGTAGCCATTTGTTAGTATGCAGCTGACTCTACATAAGTTATTTTAAGTGTCACATTGCAGTTCTTTTCTCACAATGCTTTCCCTAAATGTCATAACATCTCTTTCTTTCTAATCCCATGCCCCAAATATATGACTTGATAGTCATCTCATTTCACCTTTTAATTTGGAAGATAATTTGGCCAGAGGAGAGTGGATCGTAGTCACTTAATCAGAACAGAATGAATTATAGTTACCACTTGAGGTGACAAACA
This sequence comes from Fukomys damarensis, assembly GCF_012274545.1. Classification (NCBI taxonomy): domain Eukaryota; kingdom Metazoa; phylum Chordata; class Mammalia; order Rodentia; family Bathyergidae; genus Fukomys; species Fukomys damarensis. The sequence continues at coordinate 40,333,343 of NW_022900927.1, forward strand.
TCACAGAAATAGAGATTACTGAAAAAACAGGTACTTTCTTATGGTAAGTGTTCTTTAGTAGTTTTCTTCCTTATATTCAGTACTGCTATTACTCTTTCTTGAACTATCAAACTCTGCTTAGTTTATACTTCATAAAGTTATCTCCCTATAAAAGAAACTATTTTCACTATTGCCAGCACAAATTCTAATTTTATAGAAGTGAGATTTAAGATCCTATAAACTGGGCTGGGGATGTAGCTCAGTTGTTCTACCACCTGTCTTGCAAGCAAAAGGACCCGAGTTTGATCCCCAGTACCTCTCCAAAAATGCTATAAATTGAAAACTACTGTTATACAGGGAAAGCACATTTAGCATATTTTCTTCCATAAAATTTTACCACTACCTTATTAATGGTAGCCCAGAGAAATATGTGAGGAAGGGAATAACCTTTCCTTGGGGATTAAAAACCTGCCTACTATCCCTCCTATCTTGTAACATATCACTTATACTCATTAGTTCACTCACATTTTAGTCTGGCTTCCTTCCAGAAACTAGAGTCATAGTCAATAACTTATGTACAGGTAGTTGATTTATGGAAAAAAATCCTAGTGAATTAAAGTGGGTGATGAGGCTTATATCTAGAAGTCTCCCCAAAGCCCCATGTACTCATAGGCAGGGCCTCTTGGTGGCAGTAGGTCATAGGGGCATGAAACTTATGAATGGACTAGTCCACTGATTAATTTATAGCTAAATATGATGTTGGGAGTTAAAGCCTGGGCTGAGGAAGTGGGTTACTGAAAGCGTGGCCTGGGTGAGTCTGTCTCCTTCTTTCCTCCTTGATCTCTCTCTCTCTCTGCTTCTCACTGCCATAACATGAGCTGTTTCTCTTCTTCCATGCCCCTCTGTCATGCTGCCTTGCCTTGTAGCCAGTTGACTATGGACTGAAACCTTTACAAACTGTGAGCCAAAATAAATCTCTCCTTTAATTTGGAGGTGTCAGGGACAAGGAAATAACTAAGACAATGGGGAACAGGAAAAATTGAACAATGAAAAGACAGGTAATTTAAGAGTACATTATCAATCTGGAAATTTATATAGACAACTATGGATCATTGGGCTAGACCTTTGTACAGCAGATATCCCTGCCCAGTACTAGCAGGCTATGAGTGGCACATGCTTCCTGCATTCCCTAATTTGGCTAAATTGTTTTATATCAGGAGTTAGACTCAAATGCGCATGTCAGGTAGCAGAGTTGGGCTAGTATTGCTCCTTTGCTAATGGCTGTCACTGAGGCCTAAGTTCTGGTCTGTGAAGTAGCAGGGTTCTGCTGAGGTAACATGCAGCTGAGGTCAGCATGACCTTAATTAAAATCCTTTTCCCTGAATTATGGCTTCTCACTGACCCAATGGATTGCTTGCTGATTGCACCTGGGCCCAGTACCTGTTCGTTCTATCCGAGTAAGATAAGCAGTGCTTACTATGGCACCATCATGCCAGGTGTTCAGCAGTATTTCCCTAGATGTCTTCAAAGCATACGCAGCCCTCTATGTCTTCCCACAGTTATATTCAATAAATACTGGATGCACTTGGGAGCCTTTGTCTTCATTGCTTAGGCAGCACTGATCATCCCAAGTCAGCTTCTTCTCTAAGTCTCGTTTCCTTTCTTTATTCTTTAATTAGCCTTGTGTTGTCATGGCTCACAGGAGACCAGGACCCACTGCAGGTGTGGTAATGTCCTCTTTCTTTTCCTTATACCTTTCAATATCTAGAATTCACCAAGAGTTTCTGCTTGAATGAAGATAAGGGGAACATTTATTCATTAGTCTCCTTTGGTCAGTTTGGCAGACAGACTCTAAGATAAACCCCAATAATACCTGCTTTCTGATACTAATGACTTTCTTTAAGTCACTCTCACTGAGTCTTGGTGGAATCTGTGAATTTCTTCCAATCAGAAAAATTTGGTAGAGGTGATAAGGTATTACTCCCATTATTACATAACAGTATATGGCAAAGGTGATGGGATATCTCCCTCATGATTATGTTATGTACGTTGTGTATGATATAATCCATCTTGCTAGCAGACTCATCCTCTCTTACTTTCCTGCTGGCCTTGAAGAAGCAATCTGCTGCATTGTGAATTGCTGATAGAGATGGCTGCATGTCAAGGAACTCAGCCAGCCAAAAGCTGTGAAATCCTCTATTATTTATATTACTAAATCTCCTAAATGATAACATGACTATACACTCTATAAGTCAAACCCTTCCCTGTCCTTCATCTCTTTTGCTATACTTTAATCAAGCACAGTTAGTCTGGGGAAATACAAATCATTTGAACTGACACACAGACACTCACATCAAATTGGAACAGGCTCCAAAGTTTAATTCAATTTATACCAGGGAAATTCTATTAGACAATAGTCTAAATTTGGAACATTTATATAAGATTTCATTCCTAAAACTGTGTAAACATGACACAGTCTCTCTGTAGGCCTTCTCCTCACCACCAAATGTATGGAGTCATAGCGTCTCTCCATTTCCTACGTTTTATTTCTCCAGTGTATCCTTGAGCCAGTTAATCTTGATTGTCAACTTGACTGGATTAAGAGGCTCTGGTAAAGTGATTGGATTGTAAGAGCATTAACCTTATCATGGGTGAGTTCATAGATGAATGGGCTATTAAGAGAGGGAGTGGGCCATGGGGGAGTGATCTTGGAAACCTGGTCCCTGGCCCTTTCCTCTCTGGTGCTTTTCTCCTGCTCTCTGCTTCTTGCATTCCATGAGTTGTATGGATTTCCACACATTTGTCCCCTTCTCCATGATATTTCTGTCATTGAGCCAGCTTGGATACCTGTGAAACTGTGAGTCAAAAATAAACCTTTAAACTTCCACCTTTAAGCTTCATGTGTCTGGTATTTTGTTCCAACAAAGGAAGGTTGACCAATTCACTTTTAAATAAAAAAATCAGCACCCTAGTTCCTTGAATCCCACATTCTCAATTCTTATACTACTAAATAATATATATTGTGAGGTTTGACTACTTTGATTGCCTAGCTATAGGGAAGATACTTGTATTTTTATTATTAACAAGAATAGATGTGATTCAGACCAAACCTAACTCAGCCATACCTAAGTCCATTGGACTAGGGGATCCATTGCCTTAAACTCATGCCAGAGTCTGTCTTCTAGAGACTACTTTGAGGTAGAGGTGTCAGAACTCTGACTAAAGCTAAAGTTTGGATCAGACATTAAACCAGGAGATGCAGGTCATCTTAACTGACTGTCAGACTCTTTTCTACTTTTATTCCAGATAGAATTGAACAACTTTTGGACAAAAAAAAAAAAAAAGGTACTGACCCAGGAGAACTACCCACTCCCTATTTGTTTTCCTATAAATCTGCAAAGAGCTACTACGACAGGGCTTTCCAAGGCATCAGTTCTTAAATTTTTAGTTGTATAGTCTATTTAAAAATTATGCAGTATTCAAAGTGGTTTTGTGCGGATTGTATTTGTTGATATTTACGTATTAAAAATTGAAACTGAAACATTTAAAAAATAATTCCTTTAGGCCAGGGATTTAACTCAATGGTTCCATCACCTGCTTCACAAATGCAAGGTCCTGAGTTCGATCCCCAGTACAAAAAAAAAAAAATCCTTTAAAATAACAATAATAAACCCATTACATTTTAACATAACAAATCAGTATGTCATGAAAAATTTTCTTCTGAAATATTTTACTGAGAAAAATGATACTGTTTTGTATTTTTGTGAAAACAAAAATGTCTAAAGGACAGCTTGAGTCTCATACTTCTGTACTCAATGTTGTCATATATTGTTTTCATTGAAATAAATGAAGACAAGCCAGTCTTTTACACACATGTAACAGAAAAAAGAAGGAATGTTTTGATAGTTAAAAAAGATAATTATGGACAATCTTTTTAAATATTATATCACTAGAACCATACAAGTAATATTTTTATAAAAGTTAATAGCAGTATAGAATCTGAAACTATATTGTACATTTTGCATATTCTTACATTAACATTCATTAGTTTGTCTTAAATGCTGAATGGATATTTTACCCATGTATTATTTTATAACACTGTGCATTTGGTCACTGATAACCTCCCAAATACAGACATATTTCATTTTGACATATCAAAAAATCACATTAATATCACACTACTTATTATATCTTCAGTTTTTAAATATTTTTAAAATTAAGAATACTCATTCATAAGGTAAGATACATGTTTTCAAAGATTCTATATTTTGCTTGAAAGCTCTAACTTTATCATTGACAACAAATACTGTAAGTTGTTATTCTTGAGGGACAGTCTTATTTTACTGACTTTTTGAGAATATCTGCTAAATACCCAAGTGTGACTAATGATAGTAAGCATTAGGAATATATTGTATATTTTATCTCATAGAATTTTAAAAATATATAATTGTAAGGGTTGTGCTTTAATAAAATATAACTTATTATTTTATCAAATTCTTAGATGAATGGGCTGGGGATTTAGCTCTGTGGTGCTGCCAACCTGCCTCCCAAATGCAAGGTTCCTAGTTCAATCCCCAGTACTAAAAAAAAAACAAAACTTAGATGAAGCTCTGTCTCTTTCTGTCACACACACATTCTGTGAGTATATAGCAGCGAAGAATATAATAAGTATTAATACAGTTTAGCAGCATTGCCTTAATTTCTGTTCAAGCAACAACAGTTTTACCATTGTCTTTTATTATAATGCAAATGTCAACATAGAATAGCAAACAATGCCTTAGTATTATTGCAAAATATTTTTGACCTTGTAGATACTTGAAAGGGTTTTGAGGACTCCCTAGGATTTTCAGATCATACTTTGAGAACTACTAGTCAAAGGAAAATCTAAACCCTATTTCCATACAGTTTAGCCTCTGGGGGAAAAAAGTCTGCTGTCATAAGCAATTCTGGACTACCTACTCTCTTATTGATCTTTTCTACTTACTGATATCATGACCCATCATGTTCTGACTTGGTTCTAGCTCAGTTCTGCATCTTTAAACATCCATTCTTATGAACAAAGAGAAGATTACCAGCTGGGTATATAGCTCAGTGCAAAGGCCCAGTGTTCAGTCCTCAGTATCACAAAAAAAGAAGGAGGAGGAAGAGGGGGATGGGAGAGAGGGAGGAGAGGGAGAGGGGGAGGGAGAAGGGAGAAGAGAGAAGACAAATGGAGGGAGGGAGTCAGAGAAAACTAAGTTGGTGTCTTGAACTAAGGGTGGCAGCAATAGTAATGAAGATGTGTAGAGATAAATTTTGAAAACAACAAGGAAGTAAGATCAGTAGAAGATGGTAAGGGGAAGTTACTGGTCAAAAATAATTGCAATATTTATCATGAGTTACTGAGAGGATGATGATACTATTAAAAGAAATCAAGAAGTCAGAAAAAGGAAGACTGTGTGAGTCAAGATGAGTTCAGTTCTCTATATATGTTAGGCATAGGAGTGGCTATACTCAAGTGGTGACTAAAATTTTTGTAACATTTATAAGAACTGCTAGCCTAACATATAACAGATGATTGTAGTTATAGCTACACTGTCATTTATATTATCTCTTTGCAGTTTAAATTTAAAGGGAAAATGAAAATGCAGTTGGTATTAAAATTCCATGAGGAGTTTCTATACAGATCTAGGAGAGATCTATTATTTTTCTCTGATCTATATCTCACAAAGATAGTCTTACAAAATTTTATGTATTTATTGAATATATGTGTTAATTTTGCTAAGTTTTATATATTTTATATCAGTCCTCACATTGGCTCTTAAGTATTATCTGGGTTTTCTTAAGAAAAATTGGAATGCAAAAAAGATTAAGTAACTTTCCCAAGGTGAAGAAGGAAATGCTGGAATAATACTAGAATCCTTTTTCTGTATCATTTGAAAGTCCTTTTATTTTTTTATTCTATATAAACTAAATTATTTGCCTCCCTACCCTTCCCTTTTCACAAAATGAAAAAGAAATAGTTCCTGTTAACTCAGACCTTTGGCCTCTATTATATGATTGTATCTAGGGATTCAGTTAATAATGGATTAGGAGACTATCTTAGGAAAGGCTTAGGTTGTGTGACTCTCCTTCTTGGTTCAATTACTTTCTCCATGACCTGAAAATTCCTATCCTTATCTAAAGACAGAGAGATATTAAACAAATTTAATTTAATTGAAAAATCAAGCCTTAAAAAGAGCAGATACACCAGTTTTGAAACATAGGTATAGTGATTATTAAAAAATAATAAAAAGATATTTTTAAACCACTTTAGACACATAATAGGAAATGCCTAAATAACAAATCTGAGCATCAAAGGGTGGAGCTCTTTCTATCTGCAAGGGAAGGCAGAGGAGGAAGAGTCTTGGAAATTAGCATTACAGATGTTCCAAAAGAGAGTGCCATGAGCAAGAACTTGGCCTGCAGTGACTGGCTCTTACTTGCTTATTTTGTTCAAGTTCCTGTCCTTTTCTCTTTTTGCATTTTACAAAATGTTTTCCCACATTTTATTTAATTAACTTCATGTATGAAAAAGAAAACCCCAAGGAATAAACTGTATCATTTCCACTCTAGAAGTATAACTGGCACCACAAAACAGAACTTTAAAAATTAGATTTATTTTTCTGTAGACACAGTGGTTCCCTCAGGCCTAGGGTTTGAACAGCTTCCTCCTATTCTCAATCCATGTAAGTGGATATAATATGCATATGCTGATCTCAGGAGGATGTAGCCCAGTTTCATTTCCACAAGAAAAGGGAGAATGAGGGCGGGGGATTTAGCTCAGTGGTTCCACTTGCCTAGAAAACACATGGACTGGAGTTCAATCCCAGGTACCAAAAAAACCCAAAAAAAACAAAAAAAAAAAAAAAAAAAAAAAAAAAAAAAAAAAGAAAGAAAAGGGAGAATGAGCTGAAGATGGCTGGAGATGATAAGCTAGTGTAGAGAAAAGCATTATCTCTCTGTGCACCCCTCCCCTCTGTTTTTTTAATATAAAAGACTCTAACTCACCTGTACATGATGAGATAACTTGAGGCAAAATGCATGCTCCTTCTCCTTGGAGCTGGCTTTGAGCAAATCCTTTTTCCATTTTACTAAAATAAATACCCTTTTTTGATTTGGTCAGGGACAAGCAAATAAACCTGAGTGTGTGAACTTAAATGGCCAGTAACAATTTTCAGAAGTACCTAATCTTTGAAACTGAAACTGAGCTGGGGGTTTAGCTCAGTGGTTCCAGTGCCTGCCTCAGAAGGCGCACAGAACCAAGTTCGATCCCTGGTACCAAAAAAAACAAGAACCAAGAAATTCCATGAAACTGAAGTTTATTGGATAGTTCTACAGCTTGGTTTTACCAACCTGAATGGTCTGTGTTTTCTCCCTCCCTATAGGATTTGATCACCTATTTTTCTGAACATTGAGCTGTGAGGATGAGATAGTTTTTTTAAGGCAAGAAGAGTCTTCCTTCTTGGAGTCCAAACTGAACATGTATCTTACAGAAGACAAGGTCTGTGACACATTTTTGTGTAACACCAATAAGTTACCCTTACGCAGTAGCAGAGTAAACTACTGTTAATTCTTTTATGTTGAAGTTGTTTGCATGACATCTTATATGACACAGATATATGTTATATAATTTGACAGCATTATCAAAGAAAAGTATCATGGAAAAATCTCAGACTTAAGGTAGAGCTTTAAAGACTGGCAGGATTTATATAAGCCAAAAAGGTTCTGAAGATTTGTCAGACATGAATAAAAGTAAAACATGGTGTTATCATGTTGCATAAAGGAAACCAGTCTGCCAATAGCACTGTGACTATTAATCCTGATATGTCAACTTCATTGTATTAAGAAACACCTAGCAGATTAGTAAGGCGTGCTCCTGGATGTGTCTGGTGGGTGATGGAGGCATAGTCTTGGGTACTATTATATAGTTCCTAGCCCATTCCTTTCTGGCCCTGTTCCCCTGCTCTGCATCTTGCACACTATGAACTAAGCATCTTTGCTGTGCCATGCCCTTTGTTTGCCATGATATTTCCGCTTGGAGCCATCCTACCACGGACTGAATCATCAACATCAACTGTGTGCCAAATTAAACCCCCTCTTCTTTAAGTTGTGGGTTTCAGGCATTATGTCTTAGTGACAGGAAAACTAACCAAAACAATCATAAAAGGATATTGAGAAGAATTAATGCTCACTAGATGTTCAAAGTTCAGATGATGGAAGATCATCAAGAGGAATAAATTTTGTTTATAACCTATTTAAGAAACGTTTAGTTTTAAGAAGAATTATTTGTAGTTAAGTCCACATTGTTTTCACCAATATATATTCTTGCACTTTTATTTCACTGTCCTTTATTCTGTGAAAGGAAGAAGGAGAGAGAGGCACAAATGAGTAACAGTATAGAACCTCATATTCCCTAAAAGAGAATAATAGTGAGTGTAGCTTTCAAAACAGTTCAGGTGAGTGTTTTTCCTTCAATAATTGTATCTCAAGAGACCTAGGAAGCAGGAAATTTTTCTTGCTATATTAAGTTCAGACCCTTATGAAATGAGAATACTGTATGTACTAGATTTCTAAGGCTGCCATAAAAGAATACCATAGACTGAGTGGCTCAAACAATAGAAATCTATTTTCTCACCATTCTGGAAGCTGGAAGTCTGAGATAAGGCTGGTAGTATGATCAATCTCTGGTAAGATCCCTGCCCTTGGATTGGAGAAGACTGCTTCCTCCCTTCTGTATGTGCTCATGTAACCCTTTATTTATATATGGAAAGAGCAAAAAAAGCTGTCTGGTGTCTCTTCTTATAAGGACATTAATTCCATTCTAACACTAACCTTTCTATTTAACTCTAATTACTTTCCATAAACCTCATCTTCAAATGCTGTCACATTGGAATTTATTCCTTCAATATATGAATTTGAGGGCAGGCACATATATTCAGCCTATAACATTGTGTATCATGAGATAGTTGCATAAGTCCTCTTAATCTCCTTCATATAATCACCCAGAAAAAACAAGACACGATTCTGGGTAAATCAGAATACCTCAGGAGCAACTTTAAATGGACATGTGTTATTTACATATCATATCTAAAATCTACATTCTACTTGTTCATTCAATAAATGGTTATGAACTGCCTATTATATGCCCAGCAGTAGGGGTACAGTATATACAAGATAGACATGACCCAGAACTCATGGAACTTGCTATCTCTTGGAGAAAACAGGCATTAAATAAATAATTGCATTCATTTTTCACCTCTGTAAGTTTTAAAATAAATTTACCCTTTTTTTGGTAAATACTATCTAAGCACTCCTTTTATAAAAAGTTCAATATCTTTTGAAAGTTTTACTCTTGGTATAGGAGATTTAAAAAAAAAAAGTTGTGGTCAAGGAAGTGAAAGTTTAAGTTACCTGTCTGTGAATGTGTTACTTTAGTAAGGCTCATTTTTTACTCTTAATGTCAGAATTTCTCATTTGCCTTTTAATAGAAAAGCAATCAAACTTTCTGTTAGCATCCCCAATCTCTTCTCTTTCCACTTCACCAATTATAGAATATTGTTACCTCTTAGCACTGAAGGCTATCAAAGGAACCTGTGAATTCTGACTGAAAGGAATTTCTCTGCCATGTTACGCCTTAGCTAAAACAGGCTGATTCGGTCTTATTTATGAATGCTCAGAGCATTTTCTTTGATCTAAGTGTTTATGGAACTGAATAAGTTCTGAAAATCCTGTTTTAGAATATGGCACAGCAGAGAATTGAACATAAAGACCTTAATTCAATAGCTTTAGGCCTAGGACTTTTCCTTTTGTGTTAATAGAGATTTGGATTTTAAAACATTTATAGCTTAGAAATTTTAAAGTGATGGAATTAGATACAAGATTAAGCTGCTTATACAACCTCAAAAAACATCAGAAGGACTATTTCTGAGTAGTCAGACAAATAAAATAAGAATATATATTTCTTCAGTGTGCATCTCTAAGTTAGTCAAGGGAAGTCACCAGGTATGTATTTTTTAATTAAAGTTTATAGAGTTTTTCTACTTCCACCTTTATGTATTACATAGCTATATTTCATTCATTGTACCTATTAACTAATAGCCAGTATTACCAGAAATCTAAATGCTAAAATTGGTAACTAAGATGGTACGCTAAGATTCTGTAACCCCAACAATGTAAAAACTCTTACTTACATGAAATGGGTTTCATAATAAAGAGTTAAAACTTTACCCTATATTCTTCCAACTAAAATAATGAAAAGAAAACTCATATAGCGTTTTCTCAAAGGTTCCCTTGTTCGCAAATTTGGAAATGTGTACCTAAATAAAATAAAATCAATTGGGTATTTAACTGATATAATCAAAAGAGCAAAGAAAGAAGATGGCAGAGTAGGTGCCAGGCAGCAGTTTATAGCCTCTCTATGACCTGGGATTGAGATAGCTGGAAAACAGGTAATCAGCAAGGAGAAAGAAGAGCTCTAGGAATTAGAACAGAAGGGATAACAATGTGAAATGGGAAGAAAAGGACTAAAGGTGTGAAGGGAAAGTGGGAAGGGTAGGTGAAAGGTAATATGGGAAAATAAAAAAATATGAGAAAATGGAAAAATGGAAATAAAGTGTTTGTAAATGGGGAGGAGAGGAGGGGGTGAAGGGAGGGCAGGGACAAGGGGAAAAAATGAGAACCAAGACCTGTCATGTAAAGGTACAAGATCCCAATGATGAATGTAACTGTACTGAATACCTAAACTGTACCGATAAACTCAATTTTTAAAAAAGAACAGAAGGGATAAGAAAGAAAATAATCACACAGAAACCTAAAGCCAACATGGAGAAAAGAACGAAGGAGTCCATAATATCAACTCTCGCTATGGGGAGGAAGAGGGCCTCACTCCATAGCACAAGGTTAACCCACAGAGGCCCCCATGATAATGAGTGGACTGGCAGCGCTAACACCAGGAAAAAAATCCATAGTTATTGTAAGCTGTAAATCTAGTGGGGATTCACTTTGAAAGTGTCTCTTCACATTGCAGGCTAACTTTGGAGAAGTCCACTGTAGCATTTTCCATATCCTTGAGTGTTATAATTAGGAACAATTTTAAGAGGGAGCTATTGTTTGAGATTGAGCTACTTCAAGGATCAAAAGTCATAAAATATACCCCACACTTCAGGGTCTTTGGGGAAATCCTACCATAGCAGCTTCATGGGAGACATCCACAACAGTCACATAGAAGGGGAGACTTATTTGCAGACCTCCTAAGAAGTTTAAGAAGCAAGGAGCTTGGACTGAGGAGGGCATATTTGTTGGCAGCAATGAGCAAGCCTGAGGGACAAAAGGATTCAAAATGGCATGCTTTGCCAGTTATAGTTAAATGAAGAAACAGAGACCTCTGTGTGTAATACAGTTGTAATCATTTGTTAGATCTTAGGCCTAAAAAGACCCCATGGTACTCAATTATATTTTAAGGTTATACATTGTGCACAGTCATTTTGATACAAGAATGTCTATTTCCAAAGCAAGGAATATAGAATTTCTGGTTGTCATAGCTATGGCCCAGCTTTATCAGAGAGGGAGCATTCTTTAAAGAAGGTCTCTCACTTTGGGCTTAGAGCTAATTTAGATTACAACCTTTTCTTTCATAAGTTTCCTTTGTAAGTTTCTCAGGTGATTAAGGTCCCTGAGGGAGTACTTGACCATCTGAAAAGAACAATGAAGACATTTTACAACAGTGACATTTCAAAGCTACCTCTAAGAAACAATGTTGATAAGCATCTGCAGATAAACAGTGATAATTACATAGTTCCCTAACCTCCAGGAGTAACTCTTATACATAAAAAGAAATCCAAACTTTCATTTGCAGCAGATGGCTACATGGCACCACACACCTCCTCACTTGAAGGCATATTCTATCTATATCTGCTTTATAATAAATTCTGTCTACACTTCACAGCCACCCACGTGTCTTGTATGATTTTTTTTTTTTTTTTTTTTTTTTTTTTTTTTTT
>NW_022900927.1:40345386-40403560 GCF_012274545.1 Fukomys damarensis
TTTTTTTTTTTTTTTTTTTTTTTTTTTTTTTTTTTTTTGTGGAAGACAAAGACTAAGGAGTGAGGGCTGATTCCTCAGGGCTTCATGATCTGACTTCTGGTGACAGGACCACCCTCTGTTGAGTAGCAAGGTCTATCACATGTGGTTTTCTGAAGGAACTGGATCTGAAAGTTATAGCTTATCAGATTGCTTGGTCTCCTCTTTGCTTCCCTCCAGCATAAAACTCAGTGGTATGTTTACTTTCCTCACCAGCTAACATATTCAGAAATAAGCCTCTGCTTAGATGATTGCCCATAAGGCTGGGACCTGGAGAGCGGCTGCTGCACTTCAGCCCACAAGTCACAACACTAATTGGAGGTAGCAGTAATGTGGTTGCCTAGAAGGAAACAAACTCTAAAAGCTTCTGAAGTGAATATACCCCTAAGGCAGATAGCATATCATTTACTGACCCTGTTCTGCAAGAAATGTGTGGCAAGGCAGCCTGTTACAGGTGGATGTGGTGAGGAAACCCAACGAGACCTGCCGTGACTCACTGTCCTGTCTCCATACCTTGTAGATTCTAGTGGTACAGGCTGTAGGGAGAAGCCTCACCCATTCAGACACTTTGGTATAAACTAATTTTTGAAATTCATTTTCCTTTTTCTATTCTTTCCTTTTTCATCATTTTTTCTTTTTTGGTTTTTCCTGTCACTTTTAATTTATTTACTTTTAAAATCTTTAATTGGACTTTTGTTATAGGAAATGATATCAGGACCTCTAATATTATAAGAGAAATGTTAAAACTCCCATCCTGTTAGATGATTGATATTCCAAGTTCATGTTCTCTAAAATCAAAGAATGAATTTTAGGAACAACAGAGGTTAGGAGACAGAAGGGGTCCCAAATGGGTAGCCAAGGACCCCACCTTTCTGGAGAAGTTTGACAGAGCAAAAACCATGTGAGAACAGCATGGGTTAAACCTATGAACAACCAATAAGATTACAAGTATAATCACTTAGGTAATAGTGACCCATTGGAGGAACAAGTCACATAACAAGTGTGTATGGAGAGAACAAAGACTTCTAGGAAACAATGGGTCTGGAAGTCTTCCTAGACTGATGTCTATATGGACTTCATTAGGCCAGGTGTTACCGCTTATCTTGTCCTTTGAAGAAGTATGCAGGCCTGGTCATTTTGTCTTTATCTTGAGGCTTGGTCTCTAGCAGTTGCATCTCTGGCCACAGTTGTGAATTGTTTTACCTTTACCCCACTGACTGTCTTGAGGGCTTAGCCCGGTCTGACTGCCCATAATATTTCTACGTAACTTAGCCATCTATAGTATTTTTATATCTTGCTTTTTTTCTCCTCTCTTATTTAAACTTTTTTTTTTTTTTTTGGTACCAGCGATTGAACTTAGGATCTTGTGCTTGTGAGGTAGGCAGTGGAACAACTGAGCTAAATCCCCAGAACTTTTCTTTTTTAATCTTGTTAATTTTTCCATTTTCCCTTTTCCTGCCTCCTACGATTTGTTACTAATATTACTTTTTTTTTTTTCAATATGTGGATGCAACTCAGGGCCTTTGCATTGAGCTACATCACCATCTTGTTTTTTATTTTGAGATAGAGCCTTGCTAAACTGCCCAGGCTGGACCTGAACTTCAAGTTCTCCAGAATACTGGGATTACAGGCATGTGCCACCATGCCCATCCTTTATTATTACTTTTTTTTTTTTTTTTTTTTTTTTTTTTTTTGTTACCGGGATTGAACTCGGGTCCTTGGGCTTGCAAGGCAGGCCACTGAACCACTGAGCTAAATCCCTGGCCCCTTTATTTTTTCTTTTAACCTTTATTAATTTTTAACCTTTTAGTTTATATTATTATTGCTGCTTTTTTTTCTCTTGGTAATGCTGGTGTCATTGTTGCTTTTAATTAGTTTTTACTGTTTTAATATCTGGTTTTTCTTTTTTTTGTTTTTGGTACCAGGGATCGAACTCAGGACTTGTGCTTGTGAGGCAGGCACAGCACCACTGACCTAAATCTCCAGCCCTGGTTTTTCTTTGTATGTCTCCATTACTGCAGTTTGTTTTTTCTTGAGTTGTACTGTGATTAGCCCTCAAAAGAATACACTCACATAAAAGTGTAAGGGATAGCCATCCAAACAGATGCATAAGAGTGTACAATAAGGAAAAAGCATATTTAAAACGACAAGATAGGAATGGTTACTTATATAGGCCAACCCTCAGAATAATTACGAACTTTTCTGTAAACTCTGAAGGTCAGCATGTGCTGAATGAAAGTATTTAAAACCCTGAAAGAAAATAACTGCCACCTAGATCACTACATCAAGCAAAGCTATCTATCAGAATTGGTGGAGAAATAAAGACCTTTTAAGGAAAATGTAAACTAAAGGAATTCATGACCACTACTCGGCATTGTGGAAGATACTTAAAGGAATCCTACATACAGAAAAGTAAAAGTAGATAAGCTATTAAGAATTAGAAAAGAATCAAACAGAAAAGCAACAAAATGACAGCAATTAGTACATAAAATAACTCTGATCTAAAGCTCCATTCTAAAATAACTCTGAATGTAAATGGTCTTAATTCTTCACTTAAAAGACTGGCAGACAAAATTTAAAAAAGAAACAAGATCCAACTCTTTTTCTGCTGGCAAGAAACAGAAGTCATTGGCAAAATTACACTCATCAAAAGTAAAAGTATGGAAAACAACATTCCCTGCAGATGGAGTCTGAAAACAAGCAGGAGTAGTTATAACCAACAAATTAAACTTCAAGACAAAATTAGTCAGAAGACTCAAAGAAGGCCACTGTATATTGGTAAAGAGAACAACCCACAAAGAAGACATAACAATTGTAAATATTTATGCACCTAACATCTATGTGACCAATTTTATAAAACAAATAGTACTCAACATAAAGGAACACAGAAATCCCAACACAATAATAGTAGGTGACTTCAATATTCCACTCTCACTGGTAGGTTAACCAGACCAAAAAATCACCAAGGAAACAGAGTTAAACTATACAATATAATAGCTCAAACAGACAACTACAGAACATTTCATTCACTAAGTACAAAATACACATTTTTTTTCAGCAGTTAATGGAATGTCCTCCAAAGTAGATCACATTATAGGCCATAATCAAGTCTTAAACCACCCCCCAAAAGAGTTTCTTGTATCTTATCAGATCATAAGGGAATAAAACTAGAAATCAACAGCAAGAAAAACTACAAAATATACGAACACATGGAGATTCATTTTGAACTACCAGCAGAGTCACTGACTAAATCAAAGGGAAATTTAAGACATTCTTAAATGAAAATAGAAATATAAAATACCAGATTCTTTGGGATACAGAAATAGAAGTTCTAAAAGAGAAGTTTTTCGTTATGAATGTCAACATTAAAATATTAGAGGTATCTTGAATAAGTAACTTAATTATGCATCAAAAAATAAAAACTCAAGCCCAATAAAAATTTTTAAATATCAGCACTGAAATTAAGGAAATAGAGGCTAAAATAATAGTATAAAGAATCAATGAAACAAAAATATTTTCTTTGAAAAGATTAACAAGATTGATAAACTTTTAGGCAAAACAACCAAAGAAAACAGAGAAGTCCCAAATCAATACAAGCAGAGATGAAAAAGGGGATGTTCCATAGATACCACTAAAATCCAGAGGATCATTATTGATTATTTTTAAAAGCTACATTCTAATGTATGAATTTCTAGGCACATATGATCTACCAAAATTGAACCAAGAATCTATCAAAAACCTAGACAGATCAATAACAATCAATGATAAGGAAAAATAATCAATAAAGAGAAGCCCAGGACCAGATGGATTCATTGCTAAGTTTTACCAGGTCTTTAAGGAAGAAATTAAAGAAGACACTCTAAAATAAAAAGATATCCCACATTCACAAATTGGTAGAATGTTATTTTTTAAATTTTTATTTTTTTGGTATCAGGGATCAAACTCGGGTCCTTGTGCTTGCAAGGCAGTCGCCAGAACCACTGAGCTAAATCCCCGGGAGTAGAATGTTATTAAAATGACCATATTACCAAAAGTTACATACAAATTCAAAGCAAACCTCATCAAAATTCCAATGTAATCCTTCATAGAAGTAGAAAAAACAATCATAAAGTTCATAAGGAAACACAAAAGACCCAGAAAATCCTAAGCATTTCTGAGCAAAAAGAGTAAGATTGCAATACTTGATTTCAAATTATACTACAAACCCATAATAACAAAAACTTCATGGTACTGGTATAAAAACAGACAAATACAAATGGACTAGAACAGAGGAAACAAATGGACCCACACAACTGAAGCCATTAGATTTTTAACAAAGGGACCCAAAACATACACTGAGGAGCCTCTTTAATAAATGTAAAAGTGGATACACATATGTAGAAAATTGAGATAAGATCTTTATCTCTCACCCTGTACAAAGATAAATTCAAAATGGATAAAATACCTAGGTATTATGTATAATTGACTTTCACTTTCTGTATAAATCAGCTCCAGGCTATTACCTAGGGAAATGAAATGTTGCTCATTTTCTGTTATACATTCAGAAAACTGTATCCTCTTTTTCCTTGGAAGTAATTTTAAAAAATACAATTTTGGAAATTATTTTTAATCTTTTAAATTGTTTTAATACTTTACAAAACTAAAGATTCCTTTGATAAATCTTTAATGATGTCACATACTTTGATATGATTTAGGCATAGACATGGCAATCAATTGTCCATAATGAAATATATAGGTAGAAATGAAAATATTTATTAGTAGGACAATGATATTTAAAAGATGCATGTTATTCAACTTGACAGTAATATTTCTATTCCATTCGTTGAAGTAGAATATAGTGTTCCCTATGATTGTCCACCAGATGGCAGGCACTTCACAGCAACTTTACAAACAGGCAGTTTTCTCATTTCTGCAGTGCTGCACAGCAATATCTGAAGATGCTGAAAAAAAATTTTTTTAAAGCACATTTGATTAAACTTCAACAAATGCAAAAATGTATTTGAAAACTTGGATTATACTCTTTTATTTTTTTTCCTTTCAAGACCACATCTCTTGGGGGGGCTCCAGGGGGCTCTATTCTATTATTCTTTCCTTATATTTTTATGGGAGACATCTGAATTTCATTGAGGTTAAAACTACCCTTACTTACTTACCCTTCTCCTCAATTCTACTTTTCTTTCAGCCTTTTCTTCAGCTGTTCATCCCAGCAATCAGGAAGCCATCCTTAATAATTTCATATTTTCTTACATTTTATATTTAATTCACATTAAATCCCAACTGATTCTTCTCTATAATCTTTCCCTGGAGTGGCTGTAATAGCCTCCTAACTTTACTCCTTTCTGTTCTCCACACAGCAGAAATAGCATTATTTTGAAAATGAAAATTAGAACATATTATTTTCCTATCTAAATGCTTCAATAGCTTCTCCTTTTACTTAGGATAAAATCTAGCATCTTCCAAGTAACCTTGCGTGGTCTGACCCTTTATACCTGGCCAACCTCATTTTATGCATGCGTACCCTTGCCTACTGCACTTCAGTTCACTGATGTGTTTCATACCCTTAGATATACTCAGCATGTACCATAATGCTTGGCTTAAATTCAAACCCCTTCCTGTATTGTTGTTCTCAAGACCAATTTGTAAAGTTAAACCACATGTGAAATATTGAATTTATAAAACTTTGGACATAATACAGAAAAACTTTCTTTTACTACTGATTTTTTAAAAAAGTAATTGGCTTTTTATTATAACAAATTTCAGAGTGATCTAGTCCATGTGAGCAGATAAAAGGCAAAGCACTATAGTACATTATCCAGCTGTGTATAGCTGTCTGGCTCTGAAGTGTTTCAATGGAATTAAATTGTGATTGTAGTGTCTCTAAGGTCACATTTGCATCCTAACTTCTACAAGAAAAATATCTGTTCATCTCTTTTTGGGACGTTAAATGCACATCTTACATTGCAAAATATAAAAGTCCCTTGGGAGAAATTGATGGGAACTTTAAAATATTGGTTAAATCTGAAGGAAGACAAATGCTTTTGACTAGAACATGTTGGATTCTTACAAAGAAATGAGGCACTTTGCTCAATGGCTGGTATTTTCTGGCCCAAGAGGAGGAAGAGAATAATTAGAAAGCAGACGGAGAACCCTAATGACAGGACTGATAGGGGACACAGGAACCAGGGCATTCACTACCTGAGCTAAAATCGTCACTTAGCAAAATTCACTTGAAGACTCTAAAAATCTTGTTAGAGCCTGTTTGGGAGTCAAACAAAACCCAGTTTCACATGCCGTTATCTCTCAAATATTAGGATGTGTATGTACTGCCTTTATTTCATTTAGATATTTGCTTTCGTATCACCTTTCTTGATGACTGGCTCTTCTTAAACTAGCACTCTTTTCATTCTCTCCATTTACACTGCTTTTATTTCCTTTTATTGCTTATCACCATTTGACATCATTTTCTATATTTATTTGTTCATTAACTCTTTTACTGGAATGTAATCTCTGAAGGGGCTGATAATTTTTCTATTCTGTAAATCACTGTGTGCCAAATGCCAGGCAACAATAAGAAACTAATAGTTTTTTTGTTGATTGAATATTTCTTGGCATTTCTCCAACTCTCTATATTATGGCAGAAATTCCACACTCTCCCATATGGAAAGAATAGGCAATAAAAACTTTTACTGAATACTTTCTAAGTGGATTTTATTTTAAATTTTTGAAATTAAGAAAATAGATTGATAAGATAGGTAGAAGAGAAAATATGCTATTCCAGAAAAAATTAAACATATGTGGTAAAAACTTGGTAAATTAAAAAAAGAAAAGTACATTCTTCCTTGCTACCCTGCCTTAGTTCTACCCATAAAATAAGAAAAAGGCATTACCTCTCAGTTAGTTTGAAGACACAATTTTAATTTTTTTTTTTGGTACCGGAGATCGAACTCAGGACTTTGAGCTTGCCAGGCAGGCTCAGAACCACTGAACTAAACCCCCGCCCCTACTTTAATTTTTTAGTGGCTAGTTCATATAGGTTCCAAATTGCACATTATCATATGAACTTGCTTCTTCCAAAAGTATCAGCTGAAATTAAAACAACACGAATGAGTACCAATGATAAGACTGACAGGTATGAATGCAGGCTTGCCATTGTATGTCCAATTGAATAGGGTGGTTTTTATATATAAATGTAGTCACCCAGGATAGGACAATTTTTTTAGCATCTACTTATGATTGAGATAGTTATCCATAGAGTATCTGCTATACCCAGTCTTCCAGCTTCCTGAGAACTGTTTTCTTTCTCCATATTCTACCAGTTTGGGGCTCAGCTCCCCAATCTATATAAAGACATTCTTTCTAAACTGTCACATTCCTCCCCCCACCTCTTAGGGATAGAATTCTGTTAGGGACCAGACTTGGCCATTGAGACTCATTCCCTGGAGAACTGGAATTGTGATCAAAGATTTCACCTCTTGGATCCAGGATTTAGCTCAGTGGCACTATGCCTGGCTTGCAAGCACAAGATCATGAGTTCAATCCCAGGTATCAAAAACAGATTTCAATTCTTTGAACAGAAGACTTATAAACTAAGGAGAGAGTTGTTGATGGTAAATGTTTTCTGTCCATAGCCTGGAAAACAGACAAGCAGTGTATGTGAGCTGAAGAAAGAAGATTTAGGGGAAAAAGAGATTCAGGAGGGAGAGCCTCTGGATTTCTTCATGGTGCTCAGCTGAGGCCCTGGTTACAGTTGATTGCTGACTTCCTGCTGCATCTCTTTAATTTTGTGAAACAACCTCATTCTTTTTATTGAACCCAATGCCTTTGCACCTCAAAGCACACCCCCATATAACCCTTTTTGTATCTTGTGTTACACTAAGATACTAAATTACCTAGACTGGGTTTGAACTTGTGATCCTCCTGCCTCAACCTGGGATTACAGGTGCATAACACCCTGTTTGGCAGAAATCTTGTATCTTGATAAATATGGTCCAGATTTAAATTAAGCCTGCCTAGGGCTCCTCAAATGCTCATTTTCTATCACTGTCTTCCAAAGAATAAGGCTTACCTTCTCTTCCCTTCATATTACCCTTGGTCCCATCTAGGTTATTTACCTATCACATAGTAGTCTGCCAGGCTATTAAGGCACAAAGCTATTGTGTGAGGGAAATCTTAATACATACATTACTGTATGCACAAAAATAATCTGATTCACAGGCTCTAATTTCTTTGTTTTCTTCCAATCCATGTACAATGCTCCTTCTCATTTCTTATATTTTTTTCTTTGTTTTTCTAGGTTAAATTTTAGGTTCATTTTATGGAAAGCCTATAACATCTTATATATTTATGTCCTTTGGTTTCTCATCCACTGAAGTTTCTCTTAACCAGCCCCTTTTCTTAGGCATATAGGCCCTGGAAAGTTCCCTTGATTTTTTTCTTTTTAAAAAAGATTTCCTAATTGTTCATTCCTCATGGACCAAAATCTAGTAGATAAGGAAGCCAGAATCAGAAAGGGCAGTCTGAGTTCAGGCCTGAAATTTTAGTCATTGTAATGTCTGTCTACTAAAAATGAACATGGGGTAGGGGTAATACATGGGATCTAGGATAGGAAAACATTTCACAGCACTTGTTCCAGATGCCAGTTCAAGGCTTCTCATGAGACCAGATAGGGTCTTATGACCAGGATGACCTAAAAAAATGGGCAGGGTAGATACATATTTTATATCATTGCTGTCTTAGAGCTGGTATTAATTATGATGTATCTTTAATCTTAATATTTCCAAATCTTCTTCCTACATTTTTCCTGGAGAGCTCTAAGCTCTCATGAGATATAATTCCTAGAAACCTGTTTTTCCAAAGTTGCCAAACAGACATGAAGATTGGTATGGCCTTCACTACCAATCTGGCACATATGCCCAACCAAATATGTGAACACAAACATGTCCTCATACATACACAAACAGCCAGAAACCCATTCTCTATGTGAGATATGCTGGAATTATTTCTTTTAAAAAATATCATTTTGTAAACATCTCTTGACTTCAGCTTTTTTCCTTCTCAGGTCTTCCTAGTCTGTGTTCATTCCTTCCAAGCATCATAATATACCTGTTTTGTTACAGTTGCTGTGTAACAATTCACTCCCATCTTACTGACATGAAACGACAAAAATTTTATTATATCTTGTAGATTCTAAGGGCCAGGGTCAGGGTCTCTACTCTAGTGAACTCAGACAGTCATTACATCTGTAACAGTAGGTTGGGACAGGGAGGACTGAAGCAGCTAGATCCTCCCCTCCTGCCTCCCCCACTCTCATTTCAGAGTTTCTCCGTGTGGGACCTCTGCATGAATTAGTTTAGGAGCTCTCATACCATGATGGCCTCAGAGTATTTGGATTCGTTACATGACAGTTCAGTGTTACCAAATAAAGTGCATTAGCCAAAAAAGACAGAAGCTGCATCGCCTTTCACTTTCAGGACCTAACTTCAGAAGTCATGTCAGTGTCACTTTTATTGCATATCCTGGTTACATTCAAATCATAAGCCTTCTGGGATCTGAGTTTCTGATGGGACAAATTTCTAGGAGCATCAGACAATGTTTTTTTTTTTTTTAACTTTCTTACGGACACTGAAAGTTAAGAAACAACAGTCTATTACTGTTGTTCTCTGGATCTATTTAAATCCTATGGAGAATATTCTTATTTTTGTAAGAAATCAATAGAGGAAGATTCAGAGTGCAGGTTTCTACCATCTTTCCGTGGTCGGAGGTTCTAATCCAATACAGTTTTCATAGCCTTTGCGGGCTGTTTATAGTATTTGTTTCAGGTTTGAGCCATCTAGTGGCCATTCTTAGACATACATAATATTCCACCTGTAGTTGAGTTACCAAATCCTCTGATGTGCATACACCACATACAGGACAGACCTGTGTGTGTGCATTTTTATGTTAGCCTTAAATTTTGTAAAATTTTATAGGACTGTTTACTTGATTTCTATTATTTCTACAATCTCTTCAATATTTTTGGGCTCCTAGTATATGCACTTTCTAGTTCACTGGCTAGAAATCCAGGACTGTGGATTCCTTGCTCTGCTGTGCGTGCGTGCGTGCGTGCGTGCGTGTGTGCATGTGTGTGTTATCTCTATAGCTGTACTTGAGGCAAGCAGTGAGATATCAGGGATAATAGTGATTCCTCTCTACTTTCTTTGTGTTTTAATAAATAAATAGTTCTTTGGAGTTTTAATCTCTCATTTGGATGCTTCTGCTGTTACAGGATCACTTGGGTGCTGATCCAACAGACAATGGTACAAAAGGGGTGGGGGAGGCAGGAGATTTTCTCTACATTCTTGACCCCTTGTAACAAAAGGAAAATTTCTTTTGGATCCCTTTCTGTCTGCACCCATTGTGCAGTTCCAGATTTTAAGCCACCTCTGATGCCAAGACAGGACAGGAGAATAGAAATATGAGTAATAGAAAACTCACCACCAGCTCAGTGTTACTTCAAGTCCTGGTTTCTCCCCAAGTCTGCCATAACCATATATTCTCTGGAGTCCTCAGATAACTGTTCAGGGCATTCTTTCCAGAGTTCTTAGTTATATTTGGCAGGGGAAGAAGATGAAGTGTGCTTACTCTACCTTGACGCTGTACTTCATTTAATAGTTAATATCTGCTTTTGGGCTTTCTTTCCCTTTATCAGTTGAGATGGTTCTTTTATCTCTCTGTCATCAGTTTGTGGAATCAGATGAATGCCTCTTTATGATTCATTGTGTTGGTTTTACTGTTAACACTCTACTGCCATATTGCTGCCTAAAGATTTTTAATTTCACTCTCATTAACAAGGGATATCTAACATAGTTTTCTCCAGAGAAGCAGCAAACAACAATAACAACTCTCTTCCTAATCTGCAAACCAAACCAAACCCTCAAAAGAGTCTTAGTGTTTCTTATTTAAGAATGTACAGTATAGTCATGAGAACACCTACATTAAAAAGAAAATTACATTAGATCTTCTGGATTCTGGAGATTCAGTGCTGTGTGTTTCACATTAGTTTAGTTATTTGGATTAAAATGTAGCCATTGTTTGCCTTTCCATCTCTGCTTTGTTTTACATTTCAACCTCCAGCTGCCACCATTTGTACATCTCATTATCTTTTAAACTCACTCTTCTTGGTCCTTCTCCATCCCACTATATATTGCTGTTCATTTGGTACTGGGGTGACTATGGAATGATAGGTCCAAGGGAACCACAAAAGTTCTTTAGCTCAAACCCCTATCCGATGCAATGCCAATTACCCTCTGAAAAGAATATCTCTATTATTTACATTTACCATCTTTTTACATTTCAGTCCATTTTTTTTTTTAAAAAGTGCATACTAGTAAGTTTTGTGCCTCACTTTATTTTTGGTAATAATAAATATTTTGCCAAATTACCATCATAATACAATGATAGTTATGTTTTAGAAGTTGATAATTTAGGTGAAACAGGATAATCACACATAAAAGGAAAAGGACAAGTACAGACCTATACTATAAATAAGTGTTGAAGCCTCTGATGGTGGTATTTTTTTTCTGCACTCTTAAAAAATCATTTATTGATCCTTTACCATACAAAATTTATTCAAATTACATCCATTTGAAGTGGTAAGATCACAGCTAGAGAATAGGTCTTCCTGTAACAAATCTATTTACAAAATCCATCATAAAAGCTTTTTTTGTTCATTTTTTATACATTATGTTATATATTTTCTTTTTTAAACTAGCAGGTAACACAAAGCTAAACTGACTCATAGTTTGCCTACTCCCAATCTTGGGAGAAATACTTCCTTTTTACAAAATCATGTAATTTGTAGGAAGAGAAATTCCTGCACTCTGACAATTGCTACTCAGCTTCCTCTGCAAGACATCTGTCTTCCAATCCTTCCTTCTCATACATACAAGTTGTCATGCATGCACTGAGTTCCTACTTCCTTGTACCGAAAGCTAATGCTTTAAATGCTACAATTTTATTTACAAGTAAGACAAAAATGAAAACAAGAACACCACTGTCACCACAACACCCCCCAAAACAAGGTAACACTCTTAAAAAATTACAAACCAGCTAGAAAATATTCTGACAGTGTTTACAAATTAATTCCTAGTTTTTACAAAATTGCTAAATAAGATGTGAGTAGACTGCACATCAGTTTAAATAAAATTTGTGCTATGCACAACTATGTATATATAAACACACACCTAACACTGTTTGACAGCTCATGTGTTACCCTTTGTGCACTTTATTTTCTAAGGCTCATGTAATCATAATTCAAACAGTTGTAACTTTTAGCTTTTCATGTGTGAGCTTTAATAGCAGCAAGTCAATGATACCAGGAGAATTCTATACTTACTCAAGTAACTCAGATACTTTAGTACTAACCCATTTGGTGTGCCAGATACTACGGGAAAAGAAAATGACTAATGCCAGCTGACTACAGTATGGTCATCTAATTCATGTACCCCAGTTAAGCTCATTAACTGGAAAAATATACGCATAAAAGAATTTTTAGGACTTATTAGTATTCCTTTCATTAAAAAAAACAATAAATACAGCATTATATTATGAAAGGGTTCAATAAGAAAAATCAACAAAACACACAACAACCTAGCCAGGTGAGCTCAGTCTTTAGACTCTGGGAAAAAAATCAGCTCCACAGTGCATTTCCAGAAGGCACTCAACACAAAGCTCCCTCTCTCCTCCACCCCAATGCTTCATCTCAGACGACATGAATATTTTATACCAAATCTAGTGTGTGTGAGGGGAACAGGCTAAAGAAGAGAGAGGAAGACAGTCTTCACCTTTGTTTTTCTTCCCAAACATACACCGCACGTACCCACACAGTTTAGAGGCCTTGCACCTCGTCACCTCTTTGCGTATTGTGGAAATCTATCTAGAGTAAACTGGCTGGGGTTCTTCTGGTTTATTAATTTTTGTTCGATAAGGGATACCATCAATTTAATCAAATGTGTAGGAGTCGAGCACCTACCGTGTGCCTCCCAACAGGCCAGGCACACAGCATTTCAATTCAGCTGTTTGTTCAGAGGTCAGTTTTTTTATGACTTCCTCATTTCCATAGCCCTTAGCATCTAAGGAGTGGATTTGAGGTACTATGCCGCATTCCAAGAGGAGTAGCCATCACCATCTTGCTTCCTTTCCCACCTGCCACTGGGAATGCCATTCTTGGACACAATTGTAGGATATGCAGCTGACAGGAAGCCTCCAACTTGGGACACAATTCCTGAGAAGATGACCTGGCAATCTGTCACTTCATTTCCCACCTCCTGACTTTCTTTAATCCAACACACTCGTTCTTGGAGGAAGGGGACTTGGGTGTGGCCAGGACTACCCTGACACAGTGGGAATGCACTACTCAAGGAAGCAAGCCCTGACAGAATGCCACTCACACAATGCGGATGTCTTTCTCCCTAGAGGTCTCTCCATCTAACCCCATCCTGACAAATGGTCTCCCAGAGTGTGGCATAAAAGCCCTTTCCCCAGTCAAAGGGGCCCAGGAAGCCCAAGAACAGAGGGGTCCATGCCTGCTGCTCCTTGGGTCTGCTTCATCATCTGACCTGTTTTCCATCCCAACAGGCCATCCATGTCAGGGAGCTCCAGGGTGGAGCTGGCCCCCTCCCAGGAAAGGAAACAAGATGGGGCAGTGGCTGGTAGACCTTAGGTCATACAGGTTTAGATGCTGTGATACGGAGATGTTCTCTTTCCTTCTGCTAAAGCAATATGAATTTGCAAAAACCACTTCAAAGTAAACAATTTGAAATAGTGTTGGATGCCACACGAATGCTTAAGTATCAGCTAAAGAAAAACATCTAAAACAATCCACAAAGAATTCCTAAGTAGGCATTTGCTACAAATCAACTGGAAACTTACAAATACACTGGGGACAGGGGAGTGGGAGTGGTAAAATGGAGACAGAAAAATCCACAGCAGCTTTGAGTGGCAGAACTTCACTAGTCCTCTGTATCCAAAACAAGTACTCTGAAAACAGGTTCTTCATCCAAAAGGCTGTGGAGGTTCTTGGAGACCTCCTAGTGAGACACAAAGCCCATAGCTTAAAATGATGTATGAGAGTTATTTAAATATTCCTAAAAAGAGCTGAGAAAAATAATTTCATACTTTGGCATGATTTTAAGTTTGTATTTGTTGCAGTTCCATTCCATATTAGCAGACCCCAATGACATGCAATCTGCAGAGAAGGCATGGCTTGAAATGCTATTAGGGAAGATTTCTGTTCTCCAGTGGGCCAGGTGGTTGGACCCCATTCTACAGCCCATCCATCAGGTCAGGCACAGCAAGCCAATATGAGAGTGAAGGAGGGAGAGAGGAAAAGGACAGGCATATTTTCTCACTTAATGATTCATCCAGGAGATTTTGGAGCCTGGGACAAGGCAGGGATTTATCAAGGGATCCTGCAACTGTGCATTTAGACAATTATTTAATTCATTAAAATGTCAGCTTTGTTCTGAAGTTTGTAGTTTATTTTATGAAACTCTCTTGGAGGAAGAAGGTAGGAAGGGATAACCCTGCATGGCAAATGTTCTTGTTTTAGGATTTAAAAAAATTGGTATATGAGGAAAGTTCACACATAGCATAAGCAACTACACATAAAGTCTTCCACCAATTGGAGTTTTTCCAAATCAAAGAGATACTGATGCCTTCTTCCTCCCCCAAGCTCAGCAGGTAGTCCTTTTGGACTACGGGAGGCACCAAGTTCACAAATGGTCCTTTCATGTTGGAAGGAATTTGGTCTTCAGTCTGCTGTAAAAGGTTGGCTGGGGAGGCCAGAGGAGAAAGGTTTGCCGTAGAAAGTTGAGCAGTCATTAATATCCTGAATTATTTGAAGCCAAGTCTTTAGAAGTGGATTTAGGGATGTTCTCATTGTGGTCTTCATTTGTTTTCTTTCTTTTTTTTTTTGGTACCAGGGATTGAACTCAGGTTCTTGCGTTTGCAAGGCAGGCCACTAAACCGCTGAGCTAAGTCCTCGGCCCTTTCATTTGTTTTCATTAGACTGTGTATTTCAGTCTCTTCTGGACACAAACCTTAGTGGGTCCTTGGGTACTTGCCAAATCTATTTGTAGGCTCTCAATGGAGTCAGGTGCTTCAAGTCTTGTTTCTGGAGGGGATTTCACAACTGTAACAGTTTGGTCTTTATGGCCACTAATTTTTTTAATATCTTGATATGTAACATAAGCTAACATAGCAACTGTTAAGAAGTCTTCTGTCTAATTGCCTCAGATATAGCCATCATGAAAACCACAAAATAAACACATATAAAAAATTTAAACCACCTTATGACTTATAAGAATATATATGTCTCATAAAAGACAGATATATAAGAGGGAGCAAGAAGTTCAAATAACTGTTCAAATTACCTATTCTGTTCCTTCAAAAATATTTAAATATATATGCTAACTTGTTTCATTTATATACCTAGTTTCTTAGTTCACTGAAAAGAAAGTTTTGGGCTATTGTCCGTTTCTCTTTGAAAAGAAGTCTTTTTGTCTATGCCTTGTTCCCTAAGTAAGTACTTTTAAGAGTATGATACACAGTGTAGTAACTATTTTTATTCACTTATTTTGCTTTGAAATTTTATTTTTTTTAAAAAAAGAATATGTTAGTCTCAACTGGCTATAGGGGTTCAGGCCTATAATCCCACCACCCAGGAGACTGAGGTGGGAAGATTGCTACAAGTCCAAGGCCAGCCTAGACTATATCATTTTGAGTTCAAAGCTGGTAGAATAGACTGTATCTCAAAAAAACAAAAATCTCTGATTCTGGATCTTCAGTATGCTGGGTTCCTCAGGGATCTTCTTTACTGACTGATGTTATTAACTGGACTTTGTTCTTGGACTTCTTGATGGGCACTTTTCAGCACTGTGGTTCTCTTTTGCACTTTGAGCTCTTCTGTCACCTCGTTCAAGTCCATGACCCCATTGGGTGACTGGCTTAGGAGCGGAATGATCTTCTTGGTGAGCATACCAAGGGAGTCATATTATTAGGGAGTCATACCGCATGGTTTTTTGAGGGAGATTTTGGAGTTTTCAGGCTATCTGGACTTGTAGTGCAGCTCTTCCTTTGCTCTTGGGAGTTTTTAAGCCATCTGAGAGGTACTAGTGACCATTTTCTCCTAGCTCCAGCCTTCTCTTTGCCTGCTGCTGTAAGGGCCTTTCCGAAAGCAGCCTGGCCCAGGCGCAGTGTGGGGGTGCAGAGCAGACCTGCGACAGGGCCAGCACCAGTAGGGGTTGGGCAGTGGTGATGGGGGTATTGTTTTTAAACTTTCCCTTTAAGAGTGTGGTTTAGGGTATAGATCATCAGCGGTAGAGCACTTGCCTAACGTGAAGTTTTGATCCCCAACACTAGGAAAAAAAGTGTGGTTCTGTTGAAGAGATGGAATGGAGACTAGTGAGAGAGGGAAACTTCAGGATGAGAAGGAACAATAAGATCTAGACCCAGAATGGAAATAAATGCATACATCATGGGAGGTGAAGAAATGGGACAGAGTGCACCAAAGTGTATACTGCTTTGAAAAGAAAAAAGAGACAGAGTTCCAATGTTTACCTTTCCAGAAGACCGAGAAACAGATTGGAAGGGTACAAAGTATATAGGTCTTGGGGTTAGGAATTAGAAAACACTGAATTGTAGGATGATTGCTGGTTAAATTTTCTCACTTTGCTATTGGGTTGACCTGGTTTAAAATCTCAGATCTCCCTCCCACTAGCTGTGCATCCTCAGAAATACTGCTAACCTCTGTCAGACTTGTTTCTTCCCCTGAATAGTTAAGCCTACCTTCTGGGCTGTTTGTGAAGATTAAACAACATGTTTGTAAAGTATTCAGGGCAGTGGCTGGCACAAAGTAAGCTCTCAGTAAATGGTGGTTCTTCTGATCCCTGTGGAAGCCCCAAAGTGTTGGAATATGGATTCTTTTCCTTTGTTCCACAGAAATTTATTAGGGAAGTGTTTCTCAAGTTGAGCAATTTTATCTTTGTTATTAATTATCATTTGGAAAACTTAATGTTTAAATGATTGGAGAAAATTTCGTTTCTAAATTTAATACTATTACTGTAAGAAGGCTACAAGACAAGAATGAGAATATAGATTAAAAAGCACAATAAGTGGACCAGGGGTTTAGCTCAGTGGTGCCGCCGTCTGCCTCACAAGTATGAGGACCTCAGTTCGATCCCCAGCACACACAAAAAAAGTCATTTTAGTTTCCTAAAATACTAGATCTAACACTGAACCAAGACAGTGAGCTAATGATGGAGTGTCTATTCTTCCAGGTTGACTGGTTATCATTAAATTCCTTTGCCTGTTATACATGGGTTTTTCTTTCTGTAGAAATGCCTAGGATTGACATGTTTGCACATAAGGACTTTACAGTGTTCAACTGGTATTCTGAAAACTTTATGGGAATGATGCATTGCTCTAAAAATTTATAAGCAAATTGAATATTTGGATTCAGAAATTCATTTTTCTGTAGAACACTTCATTTAAATAATAATTCACTTCTGAGATGAGGCTCATTAACTGAATCTATAATGCAGTTGAAAAGTGAAATATTTTCAAATAAAAGGCAGTTTTTAAAAAAATGACGCAATATTGTTTTTTAAACAAAACAAGAAAATAAGTTTTTACTTCTCTGTTCTGCTACTCTCTGATTATCTGAATCTGACCAGATCATTTTACTTTTCTATCCCTCAAATTCTTCATGTGTAGAATGAAATATAAGAAAGGTTGTAGTAAAAACATGTAAAAATGCCTTTTCCATTCCTGTATCCACTGAAAGGAACTGAAAGAAGGTAAGTAGAGAAGGATATTTTATGTATACAGGATTCAAGAAAGGCTTTAATCTCATGCTACAAATTCACCCACATTATCCAGAAAGAACACCATCCAGAAAGATCTTCATCTAGAAAGAACACCACTTGAAATAACTTAAAAAGAGAGGCTAGGTTCTGATGCAGGATTCTTCTGCTTGTGGACACAGTGACACTGGGAGTGAGACAGAGGCACCTCTAACTCTAGTCAGCTGAGAGAAATGAAGCCTGCAAAGGATGGATGAGCATCAAGAAAGATAGCAAATTCCCTACTTTGAAGCCCTTCCCTGTTAAACATCTCCAAGAGGCAATTGCATGTCCAGAAGTTCTATTTAGGATAAATTAGAGGAGACAGTTTAGTTGGAAAAAGGTCCCTAAAGCTGACTTTATATTGAACTGAATAATTTTCAAGGTCAATATCAAAGAACTGGAGCAGGGTCATCAGTGAAATTATGGGGCCAGAAACCCCCTGGTACCCTTCAGCACTGCCACTGACAGAAATAAGGGAACAGGAGGAAGAAGAACTCAATAAAATAATTTTTTCTTCTTTTTAGAAAGTACTCAGAAGACAAACAATGAAAAGCTTTGGAAATGCCCAATATTAGGAAAAAGGAGAAACAAAGATGTGAGCTCATCAGTCAAAACAAAATTATTTAAAACAAACCTAAGAGGGACCCCTGATATAAGGACCAAGTGGCCCCATCTCTTTTGGACTCAGGGTTTTTATGGGGTTAAGGGCTAGAAGGTTCAGGGTTAAGGGTTAGAAGGGGAATTGGAACTGGGCTGGGCTAGCTGTCCTTCAGGCAGGCAGCTGGTAGCCTATGTAGTGTTGATAAGGGAAGTTGAGCAGGAGCAAGCAAGACTGGCCTTTAGGCTAGCGGCTTGAGGGAGCTGACCGATATTGAAACCGTAAGGGACATGAGAACTAAGGGGTAACTCAGTCTTAAGGTGTAGTCAAGATTCCTTCACCCAAGCCTCAAGTAGAAGATAGTTGTGCAGCCTTCATGTCTCACTTTGTGTCCATAGTATGATAAGGGGTAGGGACACAAAAGTCAAGCAGTTATCTCATCTCATAGTGAGAAGTAAAACCTGTTATAGGAAATCAAAGTGTGCCATTTCCAGTTGCTGAGGGAGCCCACCTCAGCCAGCAACACAGTCCTTCTTTTATGAATAAAAGGAGGAAAAATAACTAGTCTATGAAGAAAAATAAAGAATCAGGAAGGAGGCCCAGCTAGGTCATTGCCAAATGGTTTCCCATAAAATAGATTTCATATGGCAAACAGCAGGGAATTATAATAAAAGAGTTGAAAGCTAAATATCCTGAGTTGATGGATAATAAATCTTTATCATGAATTTTTATGCTTACAGAAGTATAGATTTAGGTGGAAAATAGTAAAAATGGTGAGGACTTCATAGTGATATCGAGCTTTCAGTACTTTCAAACATTTTCTATTCATGCTTTTTGTAGTCAGTGATTTCAGCCTCACTCTGAAAGCTTCCTACAGATAGGTCAGTTAGATTGTGAAGTTCATTTATAGTACTCCAAATTTGCAAATGGAGCAAAAAAAAGAGAAAGGAGAATTGTTTTTAAGCATGAGCCAAGGGCCAGGGATTTAGCTCAGGGGCTCTACCACCTGCCTCGCAAGTGCAAGGTCCCAGGTTCAATCCCTGGTACAAAAAAAAAAAGCATGATCCGAGATTTGGAATAAAAAAGAAAGATCAATGAAAAGAAATGTGTTATAAGTGACACCCTGCCCTTCACTTCCAGGAGAGCAGAACAAAGTGGTGACAAGTATATAAAAGCTCTTGAGGAGGACTTTTCTAGATATAGGATATTTGTAGCTCTGAGTATCCTGCTCCTCTTTGTCCCTGGTCCTTTCTCTAGAGTACCACCACCACCATCCTTGGCCACAGCATTCCTGCTATGGAGAAGATAGAGTGACCCAGAAGGCAAAGCCACCTGCTTGAAGCATGGTGTGGTCAACCTGTTCTCCATGGCCCTTTCGAACATTGTCAGGCCACAGGTCCACGAGGAAGGTCATTTCAGGCATGGACACAGCAAAGCAGCACTCGCAACTAAGAACGATGGGAGAAAGAGTTGAAAGTGAGATCCATCTGTACTGCTGTCCTGAAATTGTTGAGTATTTAAAAGCCAAGGCAACAAATCCAGAGATTTTAAAATCTGAAAATAAAGGGCTATTATTTCCAGTTCCTTGATGGCATGGCATGTGGTGATGATTGAAAGAAAATGATACAAAGATAGAAGCTTCCCCAGTAGCTTCCCAAGAATCATTCAATGAGAGAGAGAGAGAGAGAGAGAGGGAGGGAGAGAGGAAGGAAGGAAGCCAGGCATCCTATCTGCCTGGGGATGTCTCTTAATTTTTCTATAATTTACTGTGAAATACCTAATAATTCAGAGCTTGCCTACATAGGGTCTAAAACCACTTTTTTTTTCTGTAAAGAAAATACTTTATTCAAATTCCCAAAACAGATTATTTTGAGTTTGAAGTGAAAAAAGGCCAAGTTAAAATACAAACAGAAATGCTTTTAATTTTGTGGGAGTTGAAATCAATGTTTACTTTCTAATCAAACATTAGTCCCATGTAACATTCCCAAGTTTTTGAGGGCTACCAGGCCAAACCCTCCACTACCTTTGCTGCTTTTGCTTTCCTTTTGCCCTTTCTTCAGTCTTGTTTTGCCTTCAGTCCTTTTCTCTGCCCTTGGTTCGTCTAGAGTGGGTACTGTCCATTCTGGTCTAGAAGTTTTTTTGATTCTCTTTACCTCACTCTCCATTTACAGGTCATGTTTTTCATCTTCGTTCACCACACACTCCATTTTCTCTTGGCATTGTTTAGGTACTACCGCAGTTGCTATCTCCTAAACATCTTTCATTAAAACATCTCAGTCTATTTTGAGAATACTTTTAAGTCTGTTGAGTTCCTTTGGGGATTTCTTGTTTTTCTTTTCAGCATGCATTTTTCTTTTCTCCTTACTCTGTAAACTTTTAGCCATGTTTCACCGGAGAAATGAACAAGCTCACCAAAAAGAACTCCCGCCAACAGGAAGTTCCCATACTTCTGCTTTTCGGCCATCACAGAATTTAGTAAACAGACTGAAAACAAAGACAGCACTCTCATCATGCAGTTTCTGTAAAGACAACCTAATATTACGGCCTTTGGATGGTGCAGGAGAGAAATGTGACGTGGCAGGAGGAACAGAAAAGTAATGCAGCCAGAATGTCCTCTTTCCCCTGCAAGAAACCTTTTTACACATCTCTATTGTTTATTTCATTTAGATTGTCTGTAGCAAAAAAACAAAAACACAACAGTTATTTACGTGCTACCAATCATTTATAATCTTTTCAAACTACAGCTTTGGGAAAACTCCATTTATTTGTCTTGGCCTTCTTTGTGTAGTTATTGCTGTGGAAAAGCATCAATAGCTTCATTTTTAGACAAATATAAGTAACTTCTAAACACATATGTAGAAGACTAAAGATGTATCTGGTATTTAAGTAATCTGAACTAATTCTTCAAGTGAATTGGTGTTTTGTATTATTGTGAGGATATGAAAATGTAGTTCCATTAAGGAGTGCAACTTGTTAATTTATACATTCCCTCTGTACTTCTTCAGAGGTTTTCTTTTTATAAGCAGTTTTCCCATTCTCTTAATGTATTCCTTTTTAGTAGGAAAAACATTTGACATTTTGGGGCTGGAGAGATTGAAATGCCTCCTATATAATATTTTGTGGATTTCATGTATATCTACAACAACATGGGTTTTTTAAATTCACTTGTTTGGTGCTCTTGAAATTGGCAACTTCCCTTCCCAATAAAAGATCACTTACACTGCTTGCTTTCTAGTCCTGGTATTCATCTTTTTGTATGATACAAGTAACACATTGCTGCCATAGTACAAACATTTCTTTTGGCAAATTAAAGTGCATAACATTTCTTAATAAACTAGAAAGGGGAATTATGCAGACCTATGCACATGTGACAAGATATCCAGTTCACTTAATGATTATAATTCCAAATTGGCCACTTTTTGTGTTGCTAATCATTGACTGTAGCCCTCCCCCTAAAGCCTTGCAAAACAGTAAGCCTTACGGAATAGCAGAGTAATAAAACATAAAATTACATTTACCATGGCTTTGTAACATAACAATTGCATCCTCAAAAATTTAAGGACAGGAGATCTCACTACCTTCTGAATTGTATTGATAGTTCCTTTTTATCTCATGCAAAATGTAATAGTGATACATATATTGCTAAATTATGATCTCCTTGTCTAGAGATGCCTGGAAATATATAAAATTGAACTAAAAATTGGAATGCTTCACTATCATTCTCATGAATACCTCTCCCTCAGAAATAATAAGTGTTAAGTGTTTTATGGAGTAAAGTGGGCATTTTAGAACCAAAAATAAAAATGAGATATAGATAGAATCCTACTAAAAGAAATAAAATCATCGGGTCAGGTAGTTCCCCATACTGGTCAACAGGTGGCACTAAAGTAGTTTGGATGCTAAATGGAACAAAGGAAATAAAACAATCAAACCAAAGCTACTTTTGGGTGAAAATGCAAGGAGTCCAGCACTTTGTTTATATCTGAATATATCTTATCTGTCTTTCTAAATTGTTATTGCTAGAAGTGAGGGAGGGAAATTTCCAAAATGTACAACTAAAAGTTGTACTAAACCTTTCTGTGGGTTGGATTCCTCCTTAAGAAATGGATATGATAGGGTCAGGGATTTAGCTCAGTGGTTCTGCCACCTGCTTCGCAAGCACAAGGTCCCGAGTTTGATGCCTAGTACAAAAAAAAAAAAAAAAAAGATACAAAAATAATGTGTGCCCCTTAGGGTTATTATAAGCAATAGTGACTTAATGCATATAAATGCAGTAGTGTAGATTGCAGGCTAAGTGTTCAATAAACAACGGTCAGTATGACTCTGCCCAATAACCACAGTACACATGTCATAGGAATTGAGCATATAATAGTGGATACGTAATTGGATGGGGGGGATGCTTACAAACCTAATGTTTATAATTCAGGAGTTATCTAGTATTAAACTAGTCACATTGGTACAGGAAAAAACACATTAGTACTATGACTCTTTATTTTAAAAAGTATGTAACTTTCAGAAGTCACTGAAATGGTATCTCCCTGAGTATCCTGTAGAATTTATGTATGCTTTAGTCTTTCCAGAGATGTATTGGTCAGTTAACCTTGAAACAGTAATAAATACTGTGGATCTAGACAAACCTATTTTGGCTCATTTATGTGCTAAAAAATTCTCAGTCTCAACCACGGTCGACTTTTCCTGACAAAGATAATAAAGACCTTCAGTTTTATGAGCTCAGTCCCACCATTACCTAAAAGCCACTTAAGATGAGCAGATTATTAAAAGAAAGAGGCTAGAATGAGTCTTGCTGTTCTAAGTTTAGCATTTAGTGAACCAGAGAAGAACCCTTGAGTTCTTGTTCAGCCATCAAGCTAAACTTGTCCTTCCTAACTTTTTACAAGTTTGAGACTTAAAGTAGAATTTCTACCTAGCTTCAAGGTTTGAATGTTGATTTTTCTTAAGAGCGTGGTTCTACTTTGAAGCCAGCTAAGGCCTTGACTACCTATTCATTTCCCACCCTCTTATCCTAATATCAGATTTCTACCATTGTTCCTCAGACACTGGATGAGATCCTGCTCCAAACCACATAAATCTTCTAGAATGATTATCACTGCTCCTCTGACTACAGGTAGCTGTATGGTCAGAGGGACAGTAATTGTTACATCGTGCTTTGGATGTGGACTGAAGTCCAGATTTACCCTGAACCCCTCACACTACTTTTGAACCTACTACTGGTACTAATGACCCCTTAGCAGGGGCAAGTCCAGTGGCCATGCTATTTTCCTTTTCCTTTGTTTGCCTTCTTCCCTCTTCTTTCCTTGTCCTATTGGTTTAGAAAGCTTCATTTGTGGGTGATAAGAAGGAACTATTGGAATGAATAAAAGAAAAGCAGACATCACAAGAAAAAAAGTGATAAAAATGCTTTTAGCTCCAGATATGTAAATGCTATGCATAGGAAATGAAAAATAAATAAAGTGGGCCTGAAATTTTAACATGAAGAAGGAACTGTAATTTCATATACAGGAAATATGGAAATAAAAGTAGGACTTAGTTCTGACTGAGCCCTGCCTCTTCATTTATCGTTATATGACTTGGTGCAAGCTTAAGCTGAATCTGTTTTCTCGTTTATACACAATGTAATTATTTAAAATGTCTGTTTGGCTTCTCGGCCTTTTGGCTAAGATCAAGTGTAAAATGTCTGTTTGGCAGGGTTGTTACAAGGAATAAATGAGATGACACCTGTAAAAATCTTTCATTTATGGGTGGTGTGTGTCCTGCCCATGGTCAGAGGGCAGGTTTTTAGGTTAGAAGTTGTAAATACTCTCTGAGTTGGACTTGGCTTAAAGATATGTTTTATTTGGCTTTATGCCAAAGGTTCTCAAGCCAGTTTTGCTTATTCACTATAGTACTTATGGTACAAAACATATAGTAGTACTTATGGTTATGATTTATTATGGCTCATGGATCCATAGTAAAACCAGCAAAGAAAATGGGACTTGGGGCAAAGTACAGGGTAAACCATGTACAAACCTACAAGGTGGAGTCACACAGGAAGTATTGAGTTGCCCCAGCACTGAGTTTTTGACATGTGTGAAATGTTAGCAACCAGGAAGCTCATTAGAGACTCAGTGTCCAGAGTTTTATTGAGAACTAGCTATTGCAGGCAGCTTCTGCCAGGAACCTATCCAAATTCTAGACTCCCACAAGGAAGGCAGGTGGCTAGCTTAGGCACAGTGAATCACTCATACCAGTTTTGGGAATGATAGGCACGCTCCTGAAATCTAACTTCCTGAATGCAAGCCAGGGGCCAGCTTTGTAAACAGGTCTATTTAAGGATAAGGAGAGATTAGTTCTGCTATGTTAACTCTTTTTTGCATAGGTCTGCACAGCGGTTTCCCTCACAAGCTTTAAAATAGTCCGTTTATTTTATTTGCTATCCTTTAAAAATTAAGAAATTTCTCTCAGAATTTCTAACTTTTTTTGAAAAATTAGATATTGTAGCAAGAATAGATCAATATTCTCACATAAAATAATGGCTGGCTCTATCTAAGTAAGGCTTCATGTTCCCTTTAATTTCTTCTAGTCTCTTCCACTCCCAATACTCTTTCCCACATTGAGCGCCACTTGCTATTTAACATTATATATGTTTGTCTGGCCTTGGGCTGCTTGATTCAAGAGGGGCCAGCTAACCAGAGATGAGTAGAAAGAAGAAGGCATGC
Source organism: Fukomys damarensis (assembly GCF_012274545.1). Lineage (NCBI taxonomy): Eukaryota > Metazoa > Chordata > Mammalia > Rodentia > Bathyergidae > Fukomys > Fukomys damarensis. The sequence goes on from NW_022900927.1 coordinate 40,370,619, forward strand.
AGAAAAACATAGAGTAATGATACTTTATCAACCAGATCATGGCTAATGAGTTACTGCTACTGCAGTACCCAGAAATGCCATGAATGTAGAACTCCTCTCTGACATTCTCTCTTACACCAGATACTTGTGAATATTCTTGAACTGATATAACAGTAGCTATATAGTTATATGACTTTTATAACTCCTTTATTTAAGCTAGCTTGGCCAGGCTTTCATCCTATCCACCTAAAAGATCACTCATTGGAAAAGTAATAATATAAATCAGTCATTGCATACATTGTTTTGTCCATCAGTACTTTGTAAATTGAATTCATCATTAATATTATACCATCAAGACTTATTAGAATGGGCCACAATATGTCTACATTTTTTAAAAGGAACATTTAATAAATATTCAAGTAGTTCTAAATATCAATGTATGTCCTTATTTATTAACTATCAGTGACAGGATAATGCTAGACAACAAAATAAACGTTATTTTTTCATTTCTAGCACCTAGAAAAGCACCAGACATAGAATTGAATGCTATAAAAGTTTCCTGACTTCATAAATTTCACTGACAAGGATATCTAGAAACCCAAAGACAGAGGTAATGGAAACCAAGCTAAAGAGAGAAACATGAAGGTAAAATGCAGGTAGGAAAATGTTGCATGCCACCTAACCACGTGGACCACCTTGATGCTGCTTTTCCAACTCTAGTCACAAAGTCAGCACAGACATAAGTTGGGGGAAAGGAAGTACTATACAATAATTGCAACATCTGTTGATAGTTTCATTCTGCTGGAAGATAATTTGTAACATCCTTTGATTGCCTCTCTGATACTTTCATTTCTTAGAAGACTGAGGAGGCGATTGAAGGAATAAATACTCTGGACTTGACTTTTACTAAGGAAAAAAACTTACTAGTGAAGTAACAGAAGCTCTAAGAACATCATGAAAAAGAGGCAGTGTCATGTTAGACTTGAACTCCAGGAGTACAGTCTGATTTTGTAAGGATTCTTTCAATTGTAGGTGGCAGAAATTTGGTTCAAATTGCTTCAGGCATAGCTGGATCCAAGTTCTCAAGTGAAGTCATTACAGTATTTCTCTATTTTTTGGTATTATTTGCTTCCCTATGTATTGACTTCATTCTTAAGATAAGGTTATCTCTTACTGTGGCTAGGTAATCTCCAGTAATTCTAAACTTATATTCTACAAGGCTAGAAACCTCATTAGAAGGAAAGCATCCTGACCAGGGGATTTAGCTCAGTGGTGCTGCCACCTGCCTCACAAGTGGAAGGTCCTGAGTTTGATTCCTGGTACAAAACCAAAAACAAAACCAAAGCCAGAAGGAGAGCATCCTTTTCCTAATAGTACCAACAGAAGTCTGGGACATTAGAGTCCTTATATAGGATTGTGCTATGGGTCCATCCCTAAACCAATTATGTGACCTTGGCAAGGCTGGAAGTAAGAAAACACCAGAAATGCAACAGACCTAAAGTTAAAGAGCAAAAGTCAGCACTAATCAAACTGTTTAGATTAAAAAAGGAAAGAATAATCCCATGAAGGAAAATTGAAGTACTAATGAGAATTAGAGATGCAGGAGATTAATTTATGCATTTACTTAATAAATACATGCTGAGTATCTTCTATAGGTAACTTGTTCTAGATTCCAACTATATAATAGTGAAGAGTATAGACAAAAATCATTGATTTACCTATTGCTTTATTTTGATTGTGGATGGCTGAGTGGAGATACATAGTTACATTAATAAAATATGTAATATTTCTGATGATATGCACGATGCTGAAAATGTCAGGGAAGGAGAAGAGAGATTGCTGGGAAGGAGAAATGATATAATCTTGTTTATGATTACTGGGGAAGGCTTTGCTGAGGAGGGGGTGTTTGAGCCACAGTAGCTGAGAGAATGAGCTATGTAGATTCTCAGAAAAGATGGAGAGAGAACAGCAGTGCACATTGGTTTGTATTTTGCAAAGCAAACCAGAAAAGAGTGGGAGATGGATTCCTTGCTTATAAAATGTCTTGTAGGCTATTGACTATGATTTTCCTTTGAGTGAGATGACAGAAAAATTGAGCAGAGTATCTAAATGTATACTGAAGGGAGAAAGTAATAGACTAGGTGGGATTAGTGCAGCCATCCAGATGAAAGATGTTAATAGTTTAGAGAAAAGTGATAACATGTACTTGTTGAAAAATAGATTCTGGGTATATTCTGAAGACAGTGCTACCATATTCTGATTGGAGATAAATGTAAGTGAGACAAAGAGTCAAGGTTAATGAACATTTCTGTCAAGAATGACCAGAAGGATAGCACTGCCATTTTCTTTGATGGAAAGAACTGTGGCAGGAATAGGTTTGTAGGGGAACAGGAGTTCTTTTATTTTTTTCTTTTCAGTACTGAGGATCGAACTTAGGATCTTGCGCTTGCGACTCATTGAGCTACATCCCCATCCTAGTAGTTCTTCGTTAGGCATATTAAATTGAAATTCCTCTTATAACTCAAAGTGGAGATGTTCAGAGTTTAATATATGAGTCTGGATGTGAGGTAGGAGTTAGTGGCTGGAAAATTATCAGTATATAGATGGTATCTAAAGTGATGAGATGGAATGATATCAGTGAAGGTGAGAGAGCTGAAGATGAGAATTCCAAGAATCAAGTACTTCAATGTTTAGCATCAGGATGGTGATAAGGACTGGATTTTGAGAAGCAGCAGCCAAGAGATGGGAGGTATGCTAAGAGAATGAGGACCACTGTCAAATGAAGAGAGGTCACGTAAATTGAGAACTTCGGATTTAACTATGCGGAGGCCTTGACATGGACACTTCATGTGGTGTGACAGTGAAGAAAACCATGTGGGAGACTGTTCAAAAAGAGTAAGAAAGGGCTGGGGATTTAGCTTAGTGGTTCCACTGCCTGCCTCAGAAGTGCAAGGTCCTGAGTTCGATCCCTGGCACCCCCCCAAAAAAAAAATGAGAGAGAGAGTAAGACGAAAGGAATTGAGAGACTCAAATATTGACAATGATAACAACATAGCCTGTTTGTGTTTATTTTGAAATAAAAAGGAGGAGAGAATGGGACAGTAGCTAGAAGAGCTTGCGATTTGGTCAAAAGAAATTGCTTTGTTTTATTTTTCTAAATGGAAGAAATTTGTGATGGAATGATCCAATGTGTAGGGGAGGAAAAACAGATGTAGGAGGGTGAAGGCAGAATTGGTGGATCAGTGTTCTTGAGAGGCATGAAAAAACAACAGATGTCTACTTAAAAAACATACGAAACATTTTAGAAGCCCTGGGTTTTCTAAGAGCCCAGAGTAAAAATAACTGTTGTCCTATGACCAACATTATTAAAAAAGAGAAATTGAAGAATGAGAGGCCCTAAGGGATAGAATGCTGATGGAGTAGGGATTCTGACTTGACTCTAGATTTTAATCACCAATGGCATTCATTCAGACATGTGTGCATATACAGTGACAGGGCAAGCATCTGCAATGTTTAAGGAGTCTCCTGGGGAAATAATTCATTCCAAAGGAAGAGAATACAGAGCTGTTACATATGAGCTAGAAACAGGTCAAGAGGAAAGAACAATTAATAAGCATCATGCTGGTCACTCAGATTTAGTCTGTGATTCACCCCCCACAAACCTATGTTAGAGCACTAGGGGAAGAGGATTTAAGAATTTAAAGCTCTATTTCAATAAACAATGATCACAAAACAACCCTATCATAGTACTCATTTGCTGATGACCATATGAAAAAGGAGAAAAGCCTTGCTCTCACAAGATGGAGCATGACTTCAGTGTATTGTAGCTGTAGGATCTCTTCGTGTGGACACACCACTGTGATGCTGCACATCGGCAGCAGTGGCAGTGATCGGGTATGGTCAAGTGACTCCACGGGAAGCACAGATACGGGCTACAGACATTGTCCAGGGGACCAGAGGAGGAGAGAATCATGACAAACAGAGGTAATAGCTACTATGGCTTTTTTTTCATTGAGTTTATCAGTACATTTTAGGTATACAGTACAGTTACATTCATCATTGGGATCTTGTACCTTTACATGACAGGTCTTGGTTCTCATTTTTTCCCCTTGTCCCTGCCTTCCCTTCACCACATCTACCCTTCCCTATTTACAAAGACTTTGACAAAACAAGAACCAAGATATATCATGTAAAGGTACAAGATCTCAGTGATGAATGTAACTGTATTGTTTACTTTAAATATACCAATAAACTTAATGGGAAAAAAGAGACTGTTTCCATTTTTTCATTTTCTCATACTTTTTCTTTTCCCTTCTTTCCTTTCCCCTCTCTTCCCCACTTTCCCTACTCCTTTAGCCCTTTTCATCCTATTTCACATTATCACTTTTATACTATGACTTCTTTATGTGTCAGATCACCTAAGAATCTCCTAGAAACATTGATTTGAGACTTTGAGGGTAGCTAAAAGTATCACAGTAGAGGGTTAGGGTATAATCAATCAATAAAATACTATTTATTACTATAATGTGGTTCAATTTTATCTTGTTATAAAATTGCAATCACATATAAACCTGGTGAAGAAAATAACAAAGAAACGTGACTGAAGAGAATGGGCTGGGTTGAGGTATATGCAGATGATAGAGGCATATACAGCCAAGAACAGAAAAGAAAAAAAGGATATACCAGGAACATTCAGATACTTAAATACTTGCAGCTTGTTCATATTATCTATCTTTGTTTTGTTTTACAAATGTAACATATAAACTGGGTATTATAAGCAACTCCTTGGAAGTAATTTGCAATCATTCTAAACAATTATGGTTACAGATATAACATGCATTCATTCTTGAAAGCTTAGAAAATATACCTAAGCACAAAGAAGAAAACAAAAATTCTAAATGGAATATGGTCCTAGGAGCAATAACAGTGCACCTCAGAATCAGCTGGAAATACAACTGTTTGGATCTAACCAAGATCTAACAAATGAGGAACTCATGAGTTGGAGTCAATCTATGTTCCAACACTCCCTTTAGGTGATTTTGTTTGTTAGAGAATCACATACTTTGCAGTTCTAGAAGAGTTAAATTAGAAATAACTGGAATAACAGGCAGACATTTTTTAATAGTCAAAGATAATTAGTATCAGATAAAAGCCATTTAAAGTAAGTCTATTGAGGAATCCTGAAAAAAATAAAATAATTTTTTTTACAGGGACATGACTTGAAAGTAGAAGAGAGATTTTTAAAGAAAAGGAATGGAATTGGGGGAAGGGGGAGTAAAGGAAAAAGGAGTTAATGGCAGTTGAGGTAGTCATGGTATATTATATTCATATAAAAATATGCCAAAACAAAATCCACTGTTCTGTATAACTAATATGCAGCAATAAAATAATAAAGTGAATCTAATACTGCCATATTAGTGTTTTATTACTCAAAGCAAAGTCCAGAGACCAACAGAGTTCACATTCCTGGGAGCCTGTTAGAAATGCAGAATCTAGGGTCCCTGCCCTGACCTAATTAAATCAGAGCAGGCATTTTAACAAGATTTCTAGGTGATCCCTATGCACATTAATACGTGAGAAGCTTGGTTGTAGAAAGTGATTTTAAGGTATTTGTTAGAGTTCCTTTGCCTTAAGATGGCTGCCACGTGGCATAGCAGCCTCCATGTTAAGATATGACTTCTCCCAACAAAGAACAGGCTTCTTCTCATCATGCCTCTTCTTCCATCAAGAATAACCCAATACTTGCTACCTCCTAACAACTAGTGATGTCACAAGCCCCTCCTAGTGATGCCACAGGCTCCTCCAATCTCTTAATACTACCTCATTCAACTCCACCCCCGCTCAGGCTAACCCCATCCCACTTGTATAAAAGAAGCTCCGTTCTGCCAAGTTGCTTTTTTCTCTTTTGTTCAGAGGCAGCTCAGCAGATCCTCCTTGCAATAAAGGCTTGTTATGTTTCTGGTCTGGTTCTGGTTTTCAGCTCTTTTTACCTAACAGTATTTCATTTGGAATGAAATTTAAAAATCATATTTTGGTTTTTCTTTTGTACAAAATTGTATGACAGTGAAATTCAACATCCTCCACCACTTTGTGTTCAGCTTTTGTAGTACTATCAATCATAACTTTTGTGGCAAAAATAATTTGAGAGCTTTATTATTTTCCAGAGGGCTTCTTTTCATTTTTTATAATCAAATCTTTGTCTTGTGACATATGCATCATCTTCCCTGTTTATTTCTTAGTAGATTCTCTCAGCTCTAACACCTCACTTGTCAAAAGACAGCTTTTGATGAACCTGTAGTTTCCCAACATCGTGTTCATTGACTTCATGAAACACACCTTGTTTTTAAAAACAAACCCACTTTAGGTCAATTTCCATTACATTTGTGTACATTTACATCCAACATTCAGGGAGCAGCTTCCTGACAGGCATGTTGACAGGATGGGTGGGAAAGGAAGCCAGTGTTAAGCTGGAAAATGTTTGCACAGGGACTAATTTGATAAATGGACTGGTCATTAGTGAAAATATCTGTATTATAACTATTTACTGTCTTAGGTATCATAACTGGGTGGGCAGGCTAATAAAAATCCAGATAGTAATCACCTAATATTGAGTGTTCATTACTGGGTAATAAGAGTCCATGCAATTTTTATTTCCTTCTTTGTGCTTATTTCTATATTTTTATTTCTTTGGTACTGGAGATTGAACTATGGACCTTGTGAGGCAGGCAGCAGAACCACTAAGCTAAATCCCCGGCCCTCTACTTTCTTGAATGAATATGTATTATTTCTACTAGCAGGAAAAAAATTTGTGAACAATTTCTAAACTTGACATACAATTTACATTTAATAAAATGCATAGAGATTTAATTGTTCAGAATTTCAACAGTTGTATACACTGTTGTAACCACCACTCCAAACAGGATATGAAACATTCCATCACCCACATGTTTTTTTGTACCCATTAAAGACAGAGATTAACCTAATACAGCATTCCTTCTGTGATGCACACATGGACCTCCAAAGGCTTTCTCACTTCTCCAGTGGTTTCAACGTGTTAGCAAATGTACGTTTTCATTGATCAACACTTACGTATACAAAGGTGGTCAATGCTGCCTTCTGTTTCTTTTCATATACCCCTTGTGTATTTCTAATTCATACTAGGAATAGAAAAGGAGAAGAATGTTTTCCTCCCATAATATCCCCTCCCCAATACACTTACTTTTCCTCTTTTTCCTTCCTGCTTTGAAATAGTTCCTGTGCTACCTACAGAAGATTCTATTAAAATGTAAGCTTTATCTTTGCAAAGGCAGACAAAAGTCTCCAGATAGGAAAAGGTTGAACCCTTCTACCCCATACCATGACCCCCCCACACACTCATACTTGTCTCTCAAATGTATTTGTTCTGGTTTATGGTCATGACAAAAATAATGCTGATTAAAGTATAATTAAAAATAATGCTGATTAAAGTATAATTTAAAATAATGATGATTAAAGTATAATTAAGGAGTTGAGGATGTAGATCAATAATAGAGTACTTGCCTAGGACTCAAGACTGAGTTTGATCCCAGGACACTAAAACTAAATAAGTAAAATAAAATAAAAAATAATTAAGTTCAAAACACACAAAGAACTTTCATAAAGGTTGTCTAATTTTGTAAACCTTCCTTGCAAAACTCCTTGAGTTCTGTGGGGGAAAATTAGTACGTATTTATTTATACACTCATTCTTTGTTTATTCACAGATGGCATGGATTTGTGTATATTTATATATACTATATGCCAGGCAAAATACTACCAAAATTAAGTAGCAGTGTCACTAACAATGGCAAAAAAGGAATAGTCTTTCAGCAAACTTACTGTCTAGTATGGGAAATAAATGAGTGAATAGATGAATATAATTCAGAATATATTAATTCATGCAGGTATGAGTACAATGAGACCAGATTAATTATAGTAATGAAAAAAATTGGAAACTATCTTGCAATAGGAAAGTGTTAAATATTGCACAGCTGCTTAGTGGAATGCTTTGCAGGCATTAAAAGTTACTTTTTGGAAGATATATTCATAGATATATTAATAAAATAATTTAAACTAAATATGGAGAGGGAGAGAGAAAGAGAGAAAGGTGAGAGAGGAGAGGGGAAGGAGATGAAAAAGAATTAAGGTGTATTATAGACATGTACCAACTCCTCAGGAGGAATGTAATCATTATGCACAGCAACATGTACTAATAAATTTTTTAAAAATTAAAAACAAACAACGAAGCCCTGCCAGTCAATTCTGGTACCACTTACTAGTATAGGGGGATCTTGTATGTCATCCTGGGCCACCCATTGGTTTGTCAAATCATCTTTTCTAAGAACCTGTAATAAACAGGTCTGGTTCAAACTTCAATTAGACTGTTCATCCACAGATGCCTGCTTCAATTCTTATTGAGCAACTAGTCTTTTATAATTGGACGCTAAACAAAATTGAAGCTCACTCACTACATGGCTAATGTACCCCAACTACTGAGTATATTTCCTGTGAGATTTGTTCTCATTATTCTCCTCCTCTTTAAGCAAATGAAAAAAATATATGACAATAAACTGTGTCCTTTAATAAACTTTGATCATCTTTTTATTTTAACCATATAAAAACTGTACCTGACTAATTATTTATATCCCATTGTGCCTGAGGAATTTCAACAAGCAGAGATGTTTGAACCAGAATAATGATAAACATATATGTTCTCAATTTATTTTCACCGTTGCTTCTCAGAACTATAAAAACATTTCTATTTTAAAATTGTTAAATGTTTCTCTTTTAATCTTTAAAAAATATTTATTACAGAAAAAGACACAATGCCATTAATTCCCATCAAAATACTCCCCCTTGTTTTGGACATACTTATCCTATTGTTCTTGCCACTTTTTGAGGTGCTTTTATTAATACATATTCTCAGTACATAGGATTACATTCACTGTAAGAGATTGGTACATGTGCATATTTCAATTCCCTTCTTTTTTCCTTCTCCCTCCATCTCCCTTTTATTTTTCCAGCATCAGATACATTTATTTATAAGAACTTATGAAGTTAATTATCATATATACAGACTGAAAGCCAGACTAATAGGCCAAAGAACATATAAACCATGTAAGACAGTTAATACTTAGGTACACTTTTAGATGTCATCTTGCACTTTATTTATCTGTTGAGTTTTTCATATAAGAGAAATCATGTGATATTTAAGGTTGTATGTCTGAGTTAAATCACTTAACATTATGGTATCAGGTACATCCATTTTCCTACAAATTATTAAAATTTATCCTTCTTTATGTCAGGTTAGTTCTCCATTGTGTATACGTAACATTTTTTAATCCATTCATCTGTTAATGAATGTATAGGCTGTTTCCAAAATTTAGCTATTATGAATTGCACTGCTATAAACATGCATATGCATACTTCATTATGATTTTATATCTTTAACTCTTTTGGGAAGATACCTAGAAGGGGAATAGCTAGCTTAAATGGAATTTCTACTTTTAGATTTTTGAAGACTCTCCATATTCATTTCCACAGTGCTTGTATCAGTTTATAGTCCCACCAACAATGAAGAAAGATTCTTTTCTCCCCACAGCCTTGCCAGCCTTTGTTATTGGTTGATTTTTTTTAATTCCATTAAGTTTATTGATACATTTTAGGTATACATTATGATCACATTCATCATTGGGAATTTGTACCTGTACATGATAAATCTAGGTTCTTGTTTTTGTCTGTTTGTTCATTTGTTTGGTACCAGGGATTGAACTCAAAGCAGGTAGAACCACTGAGCTAAATCTCTGGCCTTCTAGGTTCTTGTTTTTTCCCCTTTCCCCTTTCTTCCCTTCCACCCCTTCACCCCTCCCTATTTATAAAAACTTTGTTTTCGTTTTTCCTTCTCTTCTCATATTTTTTCCTTCCCTTCTTTCCTTTTCCCCACCCCTCTTCCTAGTTCCCCTTCCCCTTTGGACCTTTTCTTCCTATTTTATATTATGTATTATACATTTTGGTCCTCATTTACTCTTGCAGTTTCTCATATCAGAGAAAATATTTGGTATTTACATGTGTGTCCTATTTATTTCACTTAAAATGAGTATGGCCTCAGTGTGCATCCATTTAGCTATAAATGTCTCTAGTTTATCAATCTATATGGCTGAGTAGTTCTCCATTTTATTAACAAAGAAAACACATTTTTTTGGGGTACCGGGGTACTCAGGACCTCACAGTTGCCAGGCAGGAACTGTGACACTCAGCTAAATCCCTGGCTAAAAAAAACCCACATTTTCTTTATCCAGTTACCAGTTGATGGGCATTTGGGCTGTTTCCAAGATTTAACTATTACAAACTGCCGCTATGAACATGGGTGTGCATATATCACTGAGGTATGAAGCTTTTAAAACTTTGGGGAATATTCACAACAGGAGAATAGCTGGGTCAAATGGATCTCTAATCCCAGTTCTTTGAGAAATCTCTGCACTGATTTCCATGGTGATTGCACCAATCTATACTCCCACCAATAGTGGAGAAAGGTTCCTTTGTCCCTACATCCCCCTCAGCATTTGTTGTTGATTTCTTGATAGCAGCCATTCTTTCTGGAGTGAGATGGACTCTCAGTGTTATTTTCATCTGCATTTCTTGAATGATCTGTGATGTTGAACATTTTTTCATACATTTATCTGCTACTTCTATTTCTTCATTTGATTAATGTCTATTCATTTCAGAAGCCCCCTTTTGGATTGGGTCTTTAAATTGGGAGTGACTGATTTTTAAAAGTTCTTTATATATTCTAGACAGTAGACCTTTGTCTGAGGAATAGCTGGTGAAGATTTGTCGCTACATTGTAGGTTGTCTTTTCACTCTGTTGGTGGTTTCTCTTTTTGAGCAGAAGCATTTTAATAAGATGAGGTCCCAATGGTTGATTCTTTGTGCTAGTTCCGGTGCAACCAAAGTTTTGTTCATGAAGTCCTTTCCTACATGGAGTTGTGACCCTCACTGTCTTTTTCCAGGATATTATTTAGAATTTTGTGGAATGCTGGGTTGGTATTCATGAAGTTCCTCATGTGTACTTTGTCATGAAAATATCTTATTTCTCCATTGATTTTGAAAGATAGTTTTGCAAGGTACATAGATCTGGGTTGGAGGTTGTTCTCTTTTAGAGCTTGAAATACTTTGCTCTAGGCTTTTCTTATCTTGAGGGTTTGTGTTGAGAAGTCTGCTGTAATTCTGATGGGTTTTCCTTTGCATGTGATTTTTTTTCTTTTCTCTAACTGCTTTTTTTTTTTTTTGTACTGGAGGTCGAACTCGGGACCTTGTGCTTGTGAGGCAGGTGGCAGAACCACCGAGCTAAATCCCCAGCCCTCTAACTGCTTTCAATAGTTTGTCCTTCTGTTGGGTTTCTGGAATCTTGGCTATTATATGCCTAGGTGTGTGTATGTGTGTGTGTGTGTGTGTGTGTGTGTGTGTGTGATTTGCACCATCTCCTGCTTTTTCATTGATTCCAATCAGTCTTATGTTATTCTTCTTTACATCATCTGATAGCTGATGGATTGTTTTTTCATGTTTCCTTGATTTTGATTTTGATTTTTTTTTTTTGGTATGGGGGATAGCACTTGGGTCCTTGATCTGCAAGGCAGGTGGCAGAACCACTGAGCTAAATCCCTGGCCCTTTCCTTGCTTTTTAAAGAAATCTTTCTTTTTCTGCTCATTAACTACAATCCTGTCTTCTAGATCTGATATTTTGTGCTCATATTGGCTCATTCTGCTGCGTATACTTTCAATGAATTTTTTAATCTCCTGGATATTTATTTGTTTGAATCTGTTTTATGGATTCCTTTTATTTCCTGTGCTGGGCCTTCATGGATTCCATCATGTTCCTGAGCTCCTCTATTTTTTTTAAAATCTGTGTCTGCTCTAGAATTATTGATTGTGTCTTTCACAATGTTCACTATCTCTTTTTGTTAACTGACAAATTATTTCATTTTTTCCAAATCCTCTTTTGTTGCCAGTGCAGAGAGTCCAGGTGGTTGAGTTTCAGGTTGTTCCATCTCTTTGCCCCCTAGATTTCCCTTTGGTGATCAGAAAATGTGGGTTTGCATCTTGTTTAGGTGTCTCCTCATTTCTATTTGTTGTTGTTATTGTTGTTTTTGGTTTGATTCCTGGGTTAATGCCAATTTTCTTTTGCTCTGGGGTGGACCTTTGGGGAATGTTACCTGGAGTTTTCACCACTGCCTCTGGTTGTACAGGCCTCTCCCGTTTCAAGTCCAGGACTCTCTGATTTTTACCTTCCTTCCTTCCTTCCTTCTCTATCTCTTCTCTCTTTCTTTTGTTCTTTCAGGGATTGAACTCTGGACTTTGCACTTATGAGTCAGGTACAGTGCCACTGAGCTAAATCCCCAGCCCTCTGGTTGATTTCTTGATGGTAGCCATTCTTTCTGGAATGAGATGAAATCTCAGTATTGTTTTAATTCACATTTCTCAAATGGACAATTACGTTGAACATTTTTCATGTATTTATTGGCTGTATTTCTTTATCTGAGAATTATCTATTCATGTCAGAAGCCTAGTTTTTAATTTGGGTCTTTAAATTTGGAAGCTCTAATTTTTTGAGTTCTTTATATAATCTAGATATTAGTCTTTTGTCTGAGGAAAAGCTGGCATAAAGATTTTTCCCATTCTATAGTTTGTCTCTTCACTCTTTTACTGATTTTCTTTGCTGTGCATAAAAAATTTCAAATATTAATAAGTGAATAGAAGCAATGTATCAGTGTGTTCAACTTGCCTCTAACTTAGTTTAAAGTATTTTTAGTATATATTTTATATTCCTGATTATTAAAGTAATATTCCTACAGAAAAAGGTAAAATCAGGATTATTCTGTCATGCTTATTTTTTAAAATTTTCACTTCATGCAGTGGGTCTAATATGTAGTATTTTCAAATTTAGTATTTAAATGTTTACCAAAAAAATATATATACATGCAGATTTAAATAGTCAAATAGTATGATTGAGTTTATACTGAAATAGAATACTTTCCTCTTCTATTCCTCCCAGTCTGATTTCTATTCCCCACAGATAAGTGTTGACTTAGTCTATTCAGATGATTATTCAATAGATTGATTAATCTAGAAATGACAGAAATGTGTTGCTTGGATCTAGAGGCTGGGGAGTCAAGTCAAGTTGCTGGCAGATTTGGTATATGGTGAAGTCTTATTCCTCAAAAATGGAGTCTGCTAACTGTCCTCACAGAGAGAAAGGGCAAAGGGTTATTAGGGCACGATTTGCAGTCAGTCCCAAGGGCTCTACCCTCATGACCTCATCACCTGCCAAAAGCTACTCTTAATGCTATGCAAACACACTGGAGATTATATTTCAGCACAAACATTCAAACATTGACACAAACATTCAAACTATAGTAAACACCTTTGAAACGTTTTAGGTATTTTAGGAATGTATAGTTCATAATGCAAAATAATAAATGACTACCTCTATTTAAAAATTTTTAAAATTTCAGTGTTCACTTTAATTTGCCAGCTTCTGTTGGGGCTCTGCATTTTTCTGGCCTATGTTACCACATAAATAAATATCATTTAAAATAATCCCTTGGGCCTCTCTTTCCATCCTTTGCTGCATCCTCCAGGAAAGAGTGACTGGCTAGTGAAAAGGCCCACCTAGGTGTCTTCCTATCTCCTTGGATGCTACTGCCTGAAGCAAGCTGTCTTCAGCTCAGCTTTTCAATTCGGTGTATGTTTGGGACAGAGACTGCCCTGTGCTAGTGAAAGAGGGACTGACTGCTTAACTCATAGTTGAAATCCCAGGAAGCTCACAGCCCATGCTTAGTCCAGGTTGTGTTTGACGGAAGCTAGTAACCACTACCTTGTGTCTCTACCCACCTCTAAGATCACTGCTGTGACGACAACTTCCTTCCTACTGACAGCTTCCCACTTCAATCCAGGTATCTCTTTGTTTCACCACAGGAGGGTTTTCTCTGGCCCTGTAGGAGCTCTTAGTTCTAAAGTGGAATCAAAAGTGTAGAAGAGTAAACATTATCTTCCATAAATGGGTCCAGCCTACCTGTCCTCTGATGGGGAAATGGTAAGATATGTTTTACATCATTTCTCAGGTCTTCAGTGTGACTGATTTATGTACTGCATGCTTTAATTTCTTTCCTCCCTTCTCGGTGTCTCTTTCCTATATTCTCAATGTACTTCCTAAGATCACTTTCCCAAAAATCTTCTCACACTCAAGACTCCTCTATCATTAATGAAGCTTGATATTTTGATCTTAATCTTCTTATTTCTATCTCCCAGTTGATTCCATACAACTTCTTGTTTGGAAGATGATCTAAACCTATCTCATCGCCTACGCGCAACTCACATACAACTGCCTAATCCCTATACCTCAAATACGGTAGTATAACTGGTTTTGGGTTAAATTAGTATTACATAATTATGTTGTTATTACTATAAACATGAGTCTTATCTACATGTATACCAGATTGTTCTTCCTTCTTAGAATAACTTTGTCTATGAAACCCCTCTGACATGGCTAATCACATCTGACAACTAACTTATCAAGCCCCATTTCTTTGCTGACATTGTTTCTACCTCCAGTCCAGCCTGGACTGTTTGCTGTTCAACACGCTTCGCAGGTTTTTACCTTCATCACTGGCATCATGAGCTATCCCTTGGCTTTTTTCTAATGCCAAGCCCCTATTCCTCCTTTCTTAGCTTACACTTTCATTTCAGTGGACTCAACAATTCCCAGGAGCTCTGTGAGAAGGGGGAGATGAGAATAAATTAGTATTTGTTCATTGCTTGTCTGAAAAATATTTTCATGCTTTATGAATAGAATTTGGACATGTACAAAATTCTACTTAGAATCATTTTCTTTTAACGTTTTGAAGCTTCATTCAGTTGTCTTTTAGAGGCTGGGGATTTGGCTCAGTGATTCTGACCCCTGCCTTGCAAGCGCAAGGTCCCGAGTTCAGTCCCTGGTACTACAAAAGAAAGAAAGAAAGAAAGAAAGAAAGAAAAAACTAATAGCTTTAAAGGCTGCAGATTTAAAGGCTGCAGATTTAGTTCAGTGGTGCCACTGCCTGCCTTGCAAGCACAAGGTCCCAAGTTCGATGCCTGGTACAAAAAAAAAAAAAAAAAAAAAAAAAAAAAATTACTCAGTTGTTGTCTTTTAGTTGCCAGTGGTTGCTATTGAACATTCTGATCCCATTCGGATCCTTCATCCTTTGTGACATTGCTTTTCCTTTCAAGAACTTTTTATATATACTTCTTTAAAAATTCTTGGTTTTCTGAAGTTTCATTATATTGCTCCTTGACTTAGCTTTTTTGTTTGTTTGAAGGACTGAGATCTTTCTATTTGCAAAGTTGTGTCATTCAATTATGGGAAATTTGCTTATATTTCTCTGATTTTCTTCTTTCTCTTTGTTTTTTGACCTTTCTAGGAAATAGACTTGACCATATTTTCAAACTTTCTTTTGACTTTTTAATTTATACCATCTTATTTTTTAATGTTCAAAAGCTATTTACTGGTCTCTGAATATTCCTTAATTTTTTTTTGTGTGTGACAAATATCATACTTTTTATCTTTCTGAGGATATCATTACAGTTTTTGTTTATGTCTTCTTTACTCCCTCAATTATATTCAAGTTGTCTCAGAAGTTTCTTGGTCTTTGCCTTTCATGTTAAAAACTTTCCTCAAAAATCTGGTGATATTTGGTTCTTCTCCCTAAGAGGAAGCTACTAAAATTCTTACTGAAAGTCCTGTTTGCATGTCTGGGGGTTGTTTTCATGTTTTTGTGTTTGTGGACTTCACTATATGGTAATTAGGCAGAAGTCTGATAGTTTTCTGGAGACATTTAAACTGTCCATATATAAAGGTGTTTTCTCCTGGAACAGCCAGCTTTCTTACAGAGGTGATCTACTGTGTTCTACCTTTGGAATATACATCTGGCTTCCAACACACTGAGAGTCAATCAGGAAGAGGGGGGAAAGTCTTGCCTTTCTACTGTGCACTTTAACCTAAATCTCTCCCACAATCATTTTGCCTAGACATGGCCCCTCTGTTGTGCTTAGGGTCCCTAAAATCACTTCTGGAACATAAGCTGCTAGGTAGGGATTCTGCCTCTTCTGATGGAGCTGTGATAAATGTACTTGGCATGAAAATCTGATTCTATCCACAACTTGTTTCTTAGAATAAACTTTAGAAGTTATATTATTAGATTAAAAATACAAAGGGAGGGCAGAGGTAAGGGGAAAAAAATGAGAATCAAGACTTGCCATGTAAAGGTACATGATCCCAACAATGAATGTAACTGTACTGTATCCCTAAATGTACCAATAAACTTAATAAAAAAAAATAGATTAAAAATACATGAGAAGATGGTCTTTTAAAACGATTTGTGCTTGGCATGAAAATCTGATTCTATCCACAACTTGTTTCTTAGAATAAACTTTAGAAGTTATATTATTAGATTAAAAATACATGAGAAGATGGTCTTTTAAAACGACTTTTATAAAATTTGTTAAATAATTTGTTAGATTGTTTACATTTAAACTTACCCCTGGTATACCAAAGGACCTGTCTTATTACCACATTACATACATTCATTCATGCATACACTCTCTCTCTCTCTCCCTGTTTTTAATTCACAGGTGAAAAATAGAAACTTGACTTTTAAGACATTTGTAATAATTAGACTGAGTGCTTTTGTATGTTTATCAGTCATTTGTATGTCTTGTTTCAGGAAATACTTTTCAAGGTTTCTTATAGGTGAGAAATTAAAATAAACAAGAAAAAAATACCAAAATGCTTCTTTGGCTCTTAGAAAAGGTTTCCTTCATAATTGTTGCAAATGGAAGTAAAAATAATACAGTGAAATACAAATACAGAAAAATAGTTGAGTTTAACCAAGATTTCTCCTTTTAATTTTTTTTTTTAGGTACCAGGGATTGAACTCAGGACCTTGCTCTTGTGAGGCAGGAGCAATCCCACTGAGACAAATTCCTGACCCCTCTCCTTTTACTTCTAATAGATTCTAGTATTTATGATCTATATTTCTTTTAAATAAGAGAAGATACTCTTACTCTTATGAAATAGCTCTTACTACATAACTCCTACCAAGCATCCTGTAAATTTTCTGAACTTTTGCCTGCCTATAGAATTATTAAGTAATGTCCAGTGTTTATTGATGAAATAGCAGTTTAGCAAAAACAATCACGGATGTTTTAAGTAAAAGGGAGCAAGTACTGGACTTAAAGTAATAAAAATCATCTAAATAACTTTTGGCAGTTTCATAGTTATTGTTGAATTGTGAAAACCTGATCAGAGGGTCAAGAAATAACTGGAGAAAATAAAGGGATTTTCCTAGAAGGAGAACCCCTAAGTAGAAACACTGTCCATCAGTGAATTCTGCTTTTCAGAAACAGTGAACAACCTTAGTTTGGCTATTGAGTCCAACCCCCGCCTCCCCTTGAGTTGTCCTAATGATCTGGATGTTGTAAAGCATTCATTTTAGGCATCATGAACACAATTACCCCAGTGACTTCATCCATACTCAGCTGCATGCCACTGAAAGCTAACAGATAGTGGCTGTGTTTGTAAACTGAGCTTGAGAAAAGACTGCTCTCCTTGGTAAATTTACTTTTCTTACACTATTCAGCACATGAAGAGTGCTCAGTAGATACCAGTGACATTCTCTGAAAGGATTTAAAGGCACAGAGAAAATGTAGCTTGGGGCACGTTTTTTAAGGTGTTAAAAAACTTCAGCACATAGCTAGCAGCCAGTTACTTCAGCAGTATTTGCCAATGGTCTGACTGGGTTGTTTGTAAAGTTCCCAGATCAATGAAACTAGAAAGTTAAGAATTTGAGCTCTGGATTTTGACAAACATAGATTTGAATTCCAGTTCTACCAGTCACCAGGGATTGAATTAATTGCTTTAGTAACTTGCTTAATCCCTATGTGCTTATTTTGTTCATACATAGAAAATGGGAATCTTATATTGCTCTTACCTCATAGAGTTTTTGTAAGCTTCATTGCATATGAATGTTTAACACACTGCCTTGTGGGTAGTGCATTCAGTCTTAGCTGTCATTATCTTAGGCAAATCTTACTCATTATGTCTATTAGCCTGTATTGATTTATGAAAGTTGGCATGTGATTGTTCAAAAATATAACTTTTTAAATACCAAGAGAGATGTGAGTGACTCAGGTGATTTCTCAAGAGATACTAAAGAAATAAACATTTTACTTACTTCTTTGAACATAGCACTCGTGAATCTCAGCTTGACAAATCATTGCTCTCCAGTACAGTGTGGGACAAAGGAAACTGCTTAGCAACAATCACAGAGGGAGTTTAAAAAGCTTCTCTGAAACTGGGTGGCTTTTGATTCTTCCTTGGAGTACCTTGTTAGTGAACAGGCATAAAGAAAAATCCCAAGATTAAAAATAATAATGTATGTGATTTTTAAAAAAGGTAGCAGAGATTGAACATGTTGATTCTGAACCAAACTGGCAGAGATGGATTTGGAAAAGCCTTTGAGTATTTCAGTATTTTGAAAATTTCACTCTTCCCTTTGAGACATCTCCCTTACCAGGCCCTTCAGATGGAGGTGCGGGGACAAGCAAGAGATGGCAATGGGGCAGGAAGGGGGCAAACCTACAAGCGAAACTGTAAAATAGTTTGAAATAATGATCATTAGTTTTGTGGAGGGGCTTAGGTAAGTAAAGTTAATGTAGTTGCTGAATCTCTTCAAGGGGAGTCATGGGAAAAGAGAAGCCCTGCCCAGACCTTTGGCTAAGGCTTGTTTTTGACTCATTCAACAGTCATGACAGAACTGCGAATAAAGATGTAAGAATCAAGAGGTGAAACTCTCTGTCCTTTGCTTAGATATCAGCGTGTGGGAAAAAGATGAGGATAAGGATGATAGAGATCTTTAATACAGGACTTTTATGAGCTATATATACAGTGAGAAACAGAACAAAACTGCAAGCCTAATTTGAACTTATATGGCTCCCAAACCCTAGTTTTATTGGAGCAGTTCCATTTTTATCTTAAAACAATATCTTGTTGGGAGGAATCTTCCATACAAACAAACAAACAAAGACTACAGTAATTGATAATATTATGTATGACTATAGCATAGTGTAGTGTTTACCAGTATAGACTCTGGAGTTAGACCACCTAGGTTCAGGTGCAGTTGTATTTGTGTGACAACTACTCAATATCTTAGTGCCTGTTTTCTCATATATAAAGTGGGAATGATAATAATACTACTTCATAAAGCTTTTGTAAGAATGGGGTTAATTAATAGATGTAAAACATGTAAAATATTATTCTTGATAATCGAACATATGCATTTGACACACATTTTCTCTTGAAGTCTCAATAATAACCCTGTAAATATTGTTACCTTCATTTTATAGATGGGAACTACTAGATTTTGGGGTCTGAAATACCTTGATTTGAATTCTACCTCTTGTTTGTCTTTTTATAAAAAAAGACTTCAAACTGATGCTCAGAATGTAATACCTTGACCTTATGCTTACTGTTAGGACTGAATGAGTTGATGAATGTAATGCCCTTTGTATGATGCCAGACAAACAACTGCACAACTATTTCTCTGTCCATCTCTAGAAAGCACTGTTCACATCATAATTTATATAACTAAAGTTCTAATTTCTTTTCTGGATACTAGAGTCTTTGTTTAATAATATTTAACTTCTTTTTGTGTACTTTCAGTGAAAAACTCATTACTTCACTGAGTGGATTGTTATTTTTGAGGATTTTGCATTGTTAGAATGTACTTCGTTGTGGTGATCTAAAATCTGTCTAGTTAGACTATGGCTCCACTCAGACTACTTCTGTTTTTTTGAATGGCATAGAAAGAGCCTAATAATAAGGTACTTGTAGTCCTTATGCAGATTGGGTGAGTGAGAGTCATGGACCGAGAATATTTATGGATAAATTTCAGGGCTCTATGAACTTAGATGGGGGGAAATGATACCTTTATTTTTACTTAACTAAATTAAAATTTCCTTCAATCATTGAATGGAGGCATGGACTGCAGCAATTTTAATAGTTCCTATAACTATAAAAAATCATAAGGGCTGCAGATTTAGCTCCGTTGCTCTGCTGCCTGCCTGCCTCACAAGTGCAAGGGTCCCAAGTTCAATACCCAGTACAAAAAAAAAGAAAAAAAAATCAGAAGTATTTTTGTATCATATCTCAGTTGTCCCAGAAATCTTGAAATAATAATTTATGTTCAGTTTAGCTTTGCAGTTTCAGAGTTTATTAGGTCTGCAGCTCTATGCTGTTATTTGCATTAATAAAAACATATATTATTGTACTAAAAATGGTTTTAAAGTACTTTAATAACTGTGCCAATATAATTGGTTTCTTGGTAACCCTATGTATTATAGTTAGTACATTTGTCTGAGAAAAGGTCCATTGGTTTCACTGGACCATCACCGGGGTTCAGCTTTTAGAAATCTTGGTCTATTCCTTCTTTATGGGTTAGGCTTTCAAATATTTGAAAACAGATCTAAATATTCTTAAGCTTTCTTTTTCTGGACTCAGAGTTCCTAGCATCCTATTTCAGGACATAACTTGTCATCAGGATGCTGCAGCCTGGGAGGGGGAGCAAGGGAAATGAGATCCTCCGCTGGAGAAAGGGAGCAGTTTCACAGGCACAGGGCCAGCAGCTGCTTCCGGCAGAGATGCCGTTGTAGAGCAGAGCACCGGCGGCAGAGAGGAGGCCACAGAAATGGTGGTATTTCAAGAGTACAGCCCACACGCCTGGGTGTGTTCAGGGGTGAAGCTGGCAGTGACATCAATTAGCAGAGGAGTCCCAACTGGCAAAGTTTAGAAGGGGAATAGAAGTCCCATGTGTCAGACATTATGCTAGGCAATTTACAGATATTTTTAGTTTCATCTTCACAGTAAACCAGTGTGGTCGGTTTTATTTCTCCTGTTCTCTACCTTAGCAAATCAAAGTTCAGAAAAGATTAAATTAACTTACTTTATTTTACCCAGATGCCCCAAAAACTAGGGAGAAAGGTAGAAAGTATTTGGAGAATTGAGATAGCTAATGAGCATGCTCTGGGGTGTGGTCAAAGGATTTCAACTATTTGGTAGTAGGGTGGAGGAAGGGCTGAACTAAGAGATTTTAGTTTTTAAAGTGACTCAGGGAATTAAGGAAGATACCAAGAAACACTCAGACACACTATATAAAGCAGAAACAATGTATGAGAACCATACCCCAAACAGCCTCTGAGTCTTGCAAGAGGAGAAGAGTACCCTGGCCCTTTCACTCTATGCCTTTGGTCAGCAGTTCCTTCTGGCTGATTCCTAAGAGCCTTCCCCTAAGACTCCACCCTCCCTACTTCCTCCTTTGGACAGCCTGCCAGCTGACCCTCTGTCTGGAAGAACTTCATCTGGTTTGTAACACTGTTCCTTGTTTTTCTGTCAAACAGTTTCTCCTCTCAGCCTGATGGAATTTAACAAAGGCACGCAGAACAAAAGCTTTCATCACCAGCTGAGATTATAGTGCCATACTTTGAACATTATTCTAAGGGTCCCTCAGCTTCACTGGTCCATGACAGGGTCCATGGCATAAAACTTTTAGAAACTCTAGTCTAATTCTTTGTTTATGGGAAAGGCCTGCAAATATTCGAATATAGACTCACAATCAAATGGCTTTAGCAAGTGTATCAATCGGGTATACAATATTTTTAAATCAGTTTTTACTCATTTAAAAAAACATACCTAAAGGCCCGGGGATTTAGCTCAGTGGTTCCGCAACCTGCCTTGCCAGCACAAGGACCCAAGTTTGATCCTGGTACAAACAAAACAAAACAAAAATCATACCTATATGTAATCCAAAATATTCAATGAGGTTTTATAACCTTAATCATATTATTTTCCTTTACATATTATGAAACCCACTTATACAAGTTATTTTGCATAGTCCATGGGAAAGATTTATTGAATGTATGTTAATACATCTGAAATGGTATATAAACATCATGGTATATAAAAGCAGCATTTAAATGACAAATGCTATTAACTGAAGGTACTCTGGGAGATAAATAAGTAAACAAGATATGCTCTCTGCCTTCAAAGAACTCTTCATGTAATTGTAGAGATGGTTATAATGCAGAAATGTTTATGAAGGTTTAAACAGTATTACAATATCACTGTCTTCTTTCTGGCTAGAAATAAGTTTTTAGAGGGCAGGAATTGTCTTTCCCAATTCCCTTCAACCCCCTTTCTTTTCATTAGTTCTTAAAAGTATTCATAGATTCTAACACACATATTTCACACATACTATAAGAGATGTCTAATAAATAAATATGTCAAGTGAATGTGCTGAACTCAACTGTTCTCATCAAATGTTTAAAAATGGTAGGCTTTAATAGGCAGTATTTAGCATGTGTCTGGGTGAACACTGTATGACTAATTCTCAAATAACATCAATTATTTATTGATTCAAATTAAAAGATTATTCTTTTAATAATCTCTTGGATGATGATGATATGATAATTAACCATATGTTTAACCTTTAGGGACAGTTGACTATTTACATCAGATGGTTTCTCTGAGTTTATTGTCTTCGTTTGCAATTGGCATTTCTGGGATAGATGATCTTCCAATTTTCAGATGGCTCTAGTATTTCTGTATTTCCCTGACACTGATGACATAAAGCTGCATTGGTTTGTAGCCAATCACTTGGTTTCACAATGGGAAATACCAAGATATTTTAAGAACTCTGTTATAGTATGGTTTTAGCATTTAAAAAATTGTGTACACATGTATGTATTACTGGTCAAGCTGAGAAAAATGCTCATATAAAATAAAAGGCCTCTGTAAGTTTACTGGCTGATTATGCTGGTAAACATCTTTTTTGCAGAATTTTCCTGCCTTTTGTTTAAATAAAATAATTCTCATCTTTATTAGCATATAAACTTTCAGCCATATAAATGAAAATTACTTTAGTCTGTATTTTGAAATAAAAAGAAATTCTTAATATTGAAAGAACCATGGCTTTCATCTTCAAAATATTTAAATGTACATTGTTAATATAAACTATAAATAGTTTGAAAACAAATCTATTTCTTAAAAATTAATTTCATTGAATCAAAATGCTAGGTTATTTAAAATGAAACTGCAGATATTAAAAAGATTTCTTGAAGTTCACAGAGCTTCACAAGTATAAAACAATATATCAACAATATATCAAAAGCATTAACTTTGGTTATTTGTGACAGTTCCCTAAGAAGGTAAAAGAATGACGTCAAAGCATTTTCTTTTAAGAAAATTAGAGTTCATCAATTATTGATATTGAGAATTTCAGTTAAGTGCCATATGTTAGGGTTAAGCCTTAACCTTTCTTGCACTGCAATTAAATCCAAGATAAAGATGTGGGAGGGTGGGTGGAGCCCAGCTGAAAGTCTAATAGTAACAGGGATATGCAGCAAAGGTGGAGAGGAAATCCCCACGCGGCCCAAGTCTTCTTTTATCTCCACACCCATATTCTTTCTTTTTTTTTTCTTTTTATTGAGTTTATTGGTACAATCTAGGTGTGCAGTACAACTACATTCATTACTGGGATCCTGTACCTTCACATGACAGGTCTTGGTTCTCATTTTTTCCCCTTGTCCCTGCCCTCCCCACTCCCTCCTACATTCATTACTGGGATCCTGTACCTTCACATGACAGGTCTTGGTTCTCATTTTTTCCCCTTGTCCCTGCCCTCCCTTCACTCCCTCCTCCCCTCCCCATTAACAAACTCTTTACTTCTATTTGTTCATTTTCTCATACTTTTTTCTTTTCCCTTATTTCCTTGCCCCTACCCTTCCCCCTTTCCCTCATATTCTTTCAAGATATACTGCCCAGGATCCAGTATAATCTTGATACATGACAACATAGCTAGGATTACCAGTTACTTACCTGTTAGAGGTGGTGTTTGAAGCTGTAAAATACACAAATATTCAAGAAGCTGTAATTCTCTAGCAGGACAATTCTTTGACTGGGCACTTTGGTGCTATTTTGCTACTTGTTACTGCCCATCAAACACAACTGAAAAGAACCAAAACCACCAATCAAACAAGCAAAAACAAAGTGTTGTTCAAATAATATTTACATCCAATCACCATTAGAAGGAAGAATAGCTCTGAAATATCAGTGTGATTTTAGATATTCCAAAATACTTTAAAATGCAGTGTAAATATCAAATTCTCTCAAAAATCTGAAGTCCTAGTAATAACTGCATATATTTTCAAATTGAAGTAGATAAAAATAACACCAAAACCCCTCCTTTGTAGGTCAGTGCTTGCTGCTGGGTGTGCTGTAATTATGTACACTAAATGAGCTACAGCTTGAGCTAATAGTACCATACTGAGTACTAGAAAGCTGTAATTATGCAACAACATAATGTGCACTTGGCAAGATTTTCAGTATTGGGGAATCTACTGTCAAATAGCATCTGGCAGAGTTAAAAGTTGAATTTAGGGGTTAGAATAATTGGTCTAGACTGAACTAATTTGTGGCATTGTGACATAAGCAAAATAAGTCATATGTCTATTAGATAGCCAAACTCAGTGATAAAAAACATATCTAGAAATAGTCTAAAGTCCTTACTTATACATTGCCTTACTTTAAAACACAAAGCATTTCCAAGATTGAACGCCTGCTACAGTGTGCCACACAACAAATAAAAAATCCAGAATGAGTAAGAAAGAATACTTCACTACCAATTGCTCATTATGGCACATCACATATAATTGTTTCTAAGGTAAATTTGTATCATAGAGAAATGCTATTGTTTAGATTTAAAATATCCCCCCAAATTCCCATGTATTCAGAGATGTACCTTTTGGAAGGTAGCTGAATAAGGGGGACGCTGTACTCATCAGTGAATTGATCTGTTGATGAATTCATAGCTGAATGTGCTGTTAGGAGGTAGGGCCTGATAAGAGGTAGGTCACTTGCTATGTGACCTAGAAGGGTGTATTCTTGTCTCCTGTTCACTCTCTCTGCTTCCTGGCCTTCGTGGGGAGAGCAGCTCTTCTTCTCCATGCCCTTCCACCATGCTCTATTTGCCTTGAACTAGACAACCATGGAATGAATCCACTGAAGCTAAAATAAACATCTGCTCCTTTAAGTTATGGTTGTTGGGTATTTTGTCCCAGGGATGGGAAAGTAATTAATGCAAGATATATACAATCTCCAATGAATTAAAAATGCCATTAATTACTCTTTTTTCTTTAATGATGACTGTATTAACCTATTTATGCCAAAGAGTACAATTTTTAAAATGTTTTCATGAAATTCATATATATTACCTAGAAAAATTCAAGGAACAAAAATTTGAAAAAAAAATCTTGTGTTCTATTGCTATGGGCAAATGTGTTCCAAATGTGGAACACTAGGCATTCAAGGGTTAAATCATTACTCTGTTGTTTTACTTGAAAATATTTCCATTAAATCTCCTATTTTCTCAAATTTTGTGATACAAAATACAGGATTACTTTATAAAGCTATTTCTATAATAAAATAACTTCCTCTAAAGGCAACTAGGATTTTTCCACTGTTGCAAACTTGTCTTTCCCTCTGCTCCATGTAATAGATACCGAGTATTCTGTTCCTTTCTTTTTTGTTGTTGTGGTTGTTATGGTTGATAGCAGCTTTTTTTACTAGTACATGCTTGCAATACCTATTTACTCATATGGAGTTGGTACATGTATATAACACAAGGGTTAATCTTAGTGTCTCAGTTGTATGACATGGCTCTGAATTCCATTCAGCTTATGAAAAGCTTTAGGTAGAAATGTGTTTGGTGATGTTTAAAGTGTGTGTATTCACTATTATTCTGATAGTAATTACTAAGGGGTTTCTTGTTTTTTTTAAACTATACAGAAATTTTCATTCTATTTCATCTGATAATTTTCAGAAACTTGTTTCTAAAGGCATTTAGGTTTCTTTTCAGTATTCTGAGACATTTCCGGCTTCTACATTCATGTTCTTGCATAGAAATCTTTTCCAAGTTTATTCAGATATTCATAGAGCATAATTGGATTTTTTCAGCTTAGAAAATTATGTGTATACTTTGATGGAATTACTCTCTTGAATCTCATTAAGCAATGAATTTGGATCATCAGGCAGCAGAAATCACTCTGACTTACCCATTTTTGATAAGTTATCATTTAGAAAGCTACTCAAAATATTTTTCCCTCTCTCTAATACTATGCTTAAATTTTCTTCCAATTGTGAGAATGTTCAGAGTTTAAGTATGGCTATTAAAGCAAAAAAATGCTAAAGAATATTTGTTACTACTCCACTTGTTGAGATAAAGCAGTACAAGTGGTTCTACTCTTTAATAACATAATACATTTCTAAAAATTTATTATATAGCTAAGAAAGGAATGAGCATATGAATAAGGAAATAAAAGATAGATATTTGGCAGAATTGAACAAACTAATTATCAAGCTGCAAAGCAGAACCCACATATGCCACCTATGCCATTAAATTAGCCTAAATGATTATTATAACATGCTCCATAAGGGTAATTTGCTATTGCTCTTGCTATACGTTGGTTACTAGAATGCTGGTTTCTTTTTATCTGTTTCAAGGAAATCATGCAGTTTCTTTTTCTTCTTTGCTTTCCTTCCTTTTTTCCTCTACCCTCCCTTTCATCTCTCTCTCTCTCCCTCCCTCTCTCTCTCTCTCTCTCTCTCTCCTCTTTGTTTAATTATTATTATTTTTTTGTACCAGGGAATGAG
This sequence comes from Fukomys damarensis, assembly GCF_012274545.1. NCBI lineage: Eukaryota > Metazoa > Chordata > Mammalia > Rodentia > Bathyergidae > Fukomys > Fukomys damarensis. The sequence goes on from NW_022900927.1 coordinate 40,397,409, forward strand.
CTCAGACCTTGTGCTTGTGAAGCAGGCGACAGAACCACTGAGCTAAATCCCTGGCTGTCTTCGTTTTATGTTTTGAAATGAGATCATCTCAGCTGAATCAACAGAAAGGCTATATAGATCTTATAAGAAAATTTAGAAGGAATGCTAGGCACAAGGACCACTCAAAAAAATCAATAATTTTCCTCTACATCAGCAATAATCAACTAAAAATATGACAAAATCTATGTTGCCATTCACAATAACAGCTTCACAAGTAACCAGAAAATGGAATAGATATTTAGATCACTGGAGGATAAAAAAGCATGGAACTAAAAGGCCAGAGCATTAAACGGAAAATGTGTACATTGATTTCTTCAGAAATTTTCACAAAATGAAGTATAACTTAGGATTTGTAGATAACTGCGACCAGAAAAAGTTATCCAAGCTTTATAGATAGGATGCTTTGGGAGGAGAGAGAAAGTTACATAGAAAGGGATTTGAGAAAAAACGCTTCAGGAGTCTCTGGTTTTTGGTTGTCTTGCAAGCGATTTCAGTTACTTTTCTCTCGTTGCTGAGACAAAATACCTGACACACAAAATTAAAGGGGGAAGACTTATTTGGCTTACAGTTTACAGAGATTTCAGTCCACAGTTGGCTGGCTGCAAGGCAGAGTGGCATATGGCACAGGGGTGTCACAGAGGAGAAAGTCCACTGTGTGCACAAGGTAGCAAAAGCAGCAAGGGACCTTAACAGCATCTTTCTGCCCCTTTTATCTTACTACTAAGGGCAGGTAGCACTCACACCCTTAATCCTAGTACCCTTGAGTCATTGTACCATGAATCAATTCCAGTGAAACACACTCTAGATCCAGCCACCTCTGAAAAAACCCAACCTGTGATGGCATGAGCCATAACACAAACCAGTTGCATTTTTTTCAAGGTTGTTGCGTAGCATTTTTTGGAAGGCAGAAATAACAAAGGTCAGATTTGTTTGTGGTCCATTAAAGTAAAATTAATGTCTCCCTTTAGGGCAAAGATTAGGCAGGCTTATTAGCCATTTAAAAAGATTTGTGTTCCCTAATTTCAGGGTTTCTCTCTTGTGACCTTCTTTGTGTCCCATTAGAAATTGGATTTCAGGGAACTGGCTCAAGAAAAAAGATGATATTTTGCCCACTGCTATTGCTGTGGATAATAAACTATCTTTTGTCTCTGACTTAGGAGCCTCATGTCTTATGCTAGTGTCCATGAAACTATAGCAAATATAGTAAAATATCAGTCCCTTCTGAGTCATCTCCAAGCCCAGACATATAAGTGGGTGGGTAAGAAAAAAAATCCCTAAAAAGATGTGCGGGATTTGCTTTGTCGGACTTTCTACTGGCAGATTGTGTTGAGTGAGTGTGGTGGGGGAAGAAGGATCAGGAAAGTTTCCAGAAGCCTACAGAGTTCTGAGAGCTCATCTTGGTTCCAGAAGCACACGATGTTTTCTTCATTTTGACCTGTTCACTGTAAATGATGAAGCTATAGAATTCAGGGGATAGAGGTCCTAGCTAAATCTCATGGAAACCTAAGTCTTTTCTACTTAAACTCTTCTGGTAATTACCCATGTCTTTACATAATTTTGAAATTACATTGGTGACACAAAATAGTTGGCAGTGTTTTTTCTTTCTTTGTAATATCATAGTTAATGGTGCCTTTAATTTGATAAAATGCCATATCTGATATTATTGGGCATCCATCTTAATTTATTAGAGTTCAGGGCTGTCTTAAATATTGTTTGGCAGATTAACTTCCTTTCGGGTCTAATTCTCTTAAGGATCTCTATATACAAGCAACATTTTACAACAAATTACAAATGCAGACACAGAATAATATCTAATGTTTTACATGGATAACAGACATAGGCAAGGATGTATATTGCTTACACACTAGGATGAATCCCTACCAGAGAGAGAAGAAAAAGGGTAAAAATCAAGAAGAAAATTACAGAACAGATCAAGGACGAATACGAGAAAGCACTTGCAAAGAGTGATGATGGTGCCATGCTAGCATGCCATGGTTAATTTGACTTGCTATACTCTGGATACAAATCTGAAAAAACACAAAGTTTAATTTTATATTTTACCAAATTCCAGCAAATAGCATGAAATAGTGTGGAACATGTAAAGAAGAAGAAAAACAAACAAATAAATAATAAAACTTCCAAGAAAAAAAAAAGAATGAAGAAGAAAATAAAACAAAACCAGGTAAGAAGAGGCCCTTGTTCAGATTGGTGCTCATAGCCTGCCAATTTCATATACCAGCTACTGACTTAATGTGGCTACTTGTTATTTGATATTATTTTTTCTTACTCTTCCACATCAAAAGTGTTTTTCAAAGAGTGGTCATTAAGGTAAGAACCTTGATCAATTCCATGGAATTTTTTTGGTATATCGCATATCAAACAGTTTATCCCAATATACCCATTGTTTCAAATAAAGTAGATGTTCATTTCTCCCTCACATAATAACTCAAGGATGCACATCCAAGAAAATTATGATGGTTTTGTGGTGTAGATCTTAGCCTCTGGTTAACTGTTTCTTTCTGCTACACACACACACACACACACACACACACACACGCACACACATACTCTATGCCTCATTAAAGGCATAGATAGTTCATCACCATATCTGTGGTTAAGTAGAAATATGCTGGATTTGGAGGAACCTCCTTTCTTTCCTTGGTACAGACTTGATATTCTTCTCAATTCTTTGCTGGCATTTATCCCAGCAGCCAAAACTTCATCACATGATCACTCCTAGTTGCAAGGCAATCTTGAAAATGCAGTGTGATGGATAGAATGTTTATGCCCCTTCATTCATACATTAAAATACTAACCTTCAGTGTGATTGTATTAAGAAATAGGCCTTTCAGGTGTAAGCAGTTCATAAAGTAGAGCACCCGTGAGTGGGACTAGTGCCCTTATAAGAAAAAATACAAGAAAGCTCTCCCATCCTCTTTCTTCCACCTAAGGGTACCACAAAAAGTGGACAGTTTACAACTTGAAAGTAGACCCTCACTGAAACTTGCAACATCCAGGACTGTGACAAATAAATTTCTGTTTTTTATAAATCATCCAGTTTATGGTATTTTGTCATAGCAGCATGGACTGATTAAGACCTATAGTATTGACTAGACTGTCATATGCTCACCTAAGATTTTTATGATTCTTAAAAAAAGAAATATGTGTTAGTAATAGCTAATAATCTTAGCCATGGTAAGACAGCCACAAAATATTGATTCAAGATTTTTGTTGGGTGCAATGTTAAGAGCTTATTCTTACAGTCATGAAGGCTATGAAGACTCTTGTATAAATAATTTAAGTGTCTGACATGATCATGTTCTTGAGGAACTTATAGCCTCACCAAGAGAGACAAGAATAAAAACCAGTTATTTCAGTATAAAACAATTTAAGATTGAGTAAACACAAAATGCTATGAAAAGACAAGCATAAGAAAATTGACCCAGACCTTAGCTTTTTGAAAATTCCCTTTCCAAATACCAAGGATGAATTAAGTCTCAAAGTAATAAACATATATAGGAATAAACATAAAGACCCACAGAAATTAAACATTAAAACAATTTTCAACAATACCCCATAACTAATAATGGTCACTTATTGTCTCTGTGAAGGAATAAAATTATCGGTAGTCCTGCCAATACTTTTTGTGACACCTTCAGTGGGTTCTTGTGCTCCAAAAACTGTAGCATATTCTAGTTTGCTACTCCTGTGGCAAAACATTCCAGAACTGGCCTGGAGCTCCTTCCTTCCCTTAAAAGAGAAATAGCCAGGAGTCTGTTTGCTTGATTATACCCTCCCTGGTTAAAACTACCCTTAGGAAAAGAAAAAAGAATGAACCTGGTTTCACTCCTACTTACTCCCACCTAACAAAGGATTTTCATTTCCTGCAAAGGCTTCCTTCAAACCGGAAGTATTTATTAAGGTCCCTGTAATCTCAGCACTTGGAAGGGTGAGCCGGGAAGATTGCCATGAGTTCAAGGTCAGCCTGGACTACATAGTAAATTGAAGTATTGTTTGGACTGCACAGCAAGACCTTGTCTCAAAATAAATAAACAAATAAATAAAATAAAAATAAAAATAAAGAAGAAGAACACAAAAACAAAAGACAAGATTCTCTCCACCAGCTATCCCCAAGCCCAGCGCTGAAAAGTAAATCTGCAGGCCTGATCTAACGGCAAATCTGAGTTGAGGACATTGTTTAGTACTCAGTGTTACCCCTCCCCTCCTACAGCTTTGACATCTACTCCATTTCTTTCAGGGAACAATTCATTCCCAGAGGGAAGAACAATCCTTCCTGGGTCTCTCATTTACTTTGCAAACTGACTTTATAAAACCCCACCTCTTTAGCTCACCAGATAAGCCCTGAAATGTCTGAATTCCACTTGAATTCAAAGTGGTCCACCTTTCACCACCCAGCTAAAGAAGGAGGTACATATTAAACAACACTTCCTGTTTCTGATATTGCCTCTGAGCCACAACCACCTCTACCCTCTGTAAATGTCAAATTTCATTTGAATTTCTGAAGCCTATTGTGCTACAGAATACTCATCTAGAGGGAAACTTTTTAGTGCAATGGAGATTTAAGAACTATCTCCTTTTCCTGTAATTTAGTTGCCTTTCTCGGAGGCTCTTTGTTACTCTAACTGTAGAAGGTGTGTGTGCGGGGGAGAGGGTTTGAGAAAGAGGCTGAGACAGAGGATCACCAGGAGTCAGCCTGGGCTACATGGTGAGCTCAAGACCACCCTGAACTACATGGCAAGACTCTGTCTAAGAAAGAAGAAGGAGAAGGGCGGGGGGAGAAGAGAAAGTTCCTGTTGAACAAGAGGGAAAATACTGGGTGAGCAGAAGAAAGAAAACAAAGGTTACACTATTGGATAGGAGTGTCCAGGCACGATAAAATACTTTAATTAGTTGAGCCAGCAAAGACAAGAGGAAGCATGAAAGAAATGTATTTCAAAAACTGTGTGTTTGTTTGTTTGTTTTTATGATGATGGGTTTTGTTGACTTAGGCACCTCTCCTCCAGGATGATCACTTGCTGTCTTTGTTGCCAGCCAAAGCTATTGGTGTCTGCTGTCACTGGACCCAGGCTTGCTATCCCTGGTGCTAATTTGAGTGACGAGGAGGTTAGAGTAAATGCACATTAGTTTAACAACATGGATTCATGACTTTCACCAATGGCATAATTCATGCTGGCAAATAAAAATTACTTCACTTGATTAGATGATTTTAGAAATGACTTATCAGAAGAGTGTCAGCTTTAACTCCCAAGGGTGACCCATTAGCATGAGCTGAATGGCAACAAATGCTGGCAGTAAATTGCAAACAGTGACTAGGCAATCAGCTGTGAGTTTTTAGAGCCCAGCAGCTTCAGGCATTTAACTACTTCTGCCTCATATTCTTTCCAAGGAGATATTCCACGATTCATCTCGCTGAACAGGACAAGGACCCTTGGATGAAAAGAAGTAAATCATGATTTAAATCATTTTTTAAAATTCTTGGCGAGGAAGGGAAGCACTGTATTAATGAATTCAGCTTTTGGAGCTGAATACATAGCTTTCCTTCATGTCAACAAAGAACAATAAAAGCAGATTTACCTGTTCTGAAAGCTTCTTCACCTTTTTCCTTTGCTGAGAATTATAGAAAGTTGTACTGAATGTTTTACCAGATGGGAGAATCTGAATGGGTTAAATAGGAGAAGAGATAATGGTTTCTGAATTTCATCAGCAATCTATATTCCCCAAATAGAACTGCTTCATATATACATATATATATTTACTGAGTGGAAATTTTATTACCGGAGTACTGAATTCAGTGACATCAAGGTTATTCCTTTATAGACAAAGGTCTTATGCCCAGATTTGGTTTCTATTCTTTTATTAACTTAAATGGATTTAAACAATGCTTTTTTTTTTTTATTGAGTTTATTGGTACATTTAGGGATACAGTACAGTTACATTCATTGTTGGGATCATGTACCTTTACATGGCAAGTCTTGATTCTCATTTTTTTCCCCTTACCTCTGCCCTCCCTTCACCCCCTCCTCCCCTCCCCATCTACAAACACTTTATTTTCATCTTTTCATTCTCTCACATTTTTTTCTTTTCCCTTTTTG
>NW_022900927.1:40408610-40426740 GCF_012274545.1 Fukomys damarensis
CGCGCAGGCCGGGAGCTCGCGCGCACGCCGCCGGGTGATCGCAGACAGGCAGGCAGGCAGGCAGCTGAAAAAAACCCCCTCTGGGGTCCTTGGGTCCTTCCTGGGTCTGTTGTCGCGCAGGCCGGGAGCTCGCGCGCACGCCGCCGGGTGATCGCAGACAGGCAGGCAGGCAGCTGAAAAAAACCCCCTCTGGGGTCCTTGGGTCCTTCCTGGGTCTGTTGTCGCGCAGGCCGGGAGCTCCCGCGCAGGCCGGGAGCTCGCGCGCACCTAAACAATGCTTTTTGAAGGACTGTTTGATATTTTAAGTGCCATTGAGCCATTTCTTTCAGAGTATTTGTTCTTTTACATACATTTCCCCTTTTTATTCATTACTAAGCAGACTTAAATCAAAGCTCATCATCAGAAGGAACAGGGTTTGCACACATACTTGGGCATGCGTTGAGGGTACATAAGTACAATGATCCTTTGGACTCTTTATTTTTTTCCCTGAATTTGGTATTGGTTCTCCCAACATTTTTTATCATAGTCTAAAAAAAAAAGTAATGTTGGCATTTAAAAACTAATGAAAATAAGTTCCTTTTAGAGAAAAAAAGCTCAGAAAGCACAAATTCAGCACCAGCTTCACATTCTGATGACTTCTGCCCTCTTCCTTATATCTTGCTGGACAACCAACCTCAATTGTCTGTCACCTTTTTCTTAGCATTGATTCAGTGATTAGACAGCTCCTGTGATTCACTCTGATTCCTATTTCATTTTGTTTTGATAGAATAATTTTCCCTAGAGATACGTATTTTAATTGTTGAGGGAAGGAGAAGGATATCTCAAGAAGAGATCAATATTTAATGCTCAAACGTTTTGCTTTTATAAATTATAACTGAAATGTAATAACTGAATAAAATTATAACTGAATTCGCATAAAATTTGTTATGTTCAACTAACAATAGGCTACTGATATTCCTTAACCGCCTGTGACTTTGTGTCTCTACCAGTCATACTTGAAATCCATTTCTTTTTGTATCTCTCTTTGCCTTTGTTACTCATTTAAGTTAGCTGGAATTTTGTTGTTGTTGTTGTTTTAATTGAGTCTGTATTATGCTTGTTTCCAGGGGGTTTCAAATACCCTACAGAGAGCAAATTCTAGTCATTTATACCACTCTTTTTTTGGCTCTGTGGAGCTTGTTGGTTTCTTTCTCTTTCTATTCCATGTTTTTTCTGTTTCCTTTTCTGCCCTTTGGATCTTTTTTTACCCTGTACTACACTGTCTGAATTGTAGACTGCTACACCTTCTACTGCATCTTGCCCCTGCAGCCTCATGGTCCTCTTGGTGGCCTACTGACCTATCAGCTTTCTTTCATCCCAGTGAGATTTCTAAGCTATTTCAGGTAGGTGGGGTTACATATTGCATGGACATGAAACCCTATGATTTTTGACAGCAAATGGTGGAAATCCAAGATATGCTTTCAAAAACAAGACCTAGTAATGCAGACAGAAAAAAGCCTTCCATCTTTGTAGCTTTCCTGGGTAGAGTGTAATTTGCAAAAAATTAAAAGCAAGTCTCATTCATGGAATGGGTTCCTGTCAAGCTTCAGATTGTTCGCTCAGTGACAAGTTCTCTCACTGTGACAGGCTGATAGCACAAGATCACAAGTGAACCCTGTGTGTTGGCTCTTTAAAAACTGAGGCCTCTGACGGTGAAAGAAAGCTTTACTTTAAAAGGTTCTGCAAAATCTGTATGGCAGGAAAGCCAAAATGTGCCACACCCAGGAGAGATCTGGACTTATAGCAGGAACTCAACAAATTATGATTTCCTTGAGTCAAAAACACTGAAGGACACTTAATTGTGACTTACAGACACATTAAGTTATTTTCCATTGGGCAAGCTGAATATGGACAGAAAGGAAATTTTGCTTCTTAGTTCTCTGCAGTGAATTCCATTGCACTCATACTTTCAGGTAGAGAAAGGAGGGAAGTTAAATGCACCCCATTCTTTGTTTGTTTGTTTGTAAAGTTTATTGGAATTTTAAGTATACAGTACAGTTACGTTCATCATTGGGATCTTATACATTTACATGATTTATCTTGGTTTTTATTTTTTCCCATTCCCCAGCCTTCCCTTTACCCCCCTACCCTTCCTTGTTTACAAAGACATTTTCCATGTTTTCCTTATCAGATATTTTTCTTTTCCCTTTTCACCTTTCTCCTACCTCTCCCACTTCCTCTACTCTTTTCGACCTTTTCTTCCCATTACATAATATCAATCATACATTTTGAACCTTATTTACACTTTTAATTTTTCACACCAGAGAAACTATTCAGTATTTACATATGTGTGTCTTATTAATTTCACTTAACAGTATGGCCTCAATGTGTGTACACTTAGCTATAAACATCTCTAGTTTATCATTCTTTATGGCTATTACTCCATTTTAATAAAAACCGTATCTTCTTTGTCCAGTCTCCAGCTGATGGACAATTGGACTGTTTCCAAATTTTAGCTATTACAACCTGTGCCACTATAAACATAGGGAGAATATATCACTGTGGTATGATTCTTTTAATTATTTTGGGAAGATACCCAGCAAGGAATGGCTGGGTCAAATGGGAATTCTAATCCTAGTTGTTTGAGGTATCTCACACCCACCAACAATGAAGAAGGGTCCTTTTTCCCTACAACCCCACCAGCATTTGTTATTGGATGACTTCGTGATAGTAGCCATTCTTTCTGGGGTGAGGTAGAATCTCAGTGCTGTTTCATCTGCATGTCTCAAATGACCAGTGATGTTGAACATTTTTTTATATTTATTTGCTGCTTTTACTTCTTTGAGAAATATCTATTCATTTCAGATGCCCATTTTTTGAATTAGGCCTTTATATTTGGGGGGTCTGATTTTTTTTAGTTCATTGTTGGTGGGAGTGCACACTGATGAAACCACTGTGGAAATCATATTTCCAATATTGAGATACCTCAAACAACTAGGATTAGAAGTCCCATTTGACCCAGCCATTCCTTTGCTGGGTATCTTCCTAAAATAATTAAAAGAATCATACCACAGCGACATATGCTCCCCATGTTTATAGTGGCACAGGTTGTAATAGCTAAAATTTGGAAACAGTCCAATTGTCCATCAGCTGGAGACTGGACAAAGAAGATGTGTGTGTGTGTGTGTGTGTGTGTGTGTGAGTGTGTGCTTTAATAAAATGGAATACTACTCAGCCATAAAAAATTAGAAACTACAGACATTTATAGCTAAGTGTACACACATTGAGGCCATACTCAAATGAAATAAATAGGACACTCATGTATAAATACTGAATAGTTTCTCTGGTGTGAAAAACTAAATAAGGATCAAAATATATAATTGATATTGTGAAATAGAAAGATAAAATATTTAAAGGAGTAGGGGAAGTGGAAGGGGCAGGGGAAAGGAAAGACAGGAAAAGGAAAAATATGAGAAATGGAAAAACATGGAAACAAAGTCTTTGTAAATACAGAAGTGTGGAGTGGGTGAAGGGAGGGCACGGGAATGGGGAAAAAAATAAGAACCAAGATATATCAATATAAAGGTACAAGATCCCAATAATCAATGTAATTGTATTATATACCTAAAATGTACCAAAAGTTAGTGGAAAACAACAACAACAACAACAACCTGGGCAGCAGTCGTCCTCAGAAAGGTGGTATAAACTCCTAGACCGAACACAATGTGGAAAAAGCCCAAGCTCAGGCAAGGGTTATCATGCTGACCTCTCTTGCCTTCTAGTCAATAAATTCTTCCACACCTTCTTCATCTCTGAATCCCCGATACAGTCTATGCCTGGTACACAGAGATAAGGTGCACATTCTATAAATGCTTGAGTTGGCAAAAGGCTACCAGAGGGGTGTGTTCTCAGAATGTGTCAGGCAGGAAACTCAGGTATTTAAAGGATAGTGTTAAACTGTGGACTCAGACAAAATGTAGGTCAGTTAAATTTGAGAGTGTTTCATGGTCACAAGTTATGATTACATAATTGTTGCAAGTTTGATAAAATGTATTCATTTTCCAATGTCTTTTGCCATAGCTGAGTCTGAGTAATTCTATGTGTACAATCCAGTATTAATCTGCCACCAGTACTAGAAGTTAATTATAAAGAAATATCTACTGTGTGTTTTCAGTGACATTATCATCATATACAAGAAGATAACATATGTTTAGGGAATTTTTACTGCTAAAAAGTACCAGGATTTAGAATTGATTATATTGAGAATTGTCAGTGGAATATTCTATTTATGTAAAACAAACTAATTTCCTTCTAATTTTTAAAAAGTTAATTTTATTGATACATTTTAGGTATACACTAGAATGACATTCATCACTTGAGATTTGTACTTTACATATCTTGATTCTTACTTTTCTCCATTTCCCTGCCCTCTCTCCAACCCCTCCACCCCTCCCTATTTACAAAGACTTTGTTTCCATTTTTAGTTTTCTCATGTTAATTCCATTTCACCTTTCCTTTCCCTTACCCCTTCTACTTTCCCTTTGCACTGTTTCTTCCTATTTCACATTATCTATTGTACACTTTTATCCTTATTTACACTTTCCGTTTCTCACACCACAGAAACTATTCGGTGTTTACATGTGTGTCCTATTTATATCACTTAAGAGTATCACTTCATTGTGCATTCATTTAGCTAGAAATGCCTCTAATTTATATTCTTTATGATTGAGTAGTACTCCATTTTATAAAAATACCCACATCTTTATCCATTTTCCACTTGATGGGCAATTGGGCTCTTTCCAAGTTTTAGCTATTACAAACTGTGCCACTATGAACATGGGTTCACATATATTGTTGTGGTATGATTCTTTTAATTCTTTGGGGGAGATACCCAGTAGGGGAATAGCTGGGTCAAATGGGATCCTAGTTTTTTGAGGAATTTCCACACTGATTTTTGTAGTGGTTGCACCAGTCTATACTCGTGCCAACAGTGGAGAAGAGTTCTTTTCTCCCCCACAGCCCTGCCAGGATTTGTTATTGGTCAATTTCATGATAGCAGCCATTCTTTCTGGTGTGAGATGAAATCTCAGCATTGATTTCATTTGCATCTCTCCAATGACTTGTGATGTTGAGAATTTTTTTATATGTTTATTTGCTATTTCTACTTCTTTATCTGAAAAATGTCTGTTTATTTCAGATGCCCATTTTTGGTACCAGGGATTAAATTTAGGAACTTTGGGTTGTGAGGCAGGCAGCAGAATCACTGAGCTAAATCCCTGGCAGGATGCCCGTTTTTGGATTGGGTCTTTAAATTTGGGAGCTCTAATCTTTTTAAAGTTCTTTATATATTCTAGATGGTAGACCTTTGTCTGAGGAACAGCTAGTAAAAATTTTTCCCACACTGTGGGTTGTCTTTTCATGCTTTTGGTAGTTTTTCTTGATGTGCAGAAGCTTTTTAATAAGAAGAGATTCCAGTTGTTACTTCTTTGTGTTAATTCATGTGCAATTAAGGTTTTGTTCATGAAATATTTTCCTACACAAATATCTTCAAGAGTTCTTCCTAACCTATCTTCCAGGTGGTTTAGTCTTTCTTTCTTTTTCTCTCTCTCTCTCTCTCTCTCTCTCTCTCTCTCTCTCTCTCTCTCTCTCTTTCTTGTGCTGGGGATCCAACTCAGGACCTTGCACTTTTGAGGCAGGCAGTGGCACCATTGAGCTAAATCTCAGACCCTCTGTTTTAATTTTATATCTTTAATCCATTTCAATTTTACTTTAGTGCATGGTGAGAGATATAGGTATAGTTTTAAATCTTTGGCAAGTTGAAACCTAGTTTTTCCAGCACCATTTATGAAAGAGGCTATCTTTCCTCCAGTTAGGGTGTTTGACTCCTTTGTTGAAGTTGAGGTGGCTGAGTGTATCTGGAGTTGTTTCTGCATCTTCTAATCTGTTCCAAGGGTCCTCAGGTCTGTTTATTTGATAGTACAATGCTGGGTTTTTTGTTTATTTGGTTTTTGTTGTTGTTGTTTTATCACAGTAGCTTTGTAGTATAGTTTTGAGTTGGAAATTGTGATACCCCCTACCTTGTTTTTGTCGCCTAGATTTGCTTTTGCTATTCTAGGTCTCTTCTTGTTCCAAATGAATTTTTGGATTATTTTCTGAAGGTCTGTGAAGTATGCTGCTGGAATTTCAATCAGGATTGCATTGAATCTATATAGCAGTTTTGGAAGTATGGCCATTTTCACTATATTGGTTCTTTCTACCCAGGAGCAAGGAATGTCCTTCCATTTTTTGATATCCTCTTTGATCTCTTTTGTTCAAGTGCTATAGTTTTCAGAGTAGAGGTCTTTGATTTCTTTTTTTTTTCTCATTTAGTTTATTGGTTGATTTCTTTCATTAGGTTGATTCCTAGATATTTCATATTTTTTGGATGCTATTATAAAGGGAGTTGTTTCTTTTTCAGTGAATCTGTTGTTCATGTACAGGGAAGCTATTGGTTTTTGTGTGTTTGTCTTATATCCAGCTACTCTACCAGAAGTCTAGAGGCTTTTGGTGGAGTTCTGGGGTCTTCTATATAGAGTATCATGTCATCTGCAAAAATGATAATTTGACTTCTTCATTTCCTATCTTTATTACTTTTATTTCTTTCCCTTGTCTAATTGCTATGGCTAATGTTTCCAAAACTATATTGAGCAGGCATGGTAATAGTGACATCCTTGTCTTGTTCCTAATTTTACTGTGAAGGATTTCATTTTTTTTTCCTCATTGAGTTTATTGGTACTTTTTAGGTATACAGTACAGTTACATTCATCATTGGGATCTTGTACCTTTACATGACAAGTCTTGGTTCTCATTTTTTCCCCATACCCCAGCCCTCCCTTCATGCCCTCCTCCCTTCCCTATTTACAAAAAATTTGTTTCCATTTTTTCATTTTCTCATATTTTTTCTTTTCCCTTATTTCCTCTCCCCTCCCCTTCCCATTTCCCCTACACCTTTAGCCCTTTTCGTCATAGTTCACATTGTCAATTATACCATTTGGATCTTATTTACACTTTTAATTTTTCACTCCAGAGAAACTATTTGGTACTTACACATGTGTGACTTATTTATGTCACTTAAGAGTATGACCTCAATATGCATCAATTTTCCTATGAATGACTCTAATTTTTCATTCTTCGTGGCTGAGTAGTATTCCATTTTATAGAAAAACCACATCTTCTTTATCCAGTCTCCAACTGATGGGCAAATGGGCTGTTTCCAAGTTTTAGCTATTACAAATTGTGCTGCTATAAACATGGGTGAGCATATATCACTGTGGTATGATTCTTTTAATTCTTTTGGAGAGATACCCAGCAGAGGGATAGCTTGGTCAAATGGAACCTCTAATCCTAGTTGTTTGAGGTATCTCCATATTGGAGATAAGATTTCCACAGTGGTTCCACCAGTGTGTACTCCCACCAACAATGAAGAAGGGTTCCTTTCTCCCCACATCCCTGCCAACATTTGCTATTCGTTGATTTCTTGATAGCAGCCATTCTTTCTGGGGTGAGGTGGAATCTCAGTGTTGTTCACATCTGCATCTCTTGAATGACCAGTGATGTGGAACATTTTTTCATATATTTGTTTTCTGCTTTTACTTGTTTGAGAAATGTTTGTTCATTTCAGATGCCCATTTTTGAATTGGATCTTTATATTTGGGGAGCCTCCATTTTTTGAGTTCTTTATATATTCTAGATAATAGTCCTTTGTCTGAGGAGCAGCTGGTAAAGATTTTTTCCCACATTGAAGATTGTCTCTTATATCTGTTGGTGGACAATTTCAGTTTTTGACCATGATATTGGCGGTTGGTTTTTCATAGATGGCTTCAATTAGGTTGATGTAGAGACTGTCTATTCCTATTTTTTGTAGGGTTTCTATCATGGATGCATGTTGGATTTTGTTGAATGGTTTTTCTGCATCTACTGAAGTGATTATATGTTTTTTGTCCCTGGCTCTATTAATATAGTGTATTACATTTATTGATTTACATATGTTGAACCATCCCTGCATACCTGGGCTGAATCCCATTTGATCAGGGTGTATGATCCTCTTGATGATCTTCTGCTTTCTGTTTGCCAGTTTCTTATTAAGGATTTTTGCATCTGTGTTTATTAGTGAGATTGGCCTATAGTTCTCTTTTTCAGTTGGGTCTCTCTCTGCTTTTTGGATCCAGATTATGCTTGCTTCCAAGAATGAATTTGCGAGTACTGCTTTGGCTGGTGTCATGGCAGGACCCTGGCCAGATGTGCCTGCAGCAGCGCAGCTCTGACTGGCTTCTCACTGGGATTTATGTGCATTTACTGATGGTATCAGGGTGGGCTTATGGCTCTTGCTCATGTGCCTGTGCAGTTGTTTTTCCTGGCTGGTCTCTGTTTTGGTCTTGTGATCCCAAGTAGCTGGGAATAGGGTAGGACTCTGGCTAGAAGTGCCTGCAGCTATACAACTCTGGTCCACACTGATTTCTCATTCCTAATTTCCTTTTTTATTTTTAACATACTTCCAAAAACAATTATTCCTACTGTGAAACAGGAGTATCGAATTCTAAGAATATAGTGTTGGAGTCAAATATTCCAGATTTTGAGTCCCAAGAGCATTTAGTCATTAATATATAATCCTGGGTAAAGAATTTTCTCAGCTCTGATTGTTTGGAAAATAATATCTGTGTTCAGACTTGTGAGGAATGGATGAGACACTATTGTTCCTTTAGGCTTCTCAGTATCTACTTTTTTCTATAGAATTCTTCATTTATGAACATTGAGTGGGATAAAGATTCTATTATCCTATAAGCATTGAAAATCTTCAATACTTATTTTCCTGGATTTATGTGCAGAAGGGGCATAAATATATAACCTTCGTCTTCGTCATTTAGTTCTATGAAACCATATCTTTTAACATTGTTGAAAATTGAATCTTTTAGGTGCTGGGCAAATTGCCCAAGTTTGTCTCGAGCTTGCAATCCTCCTGCCTCACCCTTCTGAGTAGCTCAGATTACAGATATAAACCACCATGCCCAGTTTATGCCAGATTTTGAGGGAGTCAATGGCACAGGAGAGAAGGGACTAGGGGTTCTCTCTAGACACAGATAAGGCAGAGATGGCGGTGGCTACAGTGGTTTCCAGTCAGGCTCCTGGTGCAGGAGTGACATTGGCATGGGCACCCCTGGCTGCATTAAAAGACTGGTTTGCTGCAGAAGTGCAAACTATACCATGGAGTGCTTGGTGATAATGACAACAGTTTCCTCATCAACCTATGCCTGCAGCATTACTCCTGGGAACGCAGCTAAAAGTCTGTTTCTCCAGGCTTCTTAGGCAATCCTTTGAGTAATCAGTCGCCTTTGGTTTTTCATTAAACTGCTTTTGTCTGCAGGAGTTAGCCTCGGTTCTGGCTGCCAAGAATTCTGATTGATTTAGATTCTAAACCTCTGCTCTCAGCACAATGACTAGCAAATAGTATTCAATAAATGGGCTCTTAGTGCATGTTCCTAATTTAATGTCATTCCTTAGTATCCCAGTGTGATTTGTTCCAGTTCCTCTGCTTCAATGAATACCACAATCCACAGATGGTTGAGTCTCTAATAAAAGTGTAGTATTTGCAATTGATATTCATATGTTCTCTCATACACTTTAATCTCATACACTTTAAGTCATTTCCAGATTACTTATAATACCTTACATATACATTGTAAATGTTACGTAAATAATTGTTACTACTGCAATTGTTTAGGGAATAATGACAAGGTAAAAAGCCTCTACCTGTTTAGTATAGATGCAACCACTGAAGTCCTAGTATATTTCAGCAACACTACAACATTTTTTTTCCTCTTGTTGAGTTTATTGGTACATTTAAGGTATACAGTACAATTACGTTCATTATTGGGATCTTGTACCTTTACATGACAGGTCTTGGTTCTCATTTTTACCCCTTGTCCCTGCCCTTCCTTCACCCCCTCTCCCCTCCCCATTTACAAACACTTTATTTCCATTTTTTCATTTTGTCATATTTTTTTCCCTTATTACCTTTCCCCTACCCTTCCCATCTTCCCTACACCTTTAGCACTTTTCTTCCTATTTCACATGGTCAATTATATCATTAGGATCTTATGTATTATTATAGTTTTTCACACCAGAGAAACTATTCAACACTACAACATTTTTTAAAGAACTTTTAATCCACAGATGGGTGGATTGGTATATATGGAACCAATGGATATAGAGGACCATCAGTATCAAATTTTATAGTGAATGTTGATGATTTTGCTCCCATATTTAAAAGCTATATTTAATATAGTTTGAGTATCTCTCATTAGTAATGCTTGGGACCAGAAGTGGTTTGGATTTTGGATATTTTTTTGGAAGTATTTGCATATACACAAGATATTTTGGAGGTGGGATTTAAGTGCACATATGAAATTCATTTATATTTCATATGTACCATATACATATAGACTTGAGGCAATTTCATACAATATTTTTAGAGCACCTGTGTTTTTTGACCATGAGTCTGATGTGAAAGTTTTCATTCATAACTTCATGTCAGTATTCACAGTTTCAAATTTTCACATTTCTGCTTTTTTTATTTGTGATGCTCTACCTTTTTTGGTTTATTGTTGGTTTATTGCCTTTTTTTGTTTATTAATTTGAAATGGTCTACTGATATTTTGAATTATATTTTGGCTAATCTAAGATTTCTTTCTCAGATGGTAAGCTCCTTGAAGGCAGAGATTATTCTTCACAACCAAATTATTTTATGGCAAAGTTCCCTGTCACAAGTGGACTCTTAATAAATATTTGTGGAGGAAGTATTAGAGACCTTATTTATGAAATAGAAGTGCCATTTTGGGAATATGGCTGGTGATTTAGGCAGACCTCTAGGTTTGTTTTATCTCAGTGATGTAGCTTAGTCCAGAATTGCTTCTTAGCTTTTTGTTTTGTTTTTAAAGATAGGGTCTCACTATGTAATTCAGGGTGGCCTTGAACGCACTATGTAGCCCAGACTGGCCTTGAACTCACAACTTCAGCCTCCCAAGTACTGGGGTTACAGGTGTGTGCCACCATGTGCAGCTGCTCCTTAGCTTTATAGGTCTGGGAAATTGATATTACACCTTGGCCAGAGATGATCACTCTTTTAAAGGAAGATTTACACTAACAATCCTATAAGAAACTAACGTATGTACTGTATTTTCAGTAAGAAATAAGAAATGCAACTTTTGGGTGGTTTGCAATGCTGTTCCTTTACTCATTGAATATTGATTGTTCACTATTGTTATATCTTTGTATGAACAGTAAAAAAACTATAGTTGCTGCCCTCATGCACCTTGCAAAACTATGCCAATAAATACATATTTAATTGAATTAAACATTAAAAAGATAACAGTTAAAAAGGAAAATATAACAAGATAAAAGGCTGAGGAAGAGGTGTGTGCTATTTTAAATCAAATGATTAGGGAAGGTGCCCCTTGGCAGTTAGTGTTTGAACTGAAACCTGAATGAAATAAATAGTAGGTGCAGGGGAAATGACGTGCAAAGGCTTTGAAGCACAAATATTTGGGGAGGTGTTTGAGGAATAAAAACTAGGCTAGTGTGGTAGACAGCTTTCAAGACAGCTCCCAATAATCTTTGGCTACAGGTATTCATATCCTTACAAAATTCCTTCTACTTGAATATAGACCAGACTTGGTAAGTAGCTTCTAATAGATAAAATATGGTAGAGATTATGGAATGTCACTGCCAATATTTGGTTGTAAAAAGACAGTGGCTTCTGTATTGGACACTGCCCCCCCCATTTTTCTTCTGTGCAGCAATGGAGTTAACACAGCAGGCTTGAGGCTGCTGATTTGGAAGGGCCAGCTTGTGGGTCTTTGGTCCCTTGGCTGCTATTGGGAACCCAGGTGGTAGATTGTTCCCTACACTACTATAAAACTTTCTTTATATGATAAGGAATGTTCCCTATGTCTAGATAGTGCAAACAGCAGGGCTTATGCTGAATTCTTGTGTTTGTCCTGGAAACCTGAAATTTTGGTATGTACTAGGCGTGCGATTTTTATATTACCAGGGCCAAAACATTCCTTTGGATGCTGTTTTAATAGGTTCCCTGGGCAGAACCATCATATGCACACTGCTGAACTTTTTGGCTAGCAGAAAACTGTGTTTAATAGGACCTTCATGGAGGGTGGGATGCCTACAAATAGATTCCTGTGGACTCTGCCTGCATTGCTTTGATGATTGCATGAATACAATGCTACTGTGAATTATGTGAGTTCGAGCTTATCTCTGACAGTAGATGTGAATTTGGAAACCCTGAACGTACTTATTTTGAGGAAGTGAGCTGCCATGAACTGCTCTAAGGAGTGACCCACATGGAAAGGCACTGAGTGTTGTCTTTGGCCTGCAGCTAGCAAGGAGAAATTGGAGCCAGAGTTCCAGCAGCCCACATGTGGCCAAAGCCCACATGATGAGGCAAAGGCTGCCCTTGCTGAACCTCTAAATGAGGCTGCAGTCACCTAACACTTTCACTATGGTCTTGTGGACACTTAGACTTAGAGGCACCGCCTAAATAGACCTTAGATTTTGACCTACAAAAATTGTGCAGTAATAAATGTTTTAGCCTCTAAATTTTGGGGTAATTTGTGGTGTTGCAATAGAAAAAAATGACTGGAACACAGATAGCAAAGACAATATGATGGGTTCAGAGTAGCAGACAGGGCCCAGATGCCCCATGGCATTAAGGTATATGCTGAGGATTGGGGATTTTATTTCACTGAGAGACCTGGAGCAAGGAAATCTGATCAACATATTTTCTCCTTTAGGTCAGAGGTTTTCAACCTTAGTTTTATTTTAAAATCATTAAAAGGAGCTTTTCAAAAATACCTATGTCAAGCTTCACTCTCAGAGACTCTAGTTCATTTGGCCCTGGAGAAGCTTCAGTACCTTTATTTTTTTAAAAGCTCCCCAGGTAATTCTGATGGGCAGCTTAGACCAAGAATCAGATATGCTTTGGGGCAGCAAACATGTGGAGGAAGCCAGAGAGGATAGCTTCTGGAACAGGATCTAAACAAGGGAGAAAATACACACACACACACACACACACACACACACACACATTTATATATGTATGTACATATATGTGTGTATATAATATATGTATATATATTATATGTATTATATTATATGTATATATTACATATATACACACACATATATACATACATACATATATATTTTTAAAAATTATTTTATTTTATTTTATTTTTTTGTACTGGGGATCAAACTCTGGACCTTGTCCTTGTGAAGCAGGCAGCAGCACCACTGAGCTAAAACTCTGGCCCAAGTTTTATGTTTTTAATCATAAACTGTTATATCAACTTAAGCAGGCCTGATATATCCAGGATGACACTCTCTTTTACTCAGTGCTAGGGAAACAGCTACAATTGCTAAGCCCTTATATTTTCTTTTATGAAAGCTGTCATTCATCTGTTCTTTTCTCACAGTTACAATGCTATAGAATAAGCTTCATTTTTAAAAAATACCAGGGTAGTCATTGCAAATGTAAATTTTACCTTAAATACTTTGATGAATTTCAACTAATGTCAACAGAAAAAGTCCTTCATCCTACATTTCTAAACAAGAGGATAAAGTTAGCTCTTCAGCCTCCTTAGCTCTATTCTAAGAAGACTGGATCCAATAGTCTGTATTATTTGGATTGATAATCAATATATGTATACAAGAGAGTGAATTAGAAGACATGACAAATGTTTCCACAAATTTCTGTTTCTCAAAATTTTGTCCCTCATATGAAGAGCACAGATATAAATACACCAAAATAAACAAAACAAAAATTTAGATAAGACCACAACAATTTAGTACTTTAATATGACTTGTATTTCTTACCAGCTATCTTTTATAGTTTTAGCTAAAGAAAAATTTGAGTCTTAGATTCTGATTAGCACACTAAAGCTCTTCACTGAAATGCAATAAAAATATAATGAAACAATTCTATTGAAATGTAAACAAACATCTTGATTTATGATATTTTATAGTAAAAACATAGCTTTTAGAGGTAGAATTTAAAATATTTACATTTTCTTCTCCTCCTCTGTCAGTTGATGCCTGAATGAAAGGAAGATTCACCTGGGGAAAGTACTGACAACAAAGAAATGGCAGGGGTCCCTTCACTCTCAAACTGGAAAAAAACAAAAAACAAAGACAGTTCTTCATCCATTCATTCAATAAGTGTAGTGAGCATATCATATGGCATGTGCTCGTCCAGGTGCCAAGGATATAGCAGAAAACAATTTATACAATTATAGAGCTTTCATTGTGGTGAAAAATAGGGGCTATTAGATAATAAAGACATGTCAGGTATACTAAACCTGTTATTATAACAAAACAAATTGATCTGTTTGGAAGGTACACAGTGTAGAAGATGGTCACCTTCATTTGGTTGAGTGGTCTATCAGGTACCAGATTTATGTCAGAAGAAAACTGACCCATAGAGTTTTAAGTATTTTTAGTTGCTGATTTTTAATATTTGATGGGGCTTTATTTGAAAATCAAGATTTTTTATCTTCTCTTGAAAAAATATAATCAATATATAGGACATATTTTTCGGCACAACAATGGTAGCCTTTTAAATGGAACATGTTATCTATTTTTCTTTGTAATTCTTATTTTCCTAAGAAAGCATCTTTTCTCACAGTACTTGCTTGGCTTCTAAATTCAGAAGAGTTTTTGGCCCCTGGGTTAGTAAAAATAGGAACCAAGGTCAGGTGTGGGATAGGATCCAAGAGATTCAGAAAGCTGGGCGCTGAGGAGCAGAGAGGAGCAGCCTTAAACACCTGAGTAGAAATCTGAAGTCACTGTTCACTTGGTTTTAACATGCTCTTACAATGGCATACAGAGGCTATTGTTTAAAAGTGTGCAGAGTGGACCAGAGTGTTTAGTTGCTGGATTTCTGCTTTTTATTTTTAAGGTTTTGATGGACAAAGGAATGAACCAGTGGCCAGTTTTGCTGCTGAGTATCTGTTATAGCTTATATCTAGATGTCCCCTCAAAACCGCATGCACGCATAGGTGGAGCTTTTCGGAGCTGGCTAAATTTAGGGTGTGTGAGACTGGAATTAAGGATAGATGGTACTAAACTAGCCCACTGATTGGCTTAGCATACTTTTGATTGTGGATAATGGAAAGGATAATTCCTGGGTGTGAATGGCACCACCCAAAAGGCTTTTTATCCTGGATGGGATAATAGGGGAAAGGAGGATTGTATCACTGCTGGTGTTTTACTGCTTGTTGCCCGCCTGCTCTGCCATGGACTTTTTCTGGCCTTCTGCCATGCCACCTGCCTTTGGAACCAGCCACCTATGAACTGAGACCTCTACAAACTGTGAGTCAACATATCTTTCCTCCTTTAACTTTGGATGTTGAATATTTTGTCATAGCAATGAAAAAAAAAAGAGTAGCTAAGACAATAGCTATATAATTTAACATGGTCTCATGTTGTTACATAACATTTTTTTCCCTAAAATTTGGAAAAGTAAGATATTTGGCTTCTGTTTCTTTCCACTCAGGTTTCCCATCTATTAGGCTTTACCCAGTGTCTATTGGCATGAGAATAATAATGAGTGTGTTTAGAAACCAGCTAAGGAAAGTTGAGATGGGAATAAACCATTTTTACTACAAGTGGAAAGCCATTTTGCAGTATCTGAACAAAACGAGCCATAAATTATAGTAATTTGTTAATATACCATAATAGTCTCCCCTTATCTGTAGGAGCTGCATTCTAAAAACCCCATTGGATGCCAGAAATCTTGCATAGTACCAAGCACTAGATATACTATGGCATTGAAGTGTTGCTTCATAATACCAGAGTTAATGTGTCCTTCCATGTTTTAGAACTTCATGCCACCCTTGCATCACTGACTTTGTATTTTGGGGCCATTATGAAGTACAGTGTTATTTGAACACAAGTGCTACAATACTACAACTGGCAGTCTGATAACTGAGAAGGCTACTAAATGACTTACAGGTGGGTAGTACAGATCACATGGGTACACTGAACAAAGAAGTGATTCACATCCCCAGCAAGATCCAACAGGATGACATCAGACGTATTATGCTACTCATAATAGCACACAATTTGAAACTCATGAATTGTTTGTTTCTGGAAATTTCCACGCAATACTTTTGGACCACTGCTGACTGCAGGTAACTGAAACCATGTACTTCAGTCACCTTTCCCTTGCTAAACACAATACCCAACACATACAACTTTAAAGAGGAAAGGTTTATTCTGACTCATGTTTTCAGGCTATGGCTCCAAGGCAGAAATGGCATAGTGGAAGGGTCAAGAATTTCCTTTGAAAACTTCATGTGCTCAGAGGTGGGGCTAGTGGAAAATGACTATGCAATAGATGCACCGCAGCCGACTTGCTGTTTTCAGGTAGGGCCTGGTTAGAGGCAGGTCACTGGGGGATGCTGCCTGAGTCTACCCCCATCCTCCTCTCTTCTTACTCTGCTTCCTGACCTTCATGTTGTGAGCACCTGTCCTCCCATGGGTCTTTCCACTCGCTGTTTCTGTCTGGAGATAACTGACAATGCGTGAACTGAAACCTTTGAAAATATAAGCCAAAATAAGCCCCTCTTCTTTTAAGCTGCAGTTACTGAGTACTGTCTCTCAGTGATGAGAAAGTGATGAAGACACCATGTGAAGAGAAATTGTGGGTAAGGGAGGACTATGGTATGTGGAGGATATCTTTTGCCAGCTTTAAATTTATTTACTAAAGGACTGAGAGAACATTCTGGACTATGAAACAATAGGGATAAAGAAGAATAATTCTAAATATTTATATATAATAAATTATTCTGATACCGAGAGGCAAATGGTAACAAAAAGTTTTTCTCAGGGTATAACAAAAGCAATCACTTTTTAAAAATAGAAGAAACAATGCTCTTGGATTGTTTGATACTCCATCTAATGATGATGACGTGGTCACATGGAAAGAGATTTTGCTTTTTCATTGATTTGTTATGTGTGTTGTTGCTTATATAGTGCCTTTTAAATTGCGCTTGGAAAAAGGACCAGAGCCCTTTAAATGCTTTTCCTATGCCAGTTGGTATTGAAGCATTGTGGATAGAAAGTGTGAGAGATGCTGTAGGAGGAAGAGGCTTTGCTGCTAGCTTCTGGTGTGCTTGGACAGGTTCCTACAGTAGAAAAGATGTCAGTTTGTGCTTCTCCACTGTCAGACTCCTGCAGTGTCTGATGTTTCCCGCTCCTTGGTCCCCACAGTACAGGCAGCCTTTCTGGGACTAGCTCCAGCAGCGCACAGAGGCCTGCAGCTTTCCCCAACAAGCTCCTAGGGCAGTTTTATAGAGGAGTGCCTTGAATGAGATACCTCGCTCAACCATCTTTCACCAGCGCTCTGTAGGGCAGATTTCTAGCAAGTGCCACCACTCATCACCACAGCAACTTCTCTGCCATTCAGCAAGTCACAGCCCCACCCCCAACAATGTCTGTATCTCAGCTTGATGATGGGATCCTAGTGCCTTACTCAGTCTTGAGGGTAGGAGCTGCTTCTGTTTCAATAGATTGGGGTCCATTGTCTCTTCCCTACCTATTTTTATTTCTTCTATTCTGCCTCACTATTACCTGTTATTTCTATATTCTTTCAAGTTTATTCTCTTTACTGCTTTTCACTGAACTGTACATATCAAATTACTTTCTCCTTATAGGACTCAGATTAATACAATATGAAATACCAATATCAATTAAAATTATACAAAGTCATTATTCACAACTCTAAAGAGAGCATCAGTGACGGAATGCTTATTGGTTGGCATCAATTTAAAGAGTATTTAAAAATAGCAATTGTTTAAGAAAATATAAAGTGCCCTGAGAAGCTTATAATACATGAACGAAATTTGATAGAAAATTTTCCAAATTTGATAACAATCCTAAAAATTTATACAACTTTACTAATAAGAGCTGTAAAGGTGGAAGAAACTTTTCTAAACCATAATAAAACAAACAACTTCACAATGCTGGAAGAAAGATCAAAATAGTTTTTAATTTTCTTCAATTAGAAAATATTATGAAATTATCATGAAAAGAGCCACATAATAAA
>NW_022900927.1:40427804-40444181 GCF_012274545.1 Fukomys damarensis
TATATATATTTAGAGAGAGAGAGAGCCTTTTCTGATGCTTGGAAAAGACATCATTATTACATGTCATCACTTCTGCAGTGAACAACAAAGCAGTAGATATAGCTATCTTCAGGAAATATAATCTATTAATTAAAGTTCATTTCAGAATGACTGCAACTACATTCTTTCTTTGACAGTTTTGACTCAGAAAAGAAAAAAGGGGAAAATATTTAGAGAGAGAGAGAGCCTTTTCTGATGCTTGGAAAAGACATCATTATTACATGTCATCACTTCTGCAGTGAACAACAAAGCAGTAGATATAGCTATCTTCAGGAAATATAATCTATTAATTAAAGTTCATTTCAGAATGACTGCAACTACATTCTTTCTTTGACAGTTTTGACTCAGAAAAGAAAAAAGGGGAAAAGGACTGGTGAGCAACTTTAGAAAGAAGAAATTATTTTCCATATAAAAAGAGACAGCAAACACAGTGGAGGGGAGCCATTTCACATTCAAATTCTGCCTGTGGCCTGGATGAGAAGTTGGCTCGAGTGCAAGGCCACATTTTTAATAAGAAAAATATACACAAATATATTCATAATGGCTTAGAAATAGCCTTAAATATGCAAAGGGAGAAAGAAACCCATAAGGAAACACTTACTTCCAGCCTTCAGAGAAACATGAGATGGAAAATTACAAGCTTCCCACAAAGCTTCCCTGACTGGAAGATGTGACTTTTCTGAGTTCTTTCATATTTAACAGTATGTCTCAGGAGATCTTTCATATTTAACAGTATGTTTCATTATTCTTTATTTCTTACTTGATTCATAGAGACTTACAATAACTAAATATTGGTTTTTAACTTTTAGGATAGCAACATCTTAATGTTTAAAAAGATTTTAACTCAGTTACAGCACATCAGTCTTTTTGGAAAGAATTTTGGGCCAGAAAGAGCATGTGTGTTTAGGATTAGTCACTATACAGAACTCACTCATTTGAATGATC
Organism: Fukomys damarensis; assembly: GCF_012274545.1. Taxonomy (NCBI): domain Eukaryota; kingdom Metazoa; phylum Chordata; class Mammalia; order Rodentia; family Bathyergidae; genus Fukomys; species Fukomys damarensis. The sequence goes on from NW_022900927.1 coordinate 40,428,789, forward strand.
GTGAAATATGGAAATATGGAAATCTTTGTTATTTATCAGAATTTTTTGTAATTAAATTTTTTAGAGTCAGATTTTACTGGTAGTGAAACATGTTGTAGAAATTGATGTAGTTCTCTCTGTACATTTTCTATGAAAAATGAATTGCAAAGAGTGGTTCAAAAGGATGAATATTTTATAATATAAAATGATGAACATTCAGAAATTCTAATTTTGGTCATACTTTTATGTGAGAAAAGCATGAACTTCTACTGAAAGAAGTGGAAATTCAGCCAACATTTCTTCTTTTTCTCATATACATTACTTAGAAATGTCACCATTACAGAATTCTTGAATTTAAATTATTTCACTGTTTGATATCTCTTTGAAAACAATAAACATACAAAAAGTTAATAATCTAAAGAAAATTTCTAAAATTTTAAACTTTTTCCAAATAGTAATGCCAATTGAACTATAATTGTCATCTTTATATTTTAAGGAATGATATTTGGTTAATATTTAGCACTCATAACAAAATAAAATATAATATTTAACTAAAGTCAAATAATAAATAGAAAATTAATGTTAATAAATAAGATTTGTAGTATATATAAATTTAATATAAATATTTTTTATTCAAAAGATTTATAAATGTTATGGGAACTTTGTATTTAACAGAAGGTATTACCAATAACATTTTCAATATAGTGTCAGAATACAATGAAAGGATAACATACTTCCAAAATCCATATCATTATAGTAGTTTAATAGCTTGAAATATTATAATTCTTTAAAAATTATAAGTACCACCTATTAAAACATACATACAATGCTCTGCAATCCATGCTATCTTGTGTATACTGCCAAGAAATTAGCAGTAAAGCCTATAGGGAGAGAGCTGGGCTATTTAACTTATATGTGGTAAAAGATCTTAGAATTCTAGAGAATTTTTATTTCTTTGCTGAATTACATTAAACTTTTAGAATGTGCCGTAGCCTTACCCAACTCTTTTTCAAAGCGTGTTTTCATTCCACTTGGCAACCTCAAAGTTATATGGTATATTCTTCCCACTATTACCTTTTTCCTTGAAATCTCATCAGTAACCTCTCTTTTGGTAAATCCAAAGAACTTTATGTTATCTTTCTCTTCCTGAATCTTTCTGTAGTATATAGCACCTCCTTCTTTCTCAAAGTTTGTCTTTCAGAGAAATTGACTCCAGGCTACAAACTCCTGTAGAATAGCCTCTCTACTTGTCACCCTTTTCTGTTTCTCTGATGGGCTAACTTCTTTCTCCTCTGTAATACAGGTGATCTTCACATGGCAAGGAACAGAGATGCCTGCAGCTTGTATTTATATCCTTAGGATTTTCATTGAAAGCTCCTGTCAAGGGTCCTCTTTCCAAGTTCCAGGTTTTAAGATGTCTGGATATTTTTGCTATCTTTTAACCAGTTACCATAGCCTGGTATTTGGCAAATTCCGTTTGGCACACCTGGAATGTGGATACTCACCTATCCCTGAGCCGTTGACTACAAATGTATTACCAGAAAAAAAAAAAAAGAACATAAAATGCTTTGATCATGGTGGGTGGGTGGGTGAGGGTGTTTGATTGTGAACTAGAGAGACACCAATATAGTTCTACTGCAATCACTCAAATAAAAGACTACAACTTTCTAAAATAATTCTGTTTCCCATCATATAAAAGATGGAGTTAGATTGCCTGACTATAAATCCTACCTCTTTTTTATAGAGTAAATGTAGGCAATTGCTTAACTTTTCTATAAGTTTCACTTGCATTAAGTGGTAATAAAACACCTACATTTAGGATTGTTTTTATGTTTATCAGTGATATAAGAAAGTTCTTAGGAAAGTGTCTGGTTTATAATAAGCCTCAATTAAGTATTAGTTGTTAGTGTCTTTAAAATTATCCTTTATAGACTGTTTCCTAACAGCTTGTATTTTTTCAATAGATTTCTTTCTGGAAAATTCTCCATATTTAGTTTTTCTTTTAATATGGCAACCAGATATCCTACTTCATTATTTGTGTGACTTGATAAGCCTGAAAAGTTGGAGCATGCAGTTATTTTAAGATTAAAAATAACTAGAGATAGTACTCTGCAATCAGACATATGCCAAGAAAGTCATCAGTACTGAACACTTTTCTTATAAGTTTGCACACAAACACATAGCTATAAGCAGTGGGAAGAATGCTTCTGCTGCCGCCTATGTGGTGTTTCTTCTAAGAGCTTCGTGCTAGTCCTATACCACAAATACTTGACAAGTGAAGTGCCATATAGACATTGGCTGATACCAGAAAGAGCAGAAGTTAAAGTTGAGAATTTTGACTCACTAAACATGGCTCCCCCAAAATGATACAGACTATATTGACTATAAGTGTCACATCTTGTTCTTTTACTCAGCTACTTAATGTGACAGTACTATTTTTGAGGTCCTCATAATCTTCAACTCCTGGATGTTTGTTTTGTTTTGTGGTCCTGGGAATGAAATCGCGGGCTTTGTACATGCTAGGCAAGCACTCTACGACTCTGAATACATCTCCAGCTCTGCAGGTCTCTAAAAAAATTCAAAGCCTTTAGAATCTAGAAAATAGAATTAGTGTGGAATATCAGAGTATTACAGGGACAGTACAAACTGTGGGCTGAATGCACTTTATTTTAGAATGTTTCTAGATGATGATTCTTCTGTGTAGAGATCCAGCTTGACATCACTATAGCCTTCTGAATCATAACTGCCTTTTTCTCATTAGGTGACCACGATACTTATCACAAGCCCTATAGGACAAAGTTGCTAAGATAGTCTGCTGAAAGTGGAGCACTGGCCACTGACACCTTGACTGTTACTTAATTGGCATGGTAATAGTTTTTGAGAAAGGCCAGGTACGTTCCAGTTGGCTATAGCTCACTTTTATCTACTTTAGCATATAGACCTCTTCCTCCAAACTTGGGGCACAGTGATCTGCCTATCTTGGTGCCACTAAAGGCATACTTCTATCTGTAAGTCCCAAATGAATTACATCCTGTGCAATCTTGGATTAATCTGCCTCTTTCTTTGGTCACAGGGCAACTTTCACCTTTGTTGACTTTTCTCATACACTGGGATTAGGTTTTTACAAAGCAGTCTATATTGTATCATCCATGCTCGCCTTTTGATTAACTTGGAAGAGATTGAATTTTGCAGAGCTTTTCCTCTTAAATATTTTCAGTAACAATTTGGCTGATTACAGCAAGTGGTTGCAGTTGAAATTCAAAGGCCTGTTCCTCCATATATTTGCCATTCCTGGTGGGTTGTACCCTGTATAAAGGCATCAGGACTGTCAGGATGCAACTGGAAGCTGACATTAAGCCTGTGCTTTGAACATCAAGCTCTGTACTCTGAGAAGTGTTGAAAGCCCCTCCTTAATCTTATTTTTGCCTTCAGTATCGTACCAGAAGTCTTGCAGATATCTGTATAGATTAACTAGTTTAAGGATCAGACCACTACAGTAAAAAGAAGACATCACATGAACCAAGAAACACATTTAGCTGGGTACATGTCTATAATCTCAGTAATCTTTGGAGGTTGAGGCAGGAGGATCACAAATTCAATCCTAGCTTGGGCAACTTAGCAATTTAGCAAGACCCTGTCTCAAAATAAAAATAAATAAACAAAAAAAAAAAAGACGGGATGTAGCTTTATGAAAAGTCCCTGGGTATAATCCCCAGTACAAAAAAGAAAAAGAAAAAAGAAAGAAAAACAAGTTAAATAACAATATGTATCATCTGGCAAACATAAACAACACTCCCCTAAATGCATCTTCTCACATTCATTCCTTATTGGTCAATCAGATATCAAAGAATTTATATTGGGCAAAACTATATATGATGAAGATAAAAAAATATTTTAGTGGAATATTGTGAAGGTAATTATATGAAAACCTTTAATTTTGAGTTTGTGCTGAAAAGAAGAGAAAATGAATAGTGCCCTAGATGTGGTAAATCTTTCAGCTGCTGGCCAAATACCTTTACTCACCAGAGAATTCATGCCCGGTCAAATACATGGCAATGTAATCACATGAAAACCTAAGGAGTCAGTGGAATGGAAACTTTCCATTTGGATTTGAGATCCAGTAGTAGATTTTCACTTTATTAAGAACAAATCCCATCCTTTTCTAAAAGTATTTTGATTTTACTCAGCAAAATGCCACTCCATAATGGTCATTAGTTCAAGTGTTGAAGACATATGGGAAGCCTCTTGCCACACAGAGATATTTGTTTTTTCTAAAATGTCTGTTTCCCAAGGCATAATCCCTTGCCTTTTCTTATGATTTTTCTATGTCTAGAAATCTTTCTCCATCTCCTCAATTTAACATCTTAAATGTCGATTTCTTTGTCCAGCTCTTTTATTTTTCTAATATAAGTAGACTACTCTCTCTAGTTTTATTTTCATTCATAACATGCTCCAAGTTTTGTTATAGTAAAGAATTTTGATTTATGATTGTTACACCACTGGATTATATATTTTATTGTTTTTTGAGTTGTTATTGGATGAATGGATACGTTTTGCATTGCTAAGGGAAAGTGTTTTTGTGTATTTTGATATTTTCGGAAACATTTATAGTTAAAAAAGAGAAATAAATTAGTTTTGTGTGTATGTGCTGATACTACATACAAAGTACCACTGAGAAAGAATGAGTTGTGATGCTTTTCACTACAAGTAGTACAACATATATGGTATGGGATATAAAGTATGTAAATAAATATTTATAAGCAAGCCAAGAAGATAATATTAAATATTTCAAAGGAAATATAGATAAACTGCTATGGCAAAGCAAAAGGAAACATAATACTCCCTGCTGTGGGTTTAGAGTTGGGTCATCAAAGAGATATCAGCTTTTTGTAAAGTGTGTATATTTTTCAATCTTTTACACAAAAAGTTAAAATGGAACAGGGCTGGCTAGAGAGATGTCACATTGGAAAGGCTCAGAGAAGATTAACTGAAAAGGTACTCTATATGGAGGATGAAATCACACCCTGACCCAAAATTGACCTGAAAGACAATACATGTAGCTCAAACTATTGAACCATTCATGTAGATCACTGAAAAGGGGAAGCAGAGCCGCCAATGGTTGGTCTGTGTCACCCCATCTTCTCTCCCTCCAGAAAACAGCGATCAAGAGAGCCCCAGAGAGCCTGGGGAAATGAACCAGGGCTGCAGAGGCCAGATTCCAGGGATACTCTGTGTATATTGCCCTCTTCTTCCAGTCATCACCCCAACACTGTGGAGTGATGCATCCTTGCAGCATCCTCTCCACTGCCCACCATGGGCAAGGGAAACCCCTCCCCGCAACTCTAAGCAGAGAGAGGTGAAAAAGAGCCAACAGTGCCTGCTGAGTGCCCTGGCCGGGATGCCACTGATCTATCCCTGGAGTCAGAGGGGAGCACGCAGGACAGAACAGTTTGTCCAGAGTGAACACATTCCTGTCATTTCCACAAAGATTGGAAAAATCTGAGTTAACAGGAAATCCTAAACAGGGACCACCATTGTGCTTTAGGTGGGTGTAGGGAAGAGTGCCTCAGTCAAGTGCAGGGACAGGGTCAAGTTCCAGTGACTAGAACAGGGAATTTTTGACACAGGGTCTTTTTGGGATTTGAGCGCACAGGAAAAGACAGGAAAGGCTGGGATAGAAAACTTCTGGTGAAAAACTAGTCAGAAAAAAATCTGAAGCGAAAACACAGAGATTCCCCCAGCACAAAAGGAGGCAGGAATCATAGTGTATGGGTAAAAGATGAAGAAGAACTCAATGTCAGGAAAATTATTTCACATCATCCTCTTCTCAAAATATTTGAGGTGGTTGAATAATGGGACAGAGACAAAAGACTGCAATCAGCCATGCCTTAAGTACAGCTTGTGTGACAGAGGTGGACTAAAAGAAACTGGCATCTCCACCATTTCCAGGCAGGCTGGTACAGGCAGATGGGGGAAGTTGGTGTGGCTGCCTAAAACAGACCAAGACTAAAGCAGGAAGGAAATGTGTGGACATTCAGGCTTTATGGCATAGTGCTCATGTGGGAATTGCATGTATGTTCTCTTACTGGAATAGCTGATCTGGGTTCCCACTGGATTTTTAAAAATATATTATTTTTTTATTTGTTTTATTTTGTTTTTTCTTCTCTTTTATTTGCTTTGATATAGTTGTTATTTCCTTGCTCTCATCTTTTCCCCGTTCCTTTTTTCAATTCTTGCTCCTGTATAATACAATTTTTATAATTGTTTCTCATTTTTTAAAAAATGGAATTATTTTTCCTTTTCAAAATTCTTTTCAAGTTTTTTCTTATATTCTGTTCTCTCAGTCTTTCCCATCTTCTTGCATATTAACCTTCAGCCCTCCCTCTCCTATTCCTTTAGCTTTTCCTTAATTTACCTATCCTCTTGCCTTCCCTTGTCTCTTCTCATCTTTCAAGTATACAAATATATCAACAGATTCTGAGAACCACACAGCTTTCCTCAATCCCAAGTTACAAGTTCCTTCTCCTACCTCACCCCTACTTTCACAAATATTGTCTTAAAACCCTCACTACATTTTCTTTAATTCAACTATAAAAGTTTTCCAACAGTCTGACTCCCTAATTTTTTAACCTATTATTATTTTTCCTATCTACCTCTCCTCCTACTGACTTACACTTGTCTTTTACCCATCCCTCTATCTCTTCCCTTTCCTCCCCACCCCCACATTGCAGACTGTTAATAACATAGTATACACTGTAAAGGGTACTTATAAAGAGTGAAAATGTAAATGCAAGATTTAATACATATAGTAAGTCCTTGACTTACAAATGTGCTCCATCCTGGGAGAACATTCCTAAATTGGATTCATTCGTAAGACTAGCAAAGTGAGTCTTATAAAGCTTTGACACAACTATACAATGAAAAGCATAAAAACTACCATGTTCCATTATCTTGTCTTTGTTCTTAAAAATTATGCCAATGACTTAATGATTCATGTATGTGAATGAGCAACCTCTACTATCTTTTCAGCGTGGTCTAATCTCTCAATTATTTTAACTTTTGTTTCCATGGTTATTGCTTTGCATTTCCTAGCTGCCCCCTCCATATCACCACTGCTTTTCCTCTTGCTTCTGTACATCCTGGGATCTGATTGAGCACTGTACTACTGAGCACTGTACAGGAAGAACACAGCAGCACAACTGTGACAATGTCCAGCAGACAGGTGAGCTACTTCTGTGATTTGTTCTAACCAATGAATGTTTATAATGTGAGATCTGTCCATATCTGTAGAAGTTTGCAACTTGAATTCATAAGTCAGGGACTTACTGTATAAGTAATATGTGATCAGATCTGTTGATGCTATTATTCTCTTTTCACAACACAGGACAGAGTCCAAACAACTTAATTTGAATAGCTGCAGGGTGAACACTTTCTCTGGTCAAATAAAGCCATAAACACATCACTGGAAGGCAGAATTTAGCTAAAAATATCTTTGTATCAAATACAATCTCACCTTACCCTACTTGACCTCAACCCCCATACTAAATATACACATGCACACATGCACACACGCACACACACACACACACACACACACACACACCACACACAAAGGAACATGGGAAAACAAGGTAACAAATGGCCCCAAGATCTCCCAACTCCTTAAGACAGATCTAGGGGGCACCGATAGGTAGGAAAGTGAATACCAGCTAGCACAAATACAAAAACTGATAGAGGAAGAAATAAAGAAACTTGCTGACTTCAAAGAGGACATAATCATAAAAATAATGGAACATAAAAAATGACCAATGTGTATATGGAAGAAAGAAAAAATTGGAAGAGCAATCAAAAGAGTTGAAAACATGGATGACAAATTCATCAGAGATAAAAACTCCAGAAAATGATGTCAGAAGGAAATAAATGAATTAAAAATGTATAGAATTCATAAATTGCATAAATGACCAGTGCAAAACAAGGTTTCTAAAACTGAGGACAAAGTGGTAAATTACAATGAATTACTCAGAGTAGCCTTAAAAATGATGAGACAACAAGAAAAATTCATTCAAAAGCTACTAGGCAACAGTAAGAAGATCAATTGAAGGCTAATTGGAATTAGAGAGAAATCAGAAGGCAGCATACATGGAATAGAAAATGTATTTATAGAAATCATAATAGAAAACTTTCCAAGTATGAGGAAGGATTTACACCTACAGGCAACTGAGGCTTATAGAGCACCAACTAATTATGGTGAATAAAGAAGCTCCCCACAACACATCTTAGTCAAAATTTCAGATAAAAAAAAAAGAATCTTCAAAAGTGCCAGAAAAAAGCAAGAAATCATATATAAAAGTAAACCCATTCAGAATACAGTGGCTTTAACACAAACTTTAAAGGAGTGGAGTATTTTAAGTCCTAAAAGCAAACATATTCCAACACCAATTAACGTGTCTGGGACTAGGTTTTTTTTTTTGTTTGTCTGTTTGTTTGTTTTTAATTTATGGAGAGGTAAGAACATTCTACAAAAGGGATCACCTTATATGATACATGCACATTAAACCAGCATTCCAAAAAATTCTCAAGTATATCCTAAATGGAAAAAATGAAGCCAACAAAGCCAAAAATTGAGATGAAACCAAGATATCAAATAAGGTAAATAAGCCAGGTGTGGTGCTGCATACCTGTAATCCTAGCACTCAGGAGGCTAAGGAGGGAGGGACACCCAGAGTTGGAGGCCAGCCTGGACTACATAGTGAGTTCAAGGCCAGCCTCAACTACATTTTGAGACAATGTCTCAAACACACACACACACACACACACACACACACACACACACACACACACAAATGGTAAGGCAATTTTTTAAACAAAAAAGGGAAAATAAAGGTGTCATCAACAAAGAAACACAATGACAGGAATAAATCAGTAACTTTCAGTAATAACTCTCAATGTAAATGGCCTCAATTCCCCAATTAAAAGACTTAGATTGGCAGATTGGATAAAAAATATAATCTGACAGTCTGTTGTATTCAAGAAATTAATCTAATCCAAAAAGTAATTCATAAACTAAAAATCAAAGGATGCAAAACAATTTTGCATAAACTAGGACCTTTGGAGCAAGCAGGGGTAGCAATTTTATTTTTAAACAAAGTAAATTTCAAGCTAAAACTGATAAGAAGAGTCAAAGAAGTTCACTAGTTAAGGAATTAATTCAACAAGATTGTAAATATATATGCACCAAATACTGGAGAACCTAACTTCATAAAACAAATATTGCTGGACATAAAAAAAAATACTAAAAGAATCTTAGTGGGTGGCCTCAATATTCCGCTTTCACAAAGAGACAGATAAAGTAAACAAAAAATGAAATATCAAAGCTGAACCACACCTTTGAAGAACTGGACTTAACAATGTTCTATAACAGTACAACAGAATATACACTCTTCTCAGTAGCACTTGGAACTTTCTCCAAAATAGACCACATACCAGTCCACAAATCGTGCGTAAATAAATACAAAAGAGTTGCAATCACCTCATGTATACAGACATTCCTTGTTTAATGACCAAATTCTGTTCCTGTGACAGGTCATTAAATGAATTTCTCCCCAAATGAAGAATTGTATGTAGTATGTGCACTACAATATTCAAAACAAAGAAATTGTCAAAGGAAACTCTAACTTGATGTCTTTGGTTTTATTTGCATAATTCTTACATGTAGTACTGTACTATGTATAACAACATAAAGCTATAGCACTTTACAGTATAATCAGCAAAATTATACTGTATAGTATATCATATAGTAATGACTATACTATATTGTATAAACAAGGTACTATATAAACAAGGTATACTGTACAAAACAAGATGTACTGTACCAAAAAAAGACACTGAGACTTTAAACAATATGTACAGAATTGCACACACACAAAAAGACAAGTTGTAAGTCTGAACAGTCATTAAACAAAGAATATCTGTCAGACCATTGCATTGACACTAGAAATTAACCACAAAAATTTATAAACACCTAGAAAATTAAAAACATACTCTTGAACAATCATTTAGTCATAGAAGAAATCAAGAACGAAATTAAACAATTTCTAGAATCAAACAACAATGCCAGTATAACACATCAGAAACTGTGGGACACAATGAAAGCAGTACTACAGGGAAGTTTATTATGCTCATATTAGAAAAAAAGAGCAAGCACAAATAAATAAACTAATGATGAACCTCAAGATACTAAAAAATCAATAATCCAAACCTAGCTCTAGTTTAAGGAGGGAACTTATAAAGATCAGAGCAAAACTAGATTAAATTGAGATTTAAAAATACAAGACTCAATGAATTAAAGAGCTGGTTCTTTGAAAGAATAAAATAAAGAGATAAATCATTGGCCAAACTTAAGAGAGAAAGAATCACCTCAGTGCTAATAGAGGTAAAAAAGGTGAAATCACAGTGGACACTGCTGAAGTCCAGTAGATAGTAACTACTATGAAAAATTGTACTCCAACAAACAGGAAAAACATGAGGAAATGGACAGACTCCTGATACATATGAATTGACAAGTCACAAAAATTAACAATAACAAGCATGAAATTGAGGCAGAATTTAAAAAAAAATACCAATTAAGAAAAATCTCAGGACCTGAGCAATTCACTGTTAAAATCTACAGGACCTTTAAAAAGTTTTATAACATCAACACTCTTTAATGAAATTAAAAGAGGATTGCTACCAAATGCATTTCTGAAAGCCAATATCATTTTGATCTCAAAATCTGACAAAGACCCAACTCGAAAACAATCAAACATTACAGGCCAATCTCCTTACTGAACATAGATTTTAAAAAATCTTCAGTAGCTGGGCGTGGTGGCACACACCTGTAATCCCAGCACTCGGGGGAGGCTGAGGCAGGAGGATCACTGTGAGTTTGAGACCAACCTGGACTAACTACATAGTGAGTTCCAGGTCAGTCTCAACTACATAGTGAGACCCTGTCTCAAAAAATCAAAAATAAATAAATAAACAAATAAAAAATCTTCAGTAAGATGTGGGCAAATAGAATGCAACAAATCATCCAAAAGATCACAATCACAACCAAGTAGGTTTCATTTCAGGGACAGAAGGATGGTTCAACATATAAAAATCAATAAATATAATGCACCATAGAAACAGAAGCAAGAACAAAAATTACATAGTCCTATCAATAGATCCAAAAAGAAAAGTTTTTGACAAAAATCTAACACCCATTTATGATAAAACCCTGAAGAAAATAGATACAGAAAGACCATACCTCAATCTGATAAAAGCCTTTTATAACAAACCAATGGCAAACATCATATTAAATGGAGAAAAGCTGAAAGCTTTCCCTCTAAAGCCAGGAACAAGAAAAGTATGTCCACTATCACTGCTCCATTTTAATAGTACTCAAAATATTGGCCAGCAATCAGGCAAGAAAAAGAAATAAAGGGGATACATATAGGAAAGGGGGAAAATTACATTTTTATTATTTGCACATGACATGGTCACTACATAGAAGGCCTGAAAAATTCCACCAAAAGGCTCCTAGAATTAATAACCAAATTCAGCAATGTTGCATAATACAAAATCAACACACAAAAATGCATGGTGTTGCTGAACACCAATAATGACCTAAGAAAGAAATTAGGAAAACAATATGATTATGGAAATCAGTATGGAGATTTCTCAAAAAACTAAAAATAGAAATTCCATTTGACCTAGGTATTCCCCTTCTATGTATCTGCCTCAAAGAGTTAAAGATATCATATTACAACAGTATAAGCATACCAATGTTTATAACAGCACAATTCATAATAGTTAAATTTTGGAAGCAGCATAAATGTCCATCAATAGAGGAATGGATAAAGAAAATGTGGTATCCATACATAATGGTATATTACTCTTCCATAAAGAAAGATAAATTTAAGACTAAGATTTGTAGAAAAATGGATGCACCTTGAAAATATAGTGTTAAGTGAAATAAATCAGACACACAAGCTTAAATACAATATGGTTTCTCTTATATGAGAAACCCAAAGTACAAATAAAGAGCAAAATAAAAAATTAATAAAAGGAAACAGGGTGATAGATTTCTTGCAAATGGGAAGGGAACTAGGTAGGAAAGTGGGGACTCCAAGAGAGAGATGTAAAAAGATTTAAGTTGTGTCAGGTACATGTACCAATTAGCCCAAATGAATGTAATCATTATATATTGCAAGCATTAACTAAAAGAAGAGCAAATGTGGGGAGGGATCTAGAGACAAGAGGGAGGGAGGAGAATGGGGAAGGAAGGGTAATAAAAATAATTAATATATATTAAATACATGTACCTACTCCCTAAGATGAGTGTAAATATCATGCACTACAAATATATACTAATAGAAAGTGTTAAAATGTGTGTTACAACTGAGATATTTTGGAATTTGGAGAAGATAAAGGGACATTTCTGAAAATCAGACTTAAAAAAAAATCTAATGAATTTTCTATAAAGATACCATCATTAGCACCTAATCATCTTCATTACTATATAAGGCTAGGGATGTAACTCAGTGGTAGGGCTTTTGCCAAGTGTGCATAAGACCTTGGGTTTGATTCGTGACACTGAAAAACAAACTGATCTTGATGCATTAATATGTAAATCATGGAAGCTAATAACGACATTAGGAAGGCAACATCTCTCAAGCTTCCTCCAATACAGGCAAAATGAAATGAGCTTCACTATAGCTTAAATATATATCCTAAAAAGGAATAATGAATGATTTTTGAAACTTAATAATGGTCCTTATTTGTGTGGGAGTACCTCTCTGGTTCAGGATTCCATATTTTAAAAATTTTACTTTCTTCTCTACCTGGGGATATGACTACCGTTAGAAGATATACCATTTTCAATTTTGGTGACCTCAACTTCAGATAGTGAGGCCAAAGTGCTATTTTCTTTTCTTTTTATTGAGTTTATTGGTACAATCTAGGTATACAATGCAGTTACATTCATCATTGGGATTCTGTACCTTTACATAATAGGTCTTGATTCTCATTTTTTTCCCCTTGTCCCTGCCCTCCCTTCACCCCCTCCTCCCCTCCCCATTTACAAATACTTTATTTCCATTTTTTCAGTTTCTCATATTTTTTCCTCTCCCTTATTACCTTTCCACCACCCTTCCCACTTTCCCTACACCTTTAGCCCTTTACTTCCTATTTCACATTATTAATTATCTCATTAGGATCCTGTGTACTATTATAGTTTTTCACACCAAAGAAACTATTCGGTATTTCAGTTAAAGAAATCTCTGTATGAACATTAAAATAGGGAATCCTAAAATAAAACTAAAAAGGAAAGTAAAAGAGAAAAGGCAATGATATAACATTAAAATAATCCTTAATTCTGGAGATGAAAATGGTCCCTTAACATATTTAAATTGTTTCTTACTCTTATAGTCTTATCTTATTCTTTTTTTTTATTATTTAGAGAATACTTTATTAGTTTCTGTAATCAAATCCACGTAGATATGACGTTACATATTTAGTATGATGTGTTAACCCTGTACACATGGAAAAAAAAAGTAAAAAATAAATATAAAAAAAAATAAACATTGTTAAAGTTTCCCAAAATTCAATTTATAAATATATGTATATATATTTATATAAAAAGACTAATAATAGCAGTATGTTATGCATCAATAACAGCAACAGCTTTTCCAGGTTCTGCAGTCATCTGAACAAAATTATAGACATTTAGCACATTCCATTAAAAAAACCAAAACAAAACAAAACAACAACAACAAAGAAAAACAAAGAAAAGAATAATATCCAGAAAACAGCAAAGTTCTTTTGCTGTTTTGGTACCTGGCACCGTTTTTTTTATTAGCATCTTAATCATCATCTGGAAAGAGAACTTTTTCCAAAGTTGGCAGCACCGTTAAAGTTTCCCAAAATTCAATTTATATATATATAGTATGTTAGGCATCGATAGCAGCAAGAGCTTTTCCAGCTTCTGCAGTCATCTGAACCAAATTATAGACATTCAGCACATTCCATTAAAAACAAAACAAAACAAAACAAATCAAAACAACAAAGAAAAGAATAATATCCGAAAAACAGCAAAGTTCTGTTGCTGTTGTGGTACCTGGGACCATTTTTTTTTATTAGCACCTTAATCATCATCTGGAAAGAGAACGTTCTAGAGTAATATCATTAAATGTATCTTTGATAAAGTACTGTCCCTACTACGTATCATAAAGCAGGTACAAGATAATTTACATTCATAGAGGTATGATACAGTACCGTCCTACATCAATAATACTAGAATCAGTTTTGGTTTGAAATTTACTTTGTCTGTAAATAAGATTGCTACCCCTGATTTTTTTCTGGGCTCCTGTCACATGGAGAATTGTTTTCTATCTTTTCACTTTCAGGCTCTGGGCTTCTTTTTGTACTAGGTGTGTTTCTTGTATATAACATATTGCTGGATTTTTCTTCTTTTTCCATTTTGCCAGTCTATTTCTCTTGATTGGTGAGTTGAGGCCATTGACATTGCTGGTTATAACTGATATGTACTGACTTATTATTGACATGTTATTGGCCTTTTGCTGACTGTTTTTACTTTTTCACCTTCTCCTTTTAATTTCTTGCCTTGCCTATTTGATTTGCTCTGTTGGGCATCATGGTGGTGTTGCCTTCATTGTCTTTTTCTAGGATCTTGTTTAGAATTCCTTGTAGTGCTGGTTTGGTATTCATGTAGTTTCTCAGGTGTTCTTTGTCGTGGAAATGTCTTATTTCCCCATCCATTTTGAAAGAGAGTTTTGATGGATACATCAGTCTAGGTTGGAGGTTGTTCCCTTTTAGTACTTGAAATATCTCATTCCAGGCTCTCCTTGCCCCAAGGGTTTGTGTTGAAAAGTCTGCTGTGATTCTGATGGGCTTTCCTTTGTATGTGGTTTGTTTCTTTTCTCTTACTGCTTGTAGTATTTTGTTCTTCTGTTGGGTTTCTGGGATCTTGATTATTATATGTCTAGGTGTAGATTTTTTTTGATTGTAGCTAGTTGGGGTCCTATATGCCTCAGCTATCTGAATGTCAAATTCTTCCCCTCTGTTTGGGAAGTTTTCTGTCATTAATTCTGTGAACAGCTTTTTAAAGTCATTTGTATTTTCTCCTGCTATTTCATGGATTCCTATCAGTCATGTTATTCTTCTTTGCATCATCTAGGAGTTGTTGGATCAATTTCTCATGATCCCTTACTATTTTTAAGAGATCTCTCTTTTCATAGTCACTGACTGCAATCTTATCTTCTATATCTGAGAGTCTGTCTTCGCATTCTTTTATTCTGTTGCGTACACTTTCAATGGAGTGTTTAATCTCTTGGATATCTATTTGAATCTGTTTTATGAATTCTATTTCTTTCC
>NW_022900927.1:40444275-40452807 GCF_012274545.1 Fukomys damarensis
TCAGTTTCTGCTCTAGAGTCTTGAACCACAACTTCCATTTTGCTCACTATCTCTATGGTTATCTGGGAAATTATTTCTGTTTGAATTTTTCTAGAGCCTGATTGATCTGTTTGGTTACTTCCTGTGCTTTGAGTTCAGGGTGTCCTGGTGGTTCACCATTGGCCTTTTCATCCTCATTTGCCCTACTATTTGCCATTGCTGAACTGGAAGTCTGCCTTTGTGTCTTGTTTAAGTGTTTTCTCATTTTTATTTTTGTTGTTGGACTGTCCTTGGTTTAATCTCTGGGTTATCATCTAAATCTTCCTGATATAGTTGTGCCCTAGCTTCTGGGTCTCTAACGACCCACATTCTCATCTTTATAACATCAGAGAAAACAGCACATCAAACCAACCGCAATGCTTTATCCCAACTGATGCAATCAGCAACACATTAAGATCAAGCACAACTTGGACACTGACCACCTGTGGTAGTCACTAGTCTATCACCCTTAAATCATTTGAATTAAATTGAAATCAAGAAGCAGTCCAGAACATGCCTGCAGTGAACAAAATTTCAATATGGTGTATTTAGCATTTAACGTCTCAGACAGAGTGAGGGCAAGACCCCTGCAAGGCCCAGATTGAGTTCCCCAACCTTCTGAATGGTTGAACTCCACAACGTTCTATTACAGGTTTCCCACGCCCTTTCTTTAAAGATGTTCAAAGTTGGGAACTCAGAAAAATACCCCTGATGACCACCTCTGCCTCTGCAGAGTGGGTCCAAAGACTGGCACAGTCAGGAGGTCTGAGAGTGAGTTGGGGGGGCGGGGCTTATGGGGGTTCAGGGGCCCTGCGTGGCTACCCTCCCTCCACTTGAGCGATGGCGGCTGGGGTGGGAGAAGGCGTGGCTGTCCTTCCCGCGGTGGATCCGGGCCCAGGCTACCTAATGGCGCTTGAGCGCTGGTGCCAAAGTGCTATTTTCATTTAAAAATAGATGGTACCAATTGAGTACTGTGTGCCAGGTAGTACAATCTTTATAGCTCTTTCTTAAATTACTGCCATAGCCCTCCTTATCTGTCCTTTCCCCACTGGAGCACATTCTTTACATGGCAGTGAGTGTGTAAAAATGTAAAATAAAGCGTATCCTATCATGCCTATCCTCTGTATTCTCCCAGTGGCTTTCTGTGAGACATAGAGGACTGGCATCCAATAGCCATTCTAGTCTTCTGATATGCTTTCTCATTCTGCAGGGACTAGGAAATTTAGAATTGCTTTTCTTAGACCCTGTTGCACATCTCTCTTGGGATGGGAACTAGGTTTCATCAGTTAGACACACATAAGACAGCTTAGGAAGGTAGAAGTGGAGATACACACCATGTTCTGGCTGATCTGATGGTTGTTGCAGGGAAGCATGGTCACAGAGACATGAGCTGGATGTGGGTGTTGAGACAGTTATGGCAGCTAAAGGAGCTTCCTGTCCCCTGGGTCATGGCATGGCATGTGTTCTTGAAGTCACCAGATCAGTTGCAACCTCTTGATTGCCAAGCTTCTTGGTGTGGCAGAGATAGCAACTTTTCTGGGAGCCTGGTTGGGTGGTGTTGTTCTGATCTCATCCTGGAGACCCAGCTTTAGAGCTTGCTCTTGCAGCCTTTTCAATGATTTTCTTTGCTTTACATCAAGTTTCTTTCTCATTAAATTATGAGACTATTTTCAGGCTCCTATGATTAAACCTTAGCTGACACATTTATTGATTGACTAACTGACTGAGTGATTTGTGGTGCTGGTGGCTGAACCAGCATCTCATGCATGCTAGGGAAGCACTCTACCCTGAACTCTGTCCCCAGCCTTTATAGATACACTTCTAATCTTATTTAAAATTAAACAAAATCTTACTAAAGCCTATAAGCCCAATGATCTGACCCTTAGCAACTCTCTTTTTCTCTCTGCTTCTGCCTAAGCCACCCTATACTTTTGTATTTTTTGTTCTCCTTTACAAACACTAAGCTTTCTCCTACTTGGGGCTGTTGTTTCTGCTATTCTTGTTCCCCTGGATCTGTTATGACACATTCACTTTTTTCCCCACGTATCTGCTAAAATATCACTTTTTCAGAGAGATCTTCTATGACTACTTATCTAGAATATTACTCCCTATCACTCTTATCCTTTGACATTCCTTTATTGTTTTTAATTATATTCTGTCATAGTAGCTGCTGTCTTTGGTTAAAGTATGTTTGCTCCTTAAAAAAAAGCTCTTTTGTTAATTGTTCTATCCACAAGGGTCCAACAGTTTGTCAGTACATAGTAGGTCCTTCATAAATATTTTTAAAATGTTTCTGTTTACAGAGGGGAGACCCGAGGCAAAGAACAATTAAGTGACCTATCCAGGCTCACACGATAAATAGCAGAGCTGGACTTTGAACCTAGGCAGCCCCCACACTGCCTCCCTATGTAGCTAACCGCCAATCAAGTGGGGTAGACAGTGGATATAGCATAAAGGTTGAAAAAGGAAAGAAATAAAAATGCTTGAGCATTTGCCTGTCCAAGAGAGGGATGTCCTGACCCATAAACTCAATTTGCCTGCCTGTAAGGCCAGCACATCCCTGTGGTGGAGACAGGTGGCAAGACGGAAACAGCTAGATGGCTTGGTGCCTCACTGTGAGACCAGCCAAGTCACTTCTCTGTTCATTCCAATCTGCAACCATCATCTCTCTGCTTCAGATCTCCAAATATACATTTTTCAGTGTCCTCAAAATCACCTTCACTCCAGTAACCTGGCTAGGTTGTTGTTTTTTCTTTAATCCTATGGAGCTGGTTTTTACTATTTTCTCTATTGCCCTTATTCATTTTTCCTTTTCTTCTTTTTTCTTTCCATTCTCTTCATACAGTTAAACAAAAACAATCAATTGTAATTGTACATATTTACACATATTAATTTAAATTTTGAAATAGCAAAAAGTGTTAACTTTCCACACTAGGCCTGATAACATAGGAGAATGAATAAAGCCCTGAGACAAATCTCAGCTCTTACTGGGGTATCTTATGCCAAGTTTCTTACCTCTCTCAGCCTGCTTCTCTACTTGTAAAACTGAAACAGCAAATATCTTCCTTGTGGTTTTGTGAGGATTGGAGACAATGTACATAATGAATTCAGCACGGAATGTCTACAATTTTGTTCAGATGACTGCAGAACCTGGAAAAGCTATTGCTGCTATTGATGCATAACATACTGCTATTATTAGTCTTTTTTATATATATATATATATATATTGAATTTTGGGAAACTTTAACGGTGCTGTCAACTTTGGAAAAAGTTATCCCAATTTATTGTGTTGAGTTGGCATTGTACAGAAATGGACAGCCATATTGGTCTGGAAATGTTAATTTTTTTAAATTTTTATTTGTTTATTTTTTTCCATTTGTACAGGGGTAAAGCATTTTACTAAATATGTAAGGTCATATCTACGTGGGTTTGATTACAGAAACTAATAAAGTATTCTCTAAATAATGAAAAAAAAAGAATAAGATAAGACTACAAGAGCAAGAAGCAATTTAAATATGTTAAGGAACCATTTTCATCTTCAGAATTAAGAATTATTTTAATCTTACATCATTGCCTTTTCTCTTTTACTTTCCTTTTTAGTTTTATTTTAGGATTCCCTATTTTTAATGTTCATACAGAGATCTTTTTAACTGAAATACAGAATAGTTTCTTTGGTGTGAAAAACTATAATAGTACACAGGATCCTAATGAGATAATTAATAATGTGAAATAGGAAGTAAAGGGCTAAAGGTGTAGGGAAAGTGGGAAGGGTGGTGGAAAGGTAATAAGGGAGAGGAAAAAATATGAGAAACTGAAAAAATGGAAATAAAGTATTTGTAAATGGGGAGGGGAGGAGGGGGTGAAGGGAGGGCAGGGACAAGGGGAAAAAATGAGAATCAAGACCTGTTATGTAAAGGTGCAGGATCCCAATGATGAATGTAACTGTATTGTATACCTAGATTGCACCAATAAACTCAATTAAAAAAAGCATTAAAAAAAGAAAACTGTGACAATTAAAAAAAAAAAGAATTCAGCATGAGTAATAGAGAACTATGACTGAAATGCAATATTTTTTATTTTCTCTCTAATTAAAGCATAAGAACATTAAGTGATTATCCTTTGATTATAGATGGAATTAATTTATACAATTTATATTCTGAAAACATGGTATCTATTGAAGATTTTACATACAGTACTTTAAAAGGTTTTGTTCAGGGTCCGGGGCTTTAGTTCAGTGGTTCCACCACCTGCCTCACAAGCAAAAGGTCCTGAGTTCAATCTCTGGTACAAAAAAAAAAAAGTTTTGTTCAAATGCTTACTGCAAGATATTTTCTTTTAAATCTAACTTATTTGCTTTGTATTTTATTCTATATATGAACTTTCTAAAAAAGTTTCATAAAGCTAGGACTGATTTTTTGGTCTAAATTTAAATTGCATCATTTAATACTTTGCTAGTGTAGTCTGTTTATGTTTAGATGATAGGCTTCACTATTATTCCATAAGGAAAGAAAATCTGTCAAAATACACATTAAGATCTATTCTAATTAAGAAACCTCAATGTCTTCCATAAATAATTTATAATTGGTAATACTCAATACTTGCTAGAGTGCAACAAAATAAATACCATTCTGATGGAAGTATAAATTGAAGCAATTGACCTGAGAGCTTTTTGACTTAAGAGAATTCTATAAACATTTATACCTTTATTTCCAATAATTCCACTATAGGAATCTATTCTAAGAAAATACTCAAGGTATAATAATAAAATATTTTTAACAAGGATATTTATTAGAACATCATTTAAATTAGAAAAAAATTATAAACATCTTGAATGTTCAATAATAGAATAATAATTTAAGATACATATTATAAGTCAATTAAAAACCATTTTTCAAGAAAGTACTTAATGGCACTGAAACATTTTGTGATAAATTTGCAAGTTAAAAAAGGAGAACAACATATAATAATATATCTAACAAATTAATATATAAAATACATATACAATTCTAGGTTTATAAAGACTATACATATAATGCATAGAGAAAGGAAACACATTCTAAAAACATATATTTTTGCCTTCCTGGAGTTATGGTGGGAGAAACAGATCAACTCAAAGTTAAATTTAGAGCTAGCTAAAGTGCTATTTTGTCCCAGATTCTCTGCCTACTAAATGATTTTTGGTTTTTAATAACAATGATAACATTATTATCAAGACTAAGGCCATCATATGTCACCTGTATCAACTTTGTTCTAAACCTGCTACTTTTCTTCCTTCCTTCCTCTGTCCTTCCTTCCTTTAGTCTCAGATGAATTCAGTCAAATTTATAGACAGCACAGATGAATGCCAAAAGAGTTTCTTGCCTTGGCCTCCTAGCCCCATGTAGACTTCTTACCTGAATAATCTTCTCTGTAGACATTCAAGCCATGTTTATCCCTCACCTGGATATGACCTCCTAACTGCTCATTACTTTTGCCCTTTTCTCTACAGTCTATCTCAACACTGAAGCCAGGTCAATTTTGTGTTTTATAAAACACAAGTTGTATATGCTACTTCTTTGTTCAAAACCCTCCAACAGCTGTGTATCTCTTTCATACTTTAAACAAAGAATTCTTAGAGTTGCTATGAGGTCCTCTATGATTCATCCCACCCCAGAATCTGGACCTTATCCTCCGCTTTCATTCTTTCTTACTCCAGATCAGGAGCTCTATTTTGGATATGTTTGATTTGTTTGAAGCAGGAAATAGTGAGGACCCCAGACATATAACTCTTTAATACAAAGATAGGAGCAAAAAGTATCTGTTAATAATACCAGCAGCTCAGCGAGTGACTTCTGTCAGTCTGGAGAGCCCTGAATAGAAGTTATATGCCTCTTTTTACATGTACAAAGCTTAAATCCATTGGAGTTTCCCTGGAAATATAGCAAGCAGGATTTACACAAAGTAGAGTAATGGAGAGGGGAACAGTAAAGAGTTCTGGCAGGACTTTCTGAAGCTGTTACACTCCTTTGGTGACAGATTACAGAAGTTGTCATGGCTTCTCAGGTACATTCTACAAAGAGTATAGTTACATAGTTAACCCATAGTTGCCTAATAATACAGTTAACTCATAGTTGCCCAACTCCACGTGGAGGGGTGGTCTCCTCTCTTAGTTATGCCTTTTGGATTTCCAGAGTCTTTTCCTCTGAACATGGTAAGCATGCCCTTACCTGGAGATCTGTGTACTCATGGTCTCTGCCTGAAAGGCCTTTTGTTCAAATATCTGCAGGGCTCACTGTGTCACTTTTTGTAGGCTTTTGCTCAAATATCACTTTCTTAGGGAAATATTCCCTGACTACCTAATATAACGTTACAATTGACCCTCCAGCCCTTCTTTTAAGCCCTCCCTATATAATCCTCCACATTTTCTTTTCTTTTCTTTTTTCCTCTCCCTCTCTCTCTCCCTCCCTCCCCCCTTTTTTTCTCCTCCCACCTCTGCTGGGGATGGAACCCAGGGCCTTGCACATACTAAGCAGGTGCTCTACCACTGAACTACATCCCCCGTCCTTGCTTTTCATTTCTCCACGGCACTTCTTATCACTTGACATTCTACATACAGTGTTTTGCTTTGCTCTGCATCTCCCCAAGAAAGCCTATCTAAACTGCAAGTTGGCCACATTCCTCCCTATTTAATGTCATGTTTCTGATCCCAGGAGTGTCAGTCAGCTTTGTGTTCCTACAGTGAAATACCTGAGACAGCTAACTTTATAAAGAGAAAAGATTATCTAGCTTACAGTTTTGGAGGTTCAAGGGCACAATCATTGCAGTCAACTGCAATGACTGCAATGACTCAGTTCTGATGAGCATTCATGGTGAACAGTGGGCAGTAATTATGGGAGCACATGTCAGAGTATGGGGTCACATCTTGAGCCAGGAACACAGAGAAAGAGAACAACGGGCCATGATTGCTCCTTTTATAACAACTCTCTCTTGAGAACTGCTAAAAGGCTTCCAAGAGGATACTTCACACACTCAGTAACCTAAGGAACTCCTACAAGACCTCGCCTCCTAAAGGTTCCCTCACTCCCTACCGTTGTCATCTTGAGGACTGAGCCTTTAATCATAATTGACCCTTTAGGGACGCTTAAACCATGTTCCAATCATAGTACTAGGTTACAGAATCAAACTGCCTGGATTCAATCCCTGGTTCTATTGCTCAACCTTTCTTTGCATCAGTTTCCTTACCTATAAATTGAAGATAATAAAAATACCTTTTTCATAGCTTTATAGTAAAGAATAAGTAAGAATGAGCATAAATCAGTGGCACTGTGCCTGCTTCACAAATGCAAGGTCCTAAATTCGATCCCTGATACAAAAAAAAAAAAAAAAAGAATGAACATAAAGTGCTTGGAACATTATTTGGCACAGAGAAGTGCTAAATAGCTAATAGCTATTGTGTGTGTAGTGGGTGCTGTGGTCTCTTTTCAAGACCCCATAAGAATATGCACTCATCCCCAGATGCAGAGAATATTAGCTACTGTCTGCTCACAGTTGCACCCCACACTAGGAATTGCCCTTGGCTTTAAAAACTGTTTCCCTAAGCTCCAGTTCCCTCTCAGGTAGAGGCCAGTGCTAAATGATTGGCTGATGCAAAGATGCCAAGGTCCTGCTCCATGTCCTCAGTTTGGGATAATTCTTCACATCTCAGTCCCATAGCTCCTTTTAGGATCAGTGAGGCTTCAGGGACAACTACATTGCAGGTCAGCATCTCTCTCTGCCCAGACCTGCCCTTTTACAATGATATCTCCTAAACCACTCCTCAGTAATCTTCCACCTGCAATCCTGTCTCAGAGTCTATTTCTGTGGAACCCAATCCAAAATGTTGTATGAATCTCTCAACAATCTCTATTGGACAGACATCTAAATCTGTAGGATAGATTATGAGGTTCTTCTGCATTGTACCCACTTTCTTCATCTCTACCCTCACCTCTCACAATTCCCCATCTTGCATCTTTTCCTCTAAGGCACACTCCATGGTGTTTACTGCATTTCTCAAGCTTGTTATGTGTTCTTCTTATAAAGCACTTTTAATTTCTGCCTAGCTAATTCTTCCTCATTCTTACAACCTAACTCATCTTTCAGAAAGCCTAAATCCAGACTTAATCCAGCAACCTCTATGCTGTATCTTGATGCTCCTTGACCAAGGATGGGGTTTTGTCTCCTTAGATCTACTGTAAATTGAAAATGTCATAGGCCAAAAATGAATTTAATACACTTAATCTAGGGAACATCACAGCCTAATAAAACAGTAAACTCTAGAGGAGTGATGGCAACCCTTGTAGAGATGAGTGCCAAACTGTAACCAAAACCCACTTATTTATTGCAAACTGCCCATGCTGCAATTAAACCTGAATGCTGAGGTTTTAATTTAGGAAAAAAAACCTCCTATATTAACATCTTTTGTCTTAAAAACAAGTAACACTGTGTGCCATAAGTTTGCCACCACTACTTGAGTATGTTGACTTTGTGGCTGGCTGA
>NW_022900927.1:40452917-40465453 GCF_012274545.1 Fukomys damarensis
GGGGGAGGGAGGGGGACGGAGGGAGGGGGTATCATTTTTGCACCATTATAAAATAGAAACACTTGTGCTCAAATCATGTCTGGAACCATCTGTACTTCCATCAACTCACTTACTATATTATACTAAAATTGTACAGAATATTAGTATTGGTAGAACTTCTTTAAATAGTCTGAAACCTACAAAATGTTAAAAAAATATAGAATAACCATTGCCTTTTTGCTTCTGTAATTTACTTTACTTGGTTAACAAAACACCCGAAGTTTCATCATTAAAGCTTAAGGGCACATAGCCGCAGTTTAAAATTAACACATGCCAAAGGAGCTTAGCCACAGATCAGGATGAGACTAAATGTTCAAACAAAGATAACAACCCCTGAGCCCTAAAACTTTCTGTAAACCATATGTCTATAAAGGTGTTAAAATGAAAGGAATGTCACCAGTCCTGCTTTCCTAACCCTGACCCTGACTCTTGTGGACTGGAATAGCTAAAGATCTACATCCTGAAAGAAAAATGCTACATTTGGGTTAACATTAAAACTATCTTGTGACCATGATTTGTCATGGGAACTGTAGGAACTAGAATGTCTTATCACCTAAAATGAGATCATGATTGTAGGACTCCTATAAATGACAGATTGTAACCCAGCCCAAGATTGGTTATTTGGCGCAGCTCTTGGTGCAGGCTGACCCTTTGTTAGCAAAGTAAACTTTTTTGTTTTACCCACTCTTGGGTCTCTGTGTGTCATTTACCAGCTCCTTCTGCAACAGTATGACGATGAGTGGCTAGGCATTGCAAAGGGTTCTACTAATTTAGCATATGGAGAATGTTTAAAGTTTTTACTGTAGGAGGAGGAAAGAAGAATAAGTATCACATGTTTTATAAAACATGACTTTAATATTTTAAGTCAAAATTAAGTTCTGTTCTATTCTTAATCACAGGAGGGTTTTTGTTGTTGTTGTTCTTTGCAATACCAAACATTGTTCTCAAAGCAAGATAAAGTAAATTCTAATGAGTAACTCTTAGAAATAGATACATCTTTGCTTCTGGTGGTGGTAGGGCAGGGCGGATGTCAGATGATCAGGACCAGAATCCTGCTTTTGATGACAAGAATAAAGTGAGAACAATGCAAGAAGAAGTAGTCATGATCCCTGGAGGACCTTGGATGCTTATAGTTGGTTAAATGTTCTACATTCTTTCTTTTGCTGACAATGTATGTCTCTGACAGAAACTTTAGTGCAGATCAAAAAGAGAAGCTTAACACTATACCCTTTGTCGGCTCATCCATCCTAAAAGAGACAGGACGCATGACACTTTACTGCCTTGGTTCTAAGGGAGACATAGGACAGGTATTTGTAGCATTTCCTTCTCTTTTCCTTTTCTCTCCTCACTGCTTTTTTCCTTTTTATTCTTTTTAAGTGTCTAGTGTTAATTTAGTATTCCTTGTAGTTAGGGGAGAACTGGTTTAAATAGCTTCAGACATTCTTAATCATCTGGCCAAAAGGACTGCAGAACATTAAGCAAAAAATGCGGCCTTCTTTATTTCTCTTGCTGCATGTGGCAGAACACAGTTAATAGCAAGTCTTGTGTTTTTTGTTTGTTTGTTTGTTTGTTTTGTTTTTGTTTTGGTTTTGGTTTTTTGAGATAGGGTCTCACTATGTAATTGAACTCACTATGTAGCCCAGGCTGGTCTCGAACTCACAGAGATCTTCCTGCCTCAGCCTCTCGAGTGCTGGGATTACAGGTGTGCACCACCATGCCCAGCTCAAGTCTCGTGTTTTTTACATTTATAATTCAGTCACAGAGGAGCCGACTTTACTCTCCTGGTCCCCATCCCATCAGCCCATTGGGCACATAGGCCAGGTCTCCATCTTTGATCCAGGAAACTATGGCTGGGGCATTGACTCAAGAAGTATTTATAGGGCAGATCCCACTGTATGTATAAAGTATGTATAAAGTTGGCAGAGCTGACTTCTGAAATAAAGGGAGGAGGAGCAGAGAATGCCTATTACAATTGTTCTTGCAGAAAATTTTTGTGATTTTCCACAATATTTACCAATATGTGTTAAAACTGGAAGATGTACCATAACAAATGGAGATGTGGAATCTCAGCTTCCTTGAAGAGGCTTCTTATACCGAATAAAGAGACTCTAACTTCTTTAACATTTTACATAACAAGACTTGCCTTCTGTGAAGGAATAAATGAGTTTATGAGTTAATATGGATTTAAAAATCGTTTTTGTTCTTTTCTTCTATATTTAGATTTGGAGAAAACTATGGCTACATCAGGAATATATGGCTTGGCAGCTAATGTTTCTGTATCTATATGTTCATTAATAAACTTTCAATGACTGAATTTTGGTAAATGCAAGTTAAATTTGCTAGTATCTTTATGAATACATATGCTTAGTGCCCAAGCTGATCTGACAAGTGGTGAGAAAGCATTAAAACCACAAACAGAAACATCCAGATTGCTTTCTTTCCTGTTAACAAGCTAATAGATAATAAAATAAAAATAACTTAGTTCATCTTGCCCGTCATGAGCTTCTGAGGTCTAAAATAAGTGTCATTTGGGAGTTGTAAGTAATAAGATCTAATAGCTACTAACAGTGACACTAGATAAGTTCCAATTGCTCTGGCTTTAGTTTTTTCATTTGTTAAAACAAACAAACAAACAAACTGATTAGAATAGATATATATCCTGGGCATGATAGCACATGCTTATAATCCTAGCACTTGGGAGGCTGAGGCAGGTGGAAGTTTAAGGCCAACTTGGGCTACATAGTGAATTCAAGGCCAGCTTGAATTACACAGTGAGAACATGTCTTAAAAAATAGGATATCTAAGCATCCTCCTTCAGAAATTTTATTTCACTAATTGTGAGTTTCAGAGCAGGTGGGTAAGTACTAGTTTATAAGATGAATGCCTAATATAAGGGCAGGTAAGAAGAAATAATAAAAATATTTAACTCCAAACAATATAATCATGTGAACTTAAAGCAATATTCAATTTATGATGTCATCACAGTCAGGGAGAATAATACCTTAACAGAATCCAGTGGAAGAAACTAGGGGATTGTATTTGATTTGGGGGGCCTGATCTCAGGGGGCTTGTGGCAGGTGTTTCAAGGAGGGGACTAGATTGGGACTGAGGATGTTTTTGATAGAATAGTTTAAGGTTGATTGGCATACCGAGGAGAAAGTCTTAAAATAAATCTTTATAAATAAGCCATGGTTTGATAAGAGAGATTTATAAAGGTACGTAGACTGTTGTCTCAGATCATCTGCTTTGCTGAGATTTCCTAAAGCAAACAGTGAAGTTATTTATTGGTTTATGGTCTTATCTTCTCTGGGAAAATTTTCCTGGAACAAAGAACTATGTCGTGTTGACACAGGTGGTCTCAGTTCTTAGGACTTATAACTACATCCTATTGATGCAGGTGGCCACTGTACATTCTCATGAACTTTGAGTTAATGCAGAACAAAATAGCCTGAAGCAGAGAAATGTTTACTGAACATTCTGTTCCTGGACTGAGTTCCACAGTCCAATATTATATTTCCTAGTAACTTCTCTTCTTGGATATATTATATATTTCTCAAATTCTAAATAGAACAAAAACTGATTCCACAGAGGACTTCCCCTTATGTTCTCCATTTCAGTTAATGGTACCACCATCTGCCAATAGTTAAGTCAAAAACTAGGGGCATCTCCCCCGTCACATTCCCACCTGCTGTGACAGTTTCAGTTGGTTGGATCTCTAAAACGAGTACCAGATTTGACCAATTAACATCTGCAGTGTTAAAACGCTTGTTCAGACCATTGTTATCTCTTGCCCTGGGCACAAAGTCATTATGTACATTACAATACGTCACATTAATAGTTTTCTTTTTCTTTTTAGATTTTGTTTGTTTATTTGAGATAGAGACTCACTCTGCTATTCAGTCTGGCTTTGAATTCACAGTGATCCTCCTTCCTCAACTTCCTGAGTGCTGGCATTACAGGCGTGCACCACCATGCTCAGCTACTAGAATACTATCTTAGTTACTTTCCTTGTAACTGGGACAAAATGCCTGACACCCACAATTTAAGGAAGTAAGGTTTCTTTTGTCTCACAATTATGGTCCATGTTCCACTAGCTCCATGGCAGAAGCAAGCATGGCAGAGGGGGATAACAGAGAAAAGCTGCTCATGTCACGGCAACCAGGAAGCAGAGAGAGAAGGAAGGAGACCGGGAGGGAGATAGACTCCGCCGGTGACATCCAATGACCTTCTTTTTTCTGATTAGACTGCACCTCCTAAAAATACATTCAGCTCTGAGTGCATCAGTGGATTATCCACTGATGAGCACAGTGTCTCCATTGCCCAATTGCCTTCCGAAGCCCCACTTCTAAACACATGTCTTTTGTGGGACATTCTTGATCTAAATCATAACAAATATGGATGCTTATTACCATATCAGGGCTCTTGTATTTGTCTGCCCTGTCTGAATCAGTGACCCTGTACATCTTCTCGTGCCTCCTTCTCATTGTTGAAATCATACAGTTGAGATTTTTTTATATTCTCACATTTTTCTGGGTCACCCTAGCCGAAATCAGTCTTTTCCCTCATTGTTGTATCCCTTTGCCATATTTTATTTTTTATTTATTTTATTGGAGCCAGCAATTTCTGAAGCTATATTATTCTATACTATGATTCCTTTTTTTCTTTTTCTACCCAGTGAAAATAAACTCCACAGAGATCTCATGTACTATGAACCAGGCTCTGTGTTCCCACTGCCTTGAGCAGAACTTGGCAAATAGATTTGGAAGAAATAATGAACTTATTCATGAAGAAATTTTCAGCAGAAAATAATTGGATGGATTGATGGAAGTATTATATAAATTACCTAAAAAGTAATCGTTTAGTGGTAATATAGTTGAAAATACTAAGCATACTTTATTCTCATTAATGTTTTAACATTCTTATCTCATCATTTAAATTATATTAAATGCTACCTTTCACCTACTCAATCCTAATGTTAACTAATAAGATTCTTTTATAATGGAATTGAGTACCATTACATTCAAAATAGTTATTTTTATTGGGCCAGTGAAAGGAGCAGAAAAACAAGAATGGTTAGGACTGACATGTTCAGGGACCATGTGAATGCATAACTAAGCTCAGAGCTAAAACCAAAACCATTAGGAAAGCTTGCTTTAATATTTAAAAAGCCTCCTAGACTTAATACATATTTGGAGTTTTTTTTGCAGCTGCTAAATGTTAAAATAATTTTCTGGCAATTTGCAAGTCTATTAAAGTGCTATTTCTTTATTTCAGAAAAGCAAAATTGAGATTTTGTAATGAAAATAAAATATACTAATTTTTATAAGCACTACTTGTGCAACTTAAAGAGTTGTTTTCAACTGCTAGGGGGAAGGGACTCTCTCAAGCAAGACTCTGGGAATTAACTCCTGACTTCACGGTAACACTGGAAGCAAAGTGTCATAGCATAAGAAGAAATGCTGAAGGTGCATGAAGCAAAATAAAACTGAGTCTCAAAGAGCTGATGGGGGTTCAGCAAACTTGTCTACTTCAGTAGAATCAAAACATGTTTTTTCAACCATGGAATGATGGCAGCAACTTCTTAGCAAATATGCACTAAATATCTACTATCTTCTAGGTATTGAGGCATCAATGAGAATATAAAGACTTTTTTTAAAAAGTGCAATCCTATGCCTAAACAGGGCCAAATTATTTAGGACCTCATGTCCCAGTGTTTGAAGTTTGAACTTTATTCTGAGAGCAATGAGAAGCTGCTGAAGGATTTAAGCAGTAGAGCAGAGTGGCACAGTTATATTTCCATTTACAAGACATAGCTGATCTGTTAGAGTGCTGCAGCACGGTGTGGGTGGCAGGTTGGTAGTGGAGGTTAGAGGCAAAGAAACGGAGGAAATCATTTAGGAATGCTGTCATAAACCAGGTCAAGAGTTGATGGTAGCCAGAATAAAGAGAGCTCCAATAGAGACAGAAATGTCCTCAAAGAAAAACTACGCACGTGGAGTGGGCAGGACCCAGTGACTGGCTTGAAAAATGGGAATATGTACTTAAGGAAAAGGAGGAGTGAAGGTTGAAAACTGATTTGGCAGAAGCAAACCAAAGTATAGTGGACCCTTGACTTACAAACTCAATTTGTTCACAGGGGCTGGTTGTAACAGGTTGGTTGTAAGTCAAGACTATTTTTCCCATAAGAAATAATGGAAATACCCATAATGCATTCCAAACCTCCAAAAGCACCCCTTAACTAACCTTTTCATAATTAAAAAAAAAGGTTGTATAATGTGCATAATTTACCAGAAACACCAATAATTTTTCTAGAGTATTCCGGTTGTAACCCAAGTTGTTCCCGCTGGTCGTAACTTGAGGTCCACTGTGCAACAAAAGGACTTTGGCTTTTCTTTACTTTTATAAGCTTTGCATTCTAGTTTTTGAAGGTCCAAGGATGCACTTAAAAGAAATCTTCATTTAATTTCTTCCAAAAAATTACTACTATAAATTTGAGATTAGAAATAAGCAAATTATAACAAGTGAACCATTGTTGATTACAAATTTCCTTACAATCTTGCAGTAAGTTAATTAACATAAGATTGGCAATAGTGCCTTTACTGTACATGTCTATACTGAGTAAACTCTATGAGGCTAGCAAAAATATAGCTCTCAAATAAAGAATGCTTGAGTATGAATTCCTGGATAGTAGTGAAAAGATCATCCACTTTGATTTTACGCAAATTATATATAAAAAAGTTTCTAGCTCCAAAGTTTTCTAATTACCATGCTCTAAAAAATATCCTTCAATTAGACAAATAATTGCATTCAACTAAAATCTTTCCAATGTTAGCCACAAAGCAGTTTAGTTCCTAAAATAAAAAAATATTAGAATTATAACTTTTTAAAAAGCAAAGAAAGGAAATGGACCATATATATAGAAAAATCATCATTATTGTTGTTGGGTTTTTTGTTGTTGTTGTTGTTTTTGTTTTTTTTTAGTACCGGGGATTGAACTCAGGTCCTTGAGCTTGCAAGGCAGGCCACCAAACCGCTAAGCTAAATCCCCAGCCCGAAAAATCATTATTATTATTAAATATTTTTCAATAGACTTTCCACTCCATGACATACTTACTTAAAATAAACCAGCAGTTGCATCTATTCACATTTTGAGCAGTTTTTTTTTTACAATTTATGAATTATTTCAATTGGTATTTTATAATGCTATGACTTTATGTCTTTGTTCATTAAAATATTTTTCTAAATAAACATTCATTTGTATAACTAGTGTGTAAATAACACATTAGGGCAATATACAGTGCAGCTCATAAACTTGGAATTAGAATTATAAACCTTGTAAGTTAAGTATAAACCTTATAAGTGGAAGCCCTTATAGAAATACAAAATCATCTTTAAAAGACTGGCCATGCCCAAAGGAAGCCCTTGCCAGCATCTACTTGAATGTGCTACTATTTTTGGAAGACAGGAATTAATAAGCACACATAAATTCGACAATAAAAGCAAACCAGATCCCCAATCCAAGGAGAGCAAGAGTCTGTGCACAGGGATCCAATCTGTGGGGTAGCATTCAGCAGCTCTAGAATTTCCTATAGAAGAGACTTGTGGGAGGTCCTGCTCACAACGTGAGGAGAGAGGGGATTATCTTGAAACTGCCTTTAAAAGTAAGCACACCGTTCACTTCATTTTTTCAGTTACTTACATTACTTTAGGAAGGCTGAAGGAGACTTGGGAGAGGCTGTCCCCTCAGTGCCACCATTGTCTAGTTCTTTATTGTGAAGCTGCATATCTTAAATATTTGGTAGGGGTTACCAGGATTAGAAGAATATGCCTTAGTTTCCAATACTAGTTATTGGCATGGTATTTTTATAAATTATCCAATCTTTCTGAATTTCAGTATGGCCATCTGTAAATGTGTATAATGTCTTGGTCAGAGGTTTATATTACAATAGCTTAATTCTTTAAAACTTGTCAACCAATAAATGTTCCTTAAATACTTTATTAGTTTCCATTACCACAAACTTACCATTTTAAACTAACATGATCTTATTATCTTGTAGTTTTGAAAATTAAAAGTTCAAAATGAAACCACCTGAACTAAAATCAAGATGTTGGCAGGGTTGCATTTTTTCCTTGATGTTCTATTTCTTGTGTCATCCAGCTTCTAAATACTATCCTTGGTTTGCAGCCTCTAGTAAGCAGTCACATCACTTGCTTCTACCTTCATCTTTTTTTCTCTGTCATACTTCTGCTGCCCTCTTATAAGGATCCTTATAATTGGACTACTAGCAATCCTTATATCTCAATATCTTTAATGTAACTATAAGTCCAAACTCCATGTCACTTAAGATAACATATCCACAGGTATGTCACTTATGGTTCTCCATAGAAACAGAAGCAATTTGGGATCAGGGGAGAGGGAGAGAGGCACAGATAGGGAGAAAGATGGAGACAGAGAGTGTGAACTGTTGAGTAGACTCTAGACAGAAGAGCTGATACAGCAGGGAGTGAAGACTCAGGGGAGCCAATGACACTGATGAATTCCAAAGGCTGCCTGCTGAAGAATTCTTTTTTGCTTGGGGAAGGTAGCCATTGTGTTCTGTTTAAGTCTTCAAGTGATTGAATGAAACTACTCACATTATGGAGGGCAATCTGCTTTACTCAGTGTTTGCTCATTTAAATGTTAATCTCACCCAAAAACATCCTCCAGTTTGCTACCTTAAAATTAAACCTTATAACTGGTTACAAGGATTAGGATGTGTGTAAGGAAGACTGCCTACTACCACAAATATCTCTCCCTTGATATCCGTATTTGTAGCCTCATGCTTGCTGCTAAAACAAGGTAGCCCAATTTCTCCATCAAAGGCACTCATTTAATGCAGAGGACTCATAAGGGATAGTTGCAATATAATATGGCAGGTGTAACAATACAGTTATGCCATAATAATACACAGGAGAGAGGCAAGTAATTCTGCCTGGGAGTGGGAAGTAGAGGTGGGAAAAAGGAGATGACAGAGGGCTTTCTAGAGGGAATGATGCTTAAGCTAATTTTTCAACAGTATGTGGGAGTTAAACAAGAGAAAGGTACTGCAGGCAGTGGAGACAGTCTGAGTGTAGGGAGAGAACTACTCTTTCAGGACTGATTCTGCACTTACCTAGCAGCTTTCTTATTATAAATTAACTTCCCTTGAATTATTTTTTTCTATAAGGAAAGGATATGTTGGTTGAGAACACTAGTGCCCAGTTCTTTAGAAAATAATATTTTCATTCAGATATACATACCATCTTTCATTGTGTAGAAGACCTTCTGTTTACTGAACAGTTACACAACTTGCCCAGTTACTTGCTAAAAGAAATCTAATTTCATTCAAAAGTTTAGTACCAATATATGGGAAAGTGGTTCCTTCATTAGCCCCAGGGGATGAGTTGTAAGTATTTAATTCAATGGAGATGTTCATTATTTTTTGTTGATTCAGGACAGGTGGGTAATACAGTTGGGAATCATTGAAACAAAAGAGAAAAATCAGCTGGGAAACTTCTAGATAATATTTTCTTTCCTGATTTAAAAAAGACGTACAAGAAGAGAAGCTCTCAGTCCTTCTTGTTTGCTTCTTTCTTTTTTTCTAGTACAGAGGATCAAACTCAGGTCCTTGTGCTTATGAGACAGGTGGTGGAACTACTGAGCTAAATCCCCGGCTGCTTTTTTCTTGTTGTTGTTACTGTTGCTATTGTTTTTAGACATAATCTGCTACGTAGATCAGGCTAGGCTGAAACTCACTGTTTAGCCCAGGCAATCTTTAAAATCATGGTAATCTTCCTTCCTCAGCCTCCTGAGTGATGGGATTACAGGAGTGTGCCATTATGCCTGGCTAACTTGATTGCTTTTCGACTTTGTTGTTGGGAATGTGATAATTGAGAAAGACGCTATTTTGATACTGTAAGGGTAAACATTATGGCAAGCAAGTCTGAGACATAAAAGAGGCTGGACACTAATTTCATCGAGCGCAGAGCCTGAAATGCTCGGTGTGCACCAGTGAATTATCCATGTAGGGTGCCCTCAGAGATCATCTGAGACATATGATGACTTTTCATTTCTCAGATTAACTTCCTCTGTATTACTTAAGCTAAAACAACATCTATTTCATTATCAACTAGTACACAGAATGCCGGAAGGATGACAGAAAAGTCCATCCAGAGAAAATAAGAATTTACTTTAAACATTTTCTAAACTTTACAACCTACTAAGCTTTGGATTTAGAAGTCGAGAAAAAAATCACCTCATCTAATATTTTATTCTCTTCCTCCCTCCATTTTCTGGAAATTTGATTTCTGTCTTGGGAACTAAGAAAATGCTGTTACTTATAGTATTTTAACACATAGTGATTAGATTTAACACACAATTACACACAAATTGTTTTTAAAAGCATACAGTGATTTTAAAAAATTTTAGAACCCATACAGTTTAGTTTTCCTTTATATTTTGGTTCATATGTAACATAAAAAATTATATTTTTCCCTTCTCTAAAAGTTTGACATTTACACATACATACCTTTAAAGTCATGGATTTCATTGTTCACAGCATCATGTTAATGAATAAAGAACTAGAAAACATACCTAAAATGTTTGACATCATTTTTTCTTAAAACCACTTCTATTAAATACAGCAACTGCTCTGAGCCATTCTTGTACATTCTTACATTATATATTGATTTATAGCATGTTTAAGTAGCAATTATTTTCACTGTTGTGACGTATCTGTGCTCTGTTCACTCAGCATGCAAAAATTTCAAATTACAGTACATTAAGATGTCAGTGACAAAGGGAATATTCTAAAAATAAAGTGGTTGGGCCAGGGATTTAGCTCAGTGGTTCCACCGCCTGCCTTGCAAGCCCTGGGACCTGAGTTCCAACCCCCCCCAAAAAAACCAAAAAATACAACAACAATAAAAATAAAGTGGTTTTAAGCACTTTATGATTAACCCTCCTTTACCAGTGAGAAATACTCTGAAGTCCCTCAAATGCTTCTTAGAAGCCCTTCTAAAACAAAAAGACATACTTCTAATTGCTTTATAATGATGTGATCAAGAGTATTATCTCCTCATTCTGTAATATTTTTCTTTTCTCTTTTTTTTTGGGGGGGTACCGGGGATCAAACTTGGGTCCCTGCACTTGTGAGGCAGACAGCAGAACACTGAGCTAAATCTCCCACCCTGTAACATTTCTTATCATAGAATCAGACATAGTTTTTAGAAGGATGAGTCTTGCTGTAGCCAAAGATAAACTGTTATACACTTTGTTAACCTTTTTGATAAACTTCCATTTTTCTTCATGGCTAAAGCAGTACAACAATCTCACATCCTTTGGTAATTCTTACAGTATTCTCAATTGAAATGAAGGAAATGTTCAAAAAGTGCTGCTTTTGTATGTTAATATAATGAACTTGACAATTCTTTGCCCCCCTCATACTGAAGTGCCTATGCATGGGTTACAAATATCACTGCCACTTGAGAGACTTCTGGAGGCTAATGGATTTGATAAAATACTCCTTTTTCTGGATGGCTTCTGAAGATATTGCTTAAGGCAAGTCTGATCTTTGGAGAGCCCTACTTTTTGGATTACTTTACTTAGAGAACAGCTTTATTAATTTATTCATTCAACAAATATAGTGCTGCTATTATAGGTGTGTGCCACTACGCCAGGCCTGATACTTATACTTTTGGTAATGTGCTTATAATGTTATTTTTAACCCCATTTTAGATAGCTTCTCTTACTTCCAACTATAGAAGATGAGCATTTTGCTTCTGTGCACACAGATACATTCACCTTATCCTTTCATCTTCACAATATAATTATCACATTTAAACCTCACAGAAACCCTGTGGGGAGATATTTTTTAAATTATTCATATGTAGATAAGAAGCTGAAAACCAGAGGTACATGTAAGTTGAAAGCTTCTAAGTGAGAGAGCCAGGGATTAAACCCTGATTTGCCTGAATCCAAACTCTGCCCACATAACCCGAGAAGTCTCTTTTATACAGATTAGATACATCCATACATACAAGATGGGTGTATGTATATAGGTGTTTTTATATATTTATATACAAGATGGAAAAAGTTTGCAATATGTGTGAACCAAGCAGCTCAGCCAACCATAAGCAAGATAAATACAAAGAAAACATATACATGAATATTGTAGTCAAACTGCAACATCTTTAAAGTACAATCAACCCAGAATACATCAAAATGATTCTAAAAAGAGAAATGCAAAGAAGACATTTTTCAGAGAAAGGTGAGGGAATTTGGTGATAGATGACCTAAACTACAAGAAATGCTCAAAGAGCCGGGTGTGGTGGGATCACACCTGTAATCCCAGAACTCAGGAGGCTGAGGCAGGAGGATCACTGAGTTCGACAAGCCTGGGCTACATAGTGAGTTCCAGGTCAGTCTCAACTACATAGTGAGACCCTGTGTCAAAAAACCAAAAAACCAAAAAAAAAAA
>NW_022900927.1:40465720-40490038 GCF_012274545.1 Fukomys damarensis
GGCAGGAGGCAGGAGGATCACTGAGTTCGACAAGCCTGGGCTACATAGTGAGTTCCAGGTCAGTCTCAACTACATAGTGAGACCCTGTGTCAAAAAACCAAAAAACCAAAAAAAAAAAGAAAAAACAAAAAGAAAAAAGAAATGCTCAAAGAAATTCTTTAGAGGGAAATATCAGGTGCCTGGCAGGATATGCCTTTAATCTTTGGCAATCTTGTAGTAAAACATGGTATAGGATACACATTTCTTTAATCATGAATGAGATCTAGCATCTATTATATATTTATTAACCATTTGTATTTCTTTTTCTCTGGACTAGATTTTTGTGGCTGAATTTTCATTTTTAATGTTGTAGTTAATATCTAAGAAATAGTGTACATATTTTAAATTTCACAGTAAGACTCCTGAAAATTTCAAAGCATACAATTGAATTTAGAATTAAATTGTCACAAGGTCATATGTAGTGGATGTGGGTCCCCATGGAGCCTCCCCTTTCCCACAGTGCAAAGCTGCAATCTGCTTGCATTTTCACTGTCATTCTTAATACCCAGAACTACAGTCTCAGAGATTAACATCTTAAAATTCACATTCTCTTTAAAAAGCTGCACCACAGTATGGCTTATTGTAGCCTTAAAGCTGAAAAATATAAAAATCAGAAGATGGGATGGCTCAATGCCAACAATACAGAAAGAAGCTTATGAGAGGTTATATAAGAAAGAAGTAGGACAAAAATGATTATGCCATGTGTAAAACTAAAAAGCTGGGATTGGCCCAGATCTCAAGTGCAGCTGTGAAAGAAACAAAAGGCAGTAGTCAAATGCAAAGAGAAAATCACTAGTGGTGGGGAGTATCTCAAATCCAGAATGTCACACAAAGATTAAGCAAAGAGGCTGTTTAACCTTTATTTAAATCCAGGATAAATATACCTCCAACATGGAGAGGCTCTAGAGTATAACAAAACGACTGTTTTAGTTTGTGTTTCTGTTGATGGTGGATTCGGCAACAAGTTTGGGAACTTGACTCATATTAGTTAAGACACTGCCCCCCAAAAGAATTCATCAGTTTATGTAAAAGGAAACTGAAGAATTAATAGTTTCAAAGGATCAATGAGTAAGGGCTGACTCTTTAGAGTTTTATCCTTCAGCTCTCACCTGCTCTTCTCAAAGCATGAACTTCCTTCTCAGGAGAGCTCTCCATACATGGTAGAAGAGATAGCCTAAGCAGTATGAAAGTTTTACTACTGAGCGACTAACAGATGTCACCTAAGTTCTAAAAATACATGAACACGTGGATAAGATATTATCTGTGTTTTTCATTTAATAGAAAATTACTATTAAGTCCATTTCTAGATGCAGTAATTATCTGTTACTTACATTTGCTATTTCTATCTTTTCTTGGCCTATTTTCATTTTCTTTCTACATGTGACTGTAGTAAATTGCAGAGTACATCCTTTTTTAACCTTTTCATTTTTCATTTGCATTCATGAAAGAATGTAATATTTGTATTTTTATTAAGGGCTGCTCATTGCTGATTCAATGTACATTATTGGAGCACAGTTTTCATTTGGAAAATATCTGATGGCTTAGGATAAAAGAGTTCAAATTCTAAAGAGTGTCCTGAATTATTACCAAAGGTAAAGAAAGTTCTGGATCACCTAGAACCCTCCCCTTGGTTTGTTCTGCAGCTTTCTTCTCATGTCTTGTTGTTGAACATTTATTAAATGCCTACTACAAGATTGTCCTAGGCACTTGAGATATATAAATACAATATAAGCACATATCCATGTATAGATAAATATGTATCTATTCTCATTTAAAATTAAACATTTTCATGTGACAAAATTTTAGAATTTTCTTGCAATAACCACACAAAGGACTGGTATATACACTTCATATCCTTAGATTCTTTTAGTTTACTTGAATGTTAACATTCTGTTATTATTTTCTCTTTGAAAGTTCCAGACATCATGCTCCATTATCCTTAAAATATAACATATGTATTATCTAAAACCAAGGATATTCTTTTATCTAATCACAATAAAAATGATTAAAACCAGGAAATTAACATCATTACAAAAAGTATTGCTTAACTGATCATATTCAAATTTTGCCAACTGTCCAAATAATGTCTGTTTTAGCAAAACAAAATTCTGGCTCAGATTTTATATTCAATTTTTATTTAGCTTGGAACGATTCTTGGACAATTTTTTTGTCCTTTGTGACATTCACAATTTTTCAGAGTAAAGGCTATAATTTTTTTTTTTTTTTTTGGAACCGGGGATTGAACTCGGGTCCTTGAGCTTGTAAGGCAGGCCACCAAACCGCTGAGCTAAATCCCCGGCCCTAAGGCTATAATGTTTTATAATGTCCCTTAATTTGGGCTTGTCAGATGTGTCTTCCTGGCTAGATTCAGGATAAGATGGCTTTTGGCAGGACTATCACAGAAATGTTGTCTTCTTCTCAGTGCATCACTTCAGGAGGCACATAATGCCAACTTATCCCATGTTTCTATTTTTAAAGTACTGAGCATCTAGGATAGGTGACAGGCACACAGAACAGTTACTCTAATGTTTTCTGATTAGCACAATAAGAGAGGCACACATATGTCCAACATCTTTTATTCCTTCCCCATGTTCTCCTGGTTCACCTGTTTGATCTGGTCTTTGCTGCCACAGCCAATTGTGTTCTGACATCTTGCCTAGAGCGCATGGAATATTTCTTGCTTTTTTCAGTGAAGTTTCTTTGCCACCACACATGAAATGTCTGCAGAAGCTCATGGAGTTATTTTAGCACATTCACAGACTGGGAAGAGTGAGGGGGTTGACACTTTTATGCAACCTTTTACCACCAAATTAGAACAAGCAAATCATTGTCTCCTCTTCTGTGTCAGACAATTCTGAAGCACAATTTAGCTCTTCAAAGAATCCTAGCAGGACCAAGTTCCAGTTGCCCATAGTAGAAGCCAGCTAAAAACACACCCTTTGAACTGATTTTCTTACCTTCCACTTCTCATGTTCTCCCATATCTCCACTTTTGTCCCTGCAACCATTTTCCAGAGTAAACCAACTATATGTAAACCCTTCTCAGACTCTGCCTTGTGGGGAAACTTCAGACATTTGATTTCAGGAGTAGACTAGAAAGCAAACCCCCCAGGAAGGGTTCTAGAACCAAATCTCTTACCAGTCAGATCATTCCTCTGTTGGTGAAAAATATATATGGTGATAACTCCTCAAATGAATCAGTATCATTAAAACTTTCACTGGTAAATGATTGGGATGAAGTATAGGTGGAAAGTCAACAATTGTTCAAGGGATTGCCCTTGTAAGATCTGTGGTTTGGTTCATTTTTGTTTGTTTCTTTTTTTTTCTTTTCCGGTATTGGGAATAGAACTCAGGACCTTATACTGCCAGGCAGGCACAGCACCACTAAAATGGTCCTCATTTTTGTTAATGGTGCATCCAGACCTAAAAAGAAAAATAGTCTCAATTAATCAACTTTCAATTCAAGGCAGGTTATGAAAAACAAAAGCCTCTAAAGCACTATGCAAACAGATACATGTCTTCTGTATCCATAGACCAACTGTACTGATAATCACTGCCAGAATGAGCTGTAAGGTAGCAGAAATACAAAGGATACTGAGAACATTACTTTTCTATGGCAAAGTTAAGGCCCTGGTAAGGAAAGAATGGAATCCTGAGACCTGATAATGTTTGTATTTGGGTAGAGAAGCTTGAGAAGTTTCTACTCCCACACTCTTCTGAACTCTTCTGGCACAGTATCTCCTTCAGTTTTGTTCAAGAATAGCCTCCCTTTGCCTGAAGGCTCTGCAAAAATCCAAGATGAGGCAATAGCATAAACTTAAAAAAAGAATATTAAGATAGGTTAATATTTACCTGAAAGAACAGAGAATACAGATACAGGAGTGGATCTCGAAAGTGTTAGGCCAGGAAAAAGAGAGAAAGTGTTAAGTCAGGAAGGGCAGAATACAAAGGTAGACATTGTAAAACACTTGGAATTTTGTGATATGGAAAGAACACATGAAACTTATTCTGAGAAGGTTCTCTGCTGAGAAGATTCTCTGAAGCTTGAATGGGATGAAGGCTTATAGCAGATTAGAGAGTCTAGAAATGCATTAATTTAAGGAAGGTGTGAGTTGAGCAAAGGACATTAGAATTTACCAGAGAAAATTTATAATATGAGTAGAGAATCTGCCATCTGGTATTCCTTGTAAGGAGCCAGAAGACATACTCTTTTTTTTTTTTTTTTTTTTTTTTTTTTGTACTGGGGAATTGAACTGAGGACCTAAAGGCAGGCGCAGTACCACTGAACTAAATCCCCAGCCCATGGACATATTCATTTCAAAGACAGAAATATCCTGAGAGTGCCATTGGCTTCTTTGGGAAGCTCAGTGTTGGCTATCTACTGTGGTTGACAGTGAGGGGTGCTGCTATGGAAGTGGATTTCTAAACACAACTGAATTGATCAGAATCTAAAATATGTATCAGGGCTGAGTATGTAGCTCAGCAGCACAGCTACTGCTTGGCAAGTGCAAGGGCCTGAGTTCAATTCTAAAAAGTAAGGCAGATGGTAGCCCTTGGCTGACAGAAGGAACATGTATATAATTACAATAATGGGCGGCAAGGCTAGAGTGACAATCAGAATGCCTTCACCCACAGGGCTCTCTGATAGTAACTAACAGGGCATTATGTTCCTTGGACAAGTTAAATGAGCACCCACTAAGGTATTTATTTGACCTACGTAACTAGAAAAAATAGACAGCTGGTGAACTGAAGGTTGAAGCCAACTGTCGCAATGGAAGATTGTAACCCCTCATCCAGTTTACAGGTCTAAGAAAGTTCTTAGACCCAGAGCTTATCATCTGAAGGAGAACCTTTGTAGAGATGCTGCAATACTAGCATAAGAGTATGTACTATATATTCCCCTAATAATTTTCCCAAAGTCATACATTGGGAAAAGAGGAACATTCAGACATTTGAAGGCTTGTTAGATACAGATTCTACAGTGACTATAGACCAGAAAGCTAGAGATATGGAAACAAGATGGTCCAGGCTCATCTCCCTGTGGTTTAAAGGAGTCACCATCCCACCCTAAGGTTATATCCCTAGTTGCCATGACAACAATTGAAGTTGGTATATTTAGTAACAGCAGAACTCTCACCATGGCTTCCTGAATTGTGTAGTAAGAATTATTATGATAGGAAAGACCAGTGA
The DNA here is from genome assembly GCF_012274545.1 of Fukomys damarensis. Lineage (NCBI taxonomy): Eukaryota > Metazoa > Chordata > Mammalia > Rodentia > Bathyergidae > Fukomys > Fukomys damarensis. The sequence continues at coordinate 40,470,949 of NW_022900927.1, forward strand.
AAACCCCTAAAACTTCACACCCTCACTGATTAAGATAATAAATTAGAAGAAAGACAACATTCTGAGAGGAAATACAGAGACAAACATTATACCAAAAATTTACAGGATGTAGATGTGTTGGTACCCATCACATCCTTTTTCAAGTTATTTAACCTGTCTGGCCACACAAAAAACAGATCCATCATAGAAAAGTAAATTAATGTAAACCTAACCTATGAATAGCCCTAATCTTAATTGCTGTGCCAGTTGTGATATATTTATTATAAAATTACAACCCAGCCATTGCTACCTGGTATGTGATTATTGCTCATGTGAATAGGTGCATCTTAATTTCCATTAAGGAATAAAAGTTACTTTTTATGTGGGAGAGAGAGCTATACACACTCTTGCGATGGGGCTATGTTAACTTTCTTGTTCTCTGTCACAATATAAATAGTTCACAGTGCATCAATAAAATTGACATTCTGTAGATTATCATGTGACACCAGTGACATTATGCTAGTTGGACTTCTCAGTGCATCCACCTCTAATGGTCACCATAAATGGGCAAAAGTAATAGACATTACTCAATAAGGCTAAAGAAAATCAGTGTTCCTGCCCTTCTAGGATGAAGAATTTCAAAACCCAGCAGGCAAACAACCTAGATCAGAGAGTGTAGAAAGCAAGGGATAAGTATCATTTATGAACTTGAGCACAATTATAGCAACACAAACCATGCCTATTCCTCTAACACTACTGTACTGACTCTTTCATAGGCCCCTCTGCCAACGCTTGAAGGCTCTGTGATGGACTGTATATAATGAAAGCAACTAGCAGAGCTCAGTAATATACATGGTGGAGTAAATCAGACATCTCATGCTTATTTCATAACCAGAGCTACAAGCTGAGCCAGGTATACTAGGTATCTCTTACTTGGGGCTTTGCTATGTGCAAACATTGAAGTACAAGGGATTGAATGCTCTCAGGGCAACTATATACCAAAAGGGATGAGATTACTTCTTGTCTCAGCGAACAGTTCTTAATTCAGGACCCTCAGAAGCTCTCCAGCGTACTGAGTCCCTAATACTATGAAGATAACCAACTCACTAATATACCCCTATATTGCTTTTCTTCTTACTGTGCTTTACTTTTGGTCTTCTGTTCCCAAATCTTGTTTTCTAAGATCACATGTCAAAATAAATTGATATGAGTAATCCCTTGTCTCATTTTTTTTTCTTTTTAGGCCATGCAACTAAAGATAACACAGTAAGATAAAGCCCCAAGTGTGGTTCTATAAGGTTTTCCAGAGGAAACAAGTTTCATCTAAGAAATTGTCTACCTGGATAAGCAGGAAGAACATTCCAGGCAGAGGCAACAGCACAAGCACAGGCAAAGACATAGGAAAAGTCTTGGTAAATTCAGAGAATTTTAAGTGTCGTACAACAGAAGGAGCAATAGTCACGGAGTTGATGTTGGTTGGTCAGATGGTAGAGAGGTAAACAGAAGCCCGATGCAGAAGATTTGATATGCAATGTCAGTAGAGCTTTCCTTCAGCAATCAGCAAGTGTTATGGTTTAGATCCGGGTGTACCCCAAGAGCTTCATATGTTTGGATGGTGAGTGAATCATGGAGGCACTACATTGAATGTGCTAAATGTACTGTTGGGAGGTGGGGCCTGGTGGAAGGCAGGACACTGGGGGCATGACCTGGAAGGATATACTTCCCTCCCCCACTTCTTTCTTCGCTGCTTCCTGGCAGCCATAATATGAGCAGCTTTCCTCGGCTCAAGTCTTTCCACCATGTGGTTTCTGTCTTAGAGCTGGCTGACCACAAAGGATTGAGCTCTCCAAAACTGTGAAGTAAAACAAACCTCTCCTCTTTTAAGTTGTGGGTATAGGGTATTTTGCCTGGGCAATGAGAAACTGGCTGAGACAAGGAAATAGTTTTTTGTTTTGTTTTGTTTTTTGGTACCGGGAATTGAACTCAGGTCCTTGTGCTTGCGAGCCTGGTGGCAGAACCACTGAGCTAAATCCCTGGCCCTTTGTTTTGTTTTTTGAGATAGGATCTTGATATGTAGCTCAGGTTGCCCTTGAACTCAAGGTGATTCTCCCACCTCAGCCTCCTAAGTGTTGGCATGCACCACTACACTCAGCAGAAATGATTATTTTAATTCTTATAATAAAGTTTCTCCATAACCTGAAAAGGTGAAAATCATTTTACTTTCCAGAATTGAGACATGAATTGCTGCTATGTACGAATATTTAAAAACAAATCTTTTCCTGGATAACCGAAATTTCTAGAGAAAATCTGTGGTAACTTAAGCAGACACTGTAGACTACCTAAATCCATTTATTCTCCTCCTCTCCATTCTTACTGGGAAGATTTCCAATACATTTGTGTTTACTGATCATATAATTTGGTGTTGAGAGGAAAGGCTCTTTGTCCTTAGGTGATAGTGTGAGCAAGAAACTGTGAATATTTTAGTCTTTGCAAACTCTATGATTTCTGTTCTATTCAATTCAGCCATTGTAGTATGAAAGCATCCTTTAAGGAACCTAAATTTTATTTATGAACATAATTTCCTGAATCACAAAATATTACATTGGTACCTCAGTAATCGCAGACGATTGGTTCCAAGACATCTGTGGATACCAAAATCAATGGATACTTGAGTCCCTTGTACATATGAAGGGACATGATACAGTAATACCTTGGTTCACGGATGCTTCTGTTTGCAAACAATCAGTTCTCAAATAAGAGCTTTGGACAAATTTTTTCTTCCAAACTCCATATCAGGCGACAAACAACCACAGCCATCTTCCCCACACAAAGACAAAGGCAACCATCTTCCCCCAAATCATAGAAAAAATTAAATTCAGGAACAGAAGTACTACTGTGTTTATATATAACCTGCACTTATCTTTCTATATACTTTAAATCATTCCTAGATTACTTATAATGCCTAAAACAAAGTAAATGCAATGTAAATAGTTTTCATACTATGTTGTTTAGGGAGTAAAGACAAGAAAATATACATGTTCAGTACAAGTAAAATTTTTTCAAATATCTTTGTTCTGAGGTTACAGATGGGAGACCCATAGATACAGAGGGTTTACATTATTCTTTTGACTTTCTTCAACCATTTAAGAATGTAAAAGTCATAGTTATGGCTCCTGCAAAACAGCCAGTGGGTCAGATTGTGTCCATAAACCATAGTTTGCTAGTCTCTTGTATATACCATTTGGATGATCTCATTTCCTTCACCAAACTTTGTTTTGGCAATCACATGTAATTAAATTCTGAACAATGACACCTTCAAGTGTTTCCTAACTCAAGAAAGAGGCACAGGAGAAGGAACAGTCCTTGTACTCCCTGTTGATGCTGCTGTGTGATGAATGCCTGCAGCTTCTGTAGCCATGTTGAGAACATGAAGTTTCTCATCTTTATCTGAGAATAGAAAAATATAGGGAGGCATCTGTTAGAATCTTCATGACATTATTGAGCTGAATTAACCTGAAAATACTGATCTTCTTGATATTGCTGGTCTGTTTAATAAAACTGACTCTAGACTTGCTCTAAGAAACAACAAAGGTCCTTATTATTTAAGCCACTTGTGTTAATTACTTTTCTCTTGTTGCTGTGACAAAATACCCAGCACCAAAAGTTAAAGGGAAAAGGGTTTATTTAGGTCACAGTTCATAGAGGTTTTAGTCCATGATCTGCTGGCTCCAAGACAGGGTGGCAGAGGGGCAATAGTTCATGGCTGTGGAAGCAGCAAAAGCAATAAGAGAACCTTACCAATGTCTTCCTGCCCCCTTTATCTTATTCAGAATACTTAGGGTGGGTAGCTCTCATGCCCCTAACCCCAAGGCCTTTGGACCTAGCCTCATCATGAATCAGTCACACACTCTAGATTCATCCACCTCTGGAAAAGAGGCTTTGGGGGACATCTAAACACAAGCCATAAAGCCACTTTTAGTCAAACTTAGTAAAATCTTCTGTTGCTTAAAGCCAAAAATATTCTAAATGGTATAATGGACTCAGGAGAATACTATACATAATCCTATATATAAAATGCTATTGTATAAGTCATTATAAATGTTGTCTTGGAAAGAAATCTAAGATAGTCTAAGACAGTGGTGTCAAACAGATGGCACAAGTGCCACAGTGGGCTGTTTGTATCATTGAAAGCTCTAAAAGTTTCGCTCTCGATGGTCTAAGAAAAGTGACAAAAAAATCAAAGTGTGAAAAACTTTTCCCACTTAATATATCGTGTTTTAAGGTTATATATAGACAGACATAGGTATATTTCTCAGACTGAAATATACATTGCTAAGCAGTGTGTGAACGTCATAGTTTACACATACAAACCTGGATGTTATAACCAGTTAAGCATCTAAGCTACATGGTATAGCTTTATTGCTCCTTGAATAGTATAGCTTATTGCTCCTAGGATCATTATGAATAAAGCTAACATATGATTAAATCATACAAAGAGAAATTTATGCAATTAAGAAATCTAATAAACAAAGAAAGTGTGAGAATGTTGTTGGTGTGACTTGGCATATTGTTTCACAGTACACTTTTTTACAAGTGTCAGGAGTAAACTATAAAATAATAATGAAAAGAGTAGTATGGCAACTTTATAAACCAATAATCTAGTCATTTATTATTGCAATTGAATATTAAGTACTGTACATAATTGTATTGCTATACTTTCATGTGATTGGCAATGTGGTAATAGGTTTGTTTACACCAACTTTAGCTCAAACACAAGTAACTCACTGCCCTATGACATTACAGTAGCTATGATGTCACTAAGTGATAGGAATTTTTCAACTCCATTAAAATCTTTTGGGACCACTGGTCACATATGTGATCTAACAGTGACCATAATATCATTATGAGACACATATGCTACATAAACTCTAAGATTTTGGAAAGACTGCAATTAACTGTGATTAACTTTAGGAAATGTTGGAATGAATGAAGAGGAAAAAGAGGCTTGAATTTAATTATGTTATTGTCTTATTATTTAAAATTTGTAAAGTGTGCAATGATTACTTCTAGAATTAAACAAAATGGCTTAAAACAGGAATCAAAGACAAATTGATATTTTCATATATGGGTAGGCATGTTGAATGGGATTCTATGGGAATCTGGGTATGTGACAACTCAATGCCAATACCTAAAGAGGAATAAAGCCCTGAATTTACTTTTGGTTTATTCTCTCTGAGGGAACATTAGAAAGGTATAATGTAAACCAAAGAACAGGTAATACCAGACACTGTAGATACAACAGTTTAGCTCTCCTTATTTCTCTGAGAGATAGAATTTCTAATAGACTGCCTTTGGGTGTTAGTACTGTGTCTTGTCTCATTTACCATGTGCATTAATGATTTAGAAATGGGGAAAAAAGTTTTTATTAATGGAAGTTCTTCCTTAGTTTTTACTGGTAATACTTAAAGCCATCTGGGAATGATTTAGATAGGAAAGATAAAGAGGATATTAAGAAGATCGAGAAAAGAATAAGACACCTACAGAATGAGGAATTTAGGATAAAAATCAGGAAAAATTCTGATAGTAAAAACTGTCAAAGACAGAGCAGACCAGAGATTGATTACAGAGATTGTGGACTTTTCATTATGATAGTCTAAAATGAAAGTATTATTTGTTTAAGGTGGTATTATTGTAATTAAAATCACAGAGGTAAAAGAGAATTGGAGAATACCTATTCCAAGCCCTTTATTTTATAGATGATAAAACTGAGGCTAAGAAGTTAAAAATTACATTGTTAATTAATTGTAAAGCCAGAATTATTTTTCATTTTTTATACTAGTCTTTCTTCTACATCACATTTACTAAGAATTATTTTGTCTGAAGACAATATGATAAACTAGATGACTTTCCAAAGCCCTTTACAGGTTAAGAATGTTAGTCAAGAACTAAAGCTGTAACTTCACAATCAGGCTTATGGGATACAAATCAACCAGAATATATCCTGCCTCAAAGGGTTTATTTTTAATTAATCTCAGAATAAAATTAGGAAAAAAAATCATACAATGAATGAAGCAACCAGTTATAGAAAGAATCCATCTCAATACAAAAGGGCAGAGGAATAAAGTGAACTCTCAGGTTTGCTGATTTGGAAATATTTAGTAGACCATCTCATTGTAACAGCATATCTAAAATTGAGCTGGTATGGAGAACTTACATTTGGATGATTCCTGAGATATCCACACAAGTAACTACAATTGCATCATAGACATTCTCTTCCTCCATATCAAACAGTGTAGAAAATTTACCAACTCAGCGTCCATTAGATGAAGGGGATATATCTTAAAGTTTTAAATAGAAAAAGATTTGCAGGTGCACAAAGACTTGACCTGAAGCAGAACAGAGAAAAATGAGTGGGCTTACTTTCTAAATTTGTCCTGTCATCCACCAACCCATCTCAAGCTGTGCTAGTATTTCTAAATTCTGATACTCTTATTAATATCCCTACATTTGTGGAAAAGCAAACCTAGTATCTCCTTATTTTTTTCATTTTCTACTATATTTTAACAGAAATGTCTACAAGGGAGACTGGCAAAACAGGCAGGGGCAAAATATGGGGCTGACTCTTTTTTTATTAAAGTAGAGGCTCTAGAGATACTAAGATAAGGAAGCTATGTGAGGATATTTCCTTATGTGGATAAGATATAATTCTTACCTGGATGGAATGGACAAAAAACTCAGGACCTAAGCTTTCCAATTTCAGTATATGTGCTGCTGAAGCGAGCCCAGACCTAAGCTTTCTATTGCAGCTTGATTCTTGATTTCCTCTACCACAAAGCTTGTCTCTCTCACATCGTTTCTTTTTGTTGTTGTTGTTGTTTTATACCTGGGCTCGAACTCAGGACCTTGCACTTGTGAGATAGGCAGCAGAACCACTGAGTTAAATCCCCGGCTCATCATTTCTTTGAGATACAGAAAAACAGATGATGAAATGTTCTATCTTCAAGGAGAAACTGAGAATGTGGACTCAAGGAAAGAATGTCAAAAGTCATCTATGCTATATCAAAGAATGTCTATCAGAGCTATCTATGTCTGGACAGCCAGGAAGGAAATAGCCTGGCAACTATGTAAACAAATTTTAGCCAGAGAACTTAGGCACTTTTCTACATGTAACAGAATTGAGAGGCTAGAATTGACTTTAAACTCAATTAGTCTGACTAACCTGTGAAATGTGGATTAAAATATTTTGATTTACTAAATTATTTCCTAAATAAGATAAAGTTAGATGCTCAACTTTTGGTTTGACTTTTGGGTAAATAATGAGAGGAGAGCCTCTTATTCCTAATGTAATAGCTTTATGAAACACAAACCAGTAGGATGTTTCCCAGCCCAAAAAGTTTATTTCAAATTAGTTTTATTTTTCTTTAAAACTATGCATTAAGCTGGGTGTGGTGGTGCATGCCTGTAATCCCAGCACTTGGCAGGCTGAGGCAGGAGGATTGCTGTGAGTTTGAGGCTAGCCTAGACAACACAGCAAGCAAGACCTTGTCAGAAAGAAAGAAAGAGGAAAGGAAAGGAAGGAAGGAAGGAAAAAAGGAAGAAAGAAAGAAAGAAAAAAAGAAAGAAAGAAAAGTGCTATAATAGTCACTGTCTTCATTACTTTTCTCATTGCTAAGATGAAATGCCCAACACCCACAAGTTAAAGGAGGAAAAGCTTTATTTTAGCTCACAGTTTGTAGAGGTTTTAGTCCATAGTCAGCTGACTGCAAAGCAGGGTGGCATGGCAGAGGAGAAGTAGTCCATGGCAGGGTAGGCAGTAGACAATGAAGCAGCAAGCCTTGCTTTCTCTTTTAGTCCATCCAGGCTACCAGAGTATTGGTTGGTGCAATAGTGTGGTTGCCCCACAGTGAGAGAGTGAGCCTTCAATATTTTGTAAATCCATTCATCCACACCCAGAGTGGGTCTCCCGTTATCTACATGCAGAACTATGCTAAACCAATCAGTGGATTAATCTCATTATCACACTCTTAATCTAGTATCATATACACATGATCCAGCCAACTCATCAAAGCCTCACCTATGAAGGCATAAAGCTTTGGGAGGACATCTAGATATAAGCCATAATAGTAGACAATTATAAAAAATTTTTTCTGGGATTAAATTAATATATTTGACTTTGTACCACAGATAGTCTTTTTTTTTTCTTCTCAGTGCTGGGGATCAAACACAGGGCCTTGGGTGTGAGGCAAGTGCTCTACCACTCAACTACTTCTCCAGCCCCAGAGATATAATGCAAAAGCATCAAAAGTAGATCTTTTAATCTAGACATGATAATCAACTAGCATATATCAATCTTGTGGTCTGTAAGCTGTGGTTCACATACATGATATTAGGGACTGATGATGCATCATTAGTTATTTGCAATCCACCCAATGTGTTGATGTATACAGATTGGTACAGTTTTATGTAACCATCCTGTTAATTCACTGTAAGGTATTAACTCACCTGAAATAATGAGAAAATAGTAACACCTGTTAGGCTTCCTATGAAGGGTAAATGAATAATTATGATAGCTAATCCTTAATATGTCAAATTCAATGAATTAAGAAATACCTAGGCTGGCACCCTGTCATCTCCAGTGCCAGAGGATCTGCTTGGCCATGCCCTCCCCTGCCGGTGCTGCCGCCGCCATCTTCAGCGCCAGAAAGGTAGCTGCATGGGTGCTCCTGAACTCTCCCAATACTCCCCTTGTGCTTTCAGACCTCCTGATTGTGCCATTCTTTATATCTACTCTGTAGAGGCAGATGTGGTCATAAAGCATATTTTCTGGCACTCCCAACTTTGAACATCTTTAAAGAAGGGGTGGGGGAAACCTGTAGTGGAACTGAGTGGAGTTCAACCCTTCAGGAGGTTGAGGAACTCAGTCTGGGCCTTGCAGCCTGAGGTCAGTCTGCGTCATGGAGTTCTGCCACCAGCTAGCTGAGATCAGGGGACTTGGCTCTGCACATGGCAGTGCATAGTGTATATTACGACTGCAGTGATATAGTCTGAAAGAGGCCCTTCAAACTAACTTTTTTCTTTCTTTTTTTCATTCCACTCTGCAAATTCTTTTTTTCTGTCCTCTTTCTCCAACTCAGTCTCTTGCTCCACTCTATTATCCCTTATCTCCCTTTTTGTTTCTGCTCCTGTCCTAACTCAGATTTCTTCTTTTATTATTTTTTTCCTCTTTTCTTTCTGTTCTTTTCTTATGTCATTCTATCACACTCAAGGGTTATTATACTTCTATTCTCTTTATTCCTTTTGAATTTAACAGTTTCCTGATGATTGTGTGGTCATTCTACGTCTTCTGGCTTCATGTGAAACTTTCTCTGATTCTTTTACTTATCTACTCCTCTCATCCTAACTCTGTTTTAAGCCCCCTTCCTAAATGGTAAATATTCTTATTGAAAAGTTTATTCACTGCAAACGTATTTTGGATTGCTTCTTGATTTTAATTTAATTCACATGGTTTGAAGGTGATAGCCTGATAACTACCACAAGGGGTCATTTTGCAAGTTGTGCTTGATCATATCATGGTGCTGATTGTATCAATTAGGATAAAGGACTGTAATTGATTCAATGAGCTGTTTTCTTTAGTACTATAAAAATGAGAATGTCTATGAGTCTTTAGAGACCCATGGGCTGAAGCCCAACTATTTCAGGAAGATTTAAGTAATAACCTAAAGGTTAAACTAAGGACAACCCAACAACAGTAGTAAAAATGAGAAAACACTTAAGCAAGATACAGGGACAGACTTCCAATTCACCAAATGCAAACAGTGGGACAAATGAGGATGAAAAGTCTGACAGTGAACCATCAGGACACCCTGAACTCAAAGCACAGGAAGTAACAAAACGTATCAATCAGGCTCTAGAGAAATTTAAAACAGAAGTAATTTCCCAGATAATCATAGAGATGACGAGCAAAATGAAAGTTATAATTCAAGACTCTAGAACAGAAACAGAGGAAAATAGATGAGCTCAGGACCACGATAGAAGCCATGAATGCCCAGCATAGGAAAGAATTGGAAACAATAAATGCCCAATATAAGAGAGAAATGGAATGCACAGGGCAGATTCAAGCAGGCATCCAGGAGATCAAAAACTCCATTGAGAGTGTTTGCAACAGAATAAAAGAATCCAAAGATAGAATCTCAGATATAGAAGATAAAATTGCAATCAGTGATCTTGAAAAGAGAGGTCTCCTAAAAACAGTAGGGGATCATGAGAAATTGATCCAACAACTCTTAGACAATGCAAAGAAGAATAACATAAGACTGATAGGGACCCATGAAGTAGCAGGAGAAAATGCAAATGACTTAAAAAAGCTGTTCACAGAATTAATTAAAGAAAACTTCCCAAACAGAGGGGAAGAATTTGACATTCAGATAACTGAGGCATATAGGACTCCAACTAGCCATGATCAAAAAAAAAAAAAAATCTACACCTAGACATATAATAATCAAGATCCCAGAAACCCAGCAGAAGAACAAAATACTATAGGCAGTAAGAGATAAGAAACAAATCACATGCAAAGGAAAGTCCATCAGAATCACAGCAGACTTTTCAACACAAGCCCTTAGGTGAGGGAGAGCCTGGAATGAGACATTTCAAGTACTAAAAGAAAACAAACTCCAACCTAGACCGATGTACCCTGCAAAACTTTCTTTCAAAATGGATGGAGAAATGAAATACTTCCATGACAAAGAACACGTGAGAAACTTCATGAGTACCAAACCAGCACTGCAAGGAATTCTAAACAATAGCCTAGAAAAAGACAATGAAGGCAACAACACAATTAGGTCCAACACAGCTAATCAAATAGGCAAGGTAAGAAACTAAAAGGAGAAGGTGAAAAAAAATGACAAAATTAAATTAGTACATATCAGTTATAACCATCAATATCAATTGCCTCAATTCACCAATCAAGAGAAATAGACTGGCAGAATGGATTAAGAAGCAAAATCCAGTAATAAGTTGTATACAAGACACACCTAGTGCAAAAAGAAGGCCATAGACTGAAAGCAAAAGGACGGAAAACTTTTTCATGCAACAGGAGCCCAGAAAAAAGCTGGGGTAGCAATCTTATTCACAAAGTAAATTTCAAACCTAAACTGATTGAAAGAGACAAAGAGACATCCTTGTGAAGGGAACAATTGAAGAGGAAGAGATAACAAATAATTTGTCTTTAATCTATTGAGTATGTTAGAAAGCACATATGCTCCTTTTCTCTTTTCTCCTTTTTTTCTCTTTCTTTTTCTTTCCCTGGTGTTGGGGATTAAACTCAACACATTGTTCTGGCTAGACAGGTGCAGCACTACTTAGCTAAATCTCAGGCTTTACATTTTATATTTTTAAAATTTTTCAATACATTAATCTTTGTCTTTATATATTGGTCTACCAAATTGATGAGTTATTTTGGTTCTCATTTTCTTTGCTTTTTATTTGAGAATTTATGAAATCTGTATATATGAGTAGTATGAAAAGTCATCTCTGTCTTCTACAAACTTTCTTTTCTGTCACTACAGCTTGTTTAGTTGGAAATTTGTTAGGACAAATTTTGTTATGTTATCAATATATCTTTGTACCTATTTTCTACTGATAATGAATATTAATTTTAAGTAAATTTTATCATAACTATACTTAAATAAATGGATAATAAATCATTAATATCATTTAGTATCTGGTACATATTACAAATTCTCCAACTGCCTCAAAGATACTTGTATTTCTCAAATCACACAAATTACAAACATTCCACACATGACTGCACTGTTTTATTATACCAAAGTATATATTGTATTGTAGAAAATATGCCTTATGTATATGTGTGGGGGGTATATTTTTACACATATGTGTGCACTATGAAATGAGAAACATGGTTATGAATGTGGTAGGATTTTGCATATTTGGCATATCAATAGTTTCTCTGCCAACCTTATGATTTCTCTAAATTACATGCTTGATTTAATTCATAGGCATTTGTTTGGGAAGAATATTACATATGTATTAGTATTAAATTCTATCATGCTTATAAAAATATAATAAAAATAAGTATGGGATATAATAAAATAGAAACAGAAAAATCTGATCCTAAAAATGTGAACTCTTTTAGTTGCTTTTGGATTTCACATATAAGTATATTTCTTTTTTGTGGAAAGTTTTGTTAGAAAATGTAAGTGATATAATCAACAAACATATGATATTTATCAAATTAATAATAACCAAGGAGTTTATAAATCATTAAATTTTGAGGACAGTTTCTCAACTATAATATGTAACTTTGTTTTATTTGTAAATACATTATTTTAAAAATATATGAAAAGAAAATGAGAAAGAACATATAATGTTTGAAGATCATATCAAACTAATAATGTATTTTGATTATCAGTTTGTGTTGTATAAATTTTTGTTTATTTCATAACCTTTTTTTCTGTCATATATATGTATATTTGAAATTTAGTGTCCTCATTTCTTGTTGTCATGTATGTTTGCAATCTTTAATAAAAGAAAGGAAATACCTAGAGCCAGGGATCAAAGCTAAATAAGGAAGTTGGCCTAAGAGGACAGCCAATATTTTGGTCCCTGTCCTCCCAGGTCAGTCAGGACCCAGAATGTGACAGGTTCCTTCTAAAGGATCCTATAACTCTGGTGAATTGCCCAACCTCCTGAATAGGGGGATTGTTGGTACCTAGGGGACAGGAGGCTTCAAGTGCACATTGTACTAAAAGGAGGGTCATTAAAGAGGTGAATGTCTCCATGCTTTCAAGGGAAGCCATTGGGTTAGTCAAAGACCATGACCATCCTGGCAGATGTGACAAGTGGTAGAGAAAAAAACACTAAAAGAGCTATGAAGCTCTTCCCAGGGCCCTAGAAGTAACCTCTGAAGAGACCTAACTGACCTTGAAAAATATATATAAAAAGATTAATTTTGATTAACACAGGTCAGTCTCATTTTAACTTGATCTTAAACCCTGAGGAGGGAAGTATAACAAATACATAGAGTGAATAATAGTAATATTAAATTAACAGCTAGGCTATATATAAAAGGGGGGCTCCTAATATTGCACCATCCCTTGCTGGCCGTCTCCAGTGCATCTATAATTTATAACCATAACATATTTTTGTTATCAGTCTCACTAACTATGCCAAAAATGTGTCTAGCATTGTACTAGGAGCAATAGGATTAGCTATCACAATCTTATCTGGATATTGAACACTTCGAAATATAAAGTATGGCCAGATAACTGCTATTATCTTTTTAACCAATTGTAGTTACCTTCTAAGTCTTGGAATATTAACAGATAATAGTTTTAAAGTTGTTATAGGGAAAATTTGAAGTCAAAGGCAAGCACAACATTTTAGTATAACAACTATAGTGACATGATATTAGAACCATTAGATTCTTATTATCTCAGAAATACATTTAAATTTTCATTTTAGTATAAATTAACTTTTTAATCAGTTATCTTTAGCTAATTACAGAATATTAAATGGCATAAACTCTCATCTAAATTTTTTACTTTTCTATAAGAAAATATCTTTGTTTTGTTTTTTTGTTTTGTTGGTATGCAGGGATCAAACTCATGACCTTTTGCTTGTGAAGTAGGCAGCAGCACTGCTGAGCTAAATCCCTGGCCCAAGAAAATACCTTTCTAAGTAGAATGTACTTGTTCATTGATGTTCTTTATAGTTTGCTAATGTCCACTCTTTAGTTATCAGAGTGACACTGTCTTTACTGCATATTGTTTAAGAACATCTAGATATTATAACACAATTATATACCAGTCACATAAACATAAGCAGGAAAAGATTCATCATCCTTCACAGCTTTAGTCTAGAAGTTATCAGAATGATAAGATGTTTTCCTAAGTTTTGTATCCTCAAAGGGTTGTATACTTGGGAAACAAAATGCATTCAATATACCACGAGGTTAGCAATAATTAGCACTACAGCTATATAGAAATGTTTATAATATTTACTTAGTTTTTATGTAAGGAAAAATTTAGATTCCTTTAACACATGTGGTGTCACGGTGTCACAGTGTCTCAGGACTGGGTTTTCCATGCTGTTTTCAGGAGAAACTTTGCTCGAGACACTGGATGGGCTACTCCTTACATGTCTCCATGGTGAGCAAATTTCAGTTCCATCTTATCCAGGAATGAGGTGTGTCAAACTGATGGAGAGTACCTAGTGGGGCTGCTACATGTCAGAGCAGTGATGGCGAACCTTTTTGAGATCGAGCACTCAGATTGCAACTGGAAACCCACTTACTCATCTCAAAGCGCCAACATTGCAATTAGGCCTGAATACTGACTGAAGTTTTAGTTTACAAAAAAACAGCTATTACCAAATGCTCAGGGGCTGGGCAACGTGGTTCATGTGCTGAGAGAGAGGGCTCTGTGAGCCTCTGTGGCACATGCGCCGCAGGTTTACCACCAGTCACAGAGGATCCCTCCCAACACTACTTCCCATTTCTGGTTAAAGGGAGCTGGTGCGTCTTTTTTCTGCTTTTATGTACAAGCACTCATTTTCCAGGGACCTTGGAGGGTCCTGCTAGGAAGTGGGGGGGGGAACCCCTAAGGCTGCAGAATTTTGTAGACAGGGAGAGGAAAAAAAAAGGAGGAAGAAAGAGATGAACTCTGTTTCAGAGGGGAAGGGGCTGGGAGTAACTATGCTTCAGAGAGCAAAGTGTCGAGGGATGCTGGGAAGACAAAATGAAAAGCCTTTAGATTCGACTTCTCAAAGTTGAGGTCCCAATGCCTATGCCCATGGGTGGCCAAGAGAAAATGTTACTGGGTTGGGACTGAGAGGTTTCTGAACCTGAGAAAATGAATTTAACCCACCTTAAACATTCTGTAGAAGGTTTGGCGGTTCATTGACTTCTGTGTGGAAGAAGAATTTTCAGGATGCAGCAGTGAGAGGCATGGGAAGTGTTTATCTGGCAGAGATTTTAGGACTCACTCAAGAGGGGAGTGTGGGTATTCAGAGAAATGGGGCTAAAAAGTTTCTACATAGCAAAGAAACCAATGAATAAAGTGAAAAGACAACACAAAGGTTGGGAGAAAATATTTGCCAATCATATCAGAAAAGGGATCAATACCCAAAGTATGCAATGAACTCTTACAGCTCAATTGTAAAAAACCCCAGAGAACCAAATTAGCACTGGGCAAATGTTTTATGCAGACATTATTTGTTTATTTGATTGGTTTGATTCGTTTATTTGATAGGTTCTCACTATGTAGTTCAGGTTGACCATGAACTCAGTATGTAGTCCACCCTGGCCTCAAACTCATGTCAATCCTTCTGCCTCAGTTTCCTGAGTGCTGGGATTACAGGCATACACCACACATCCAGCTTTGTGTAGACATTTCTGCAAAGAAGACGTGTATGCCAATGTCCAATAGGTATACGAAAAGATTCTCAACATCACTAATTATAAGGAAATTTTTAATCAAAATCACAATGAGATATCCCTCACACCTGTTAGGATGACTACTAGCAAACAAAACAAAAATGAAAACAAAAGATTATAAATGTTGGCAAAGACATGGAGAAACTGGAACCTTTTATACAATGTTTGTAGGAATGAAAAATGGTCCAGTATGAAAACAGTATGGCAGTGTCTCAAAAAAAAAAATGCAACTACTATATGAACTGCTGATCCCAATTCTGGACATATTGCCAAAAGAATTGAAATCAATATCTCAGATAGTATGCACTCCTATGTTCACTGTAGCATTATGCACAATAGCTAAGATATGGAGACTACTTAAATGTTCATTGATAGATGAATGGATAAAGCAAATATGTTGTGTAAATACAGTGCACTATTTGTTATTCAGCCCCTAAGAAGAAAGAAATCCTGCTGTATGTCACAACATGGATAAATGGGAAGGGGGGTACTATGATAAGTGAAATAAACCAGTATCAAAAGGACAAATGCTGCATGATTCCATTTAGATAAAGTATCTAAAAATAGTCAAACTGATTGAAATAGATACTGTAATGGTTTTTGGCAGGGGCTGGAGTGGGAAAAAACAGGAATTTACTTGTGGGTATAAAATTTCAACTAGCCAAGCATGGCAATTCATGCCTGCAGTCTCAACATTTGGGAGGCTAAAGCAAGAGGATTACCAAGTGTTTGAGAACAGCCTGGGCTACACAATAAGTTGAAGGGCAGCCTAAACTATGTAGTGAGATCCTGACTCAACAAAACAAAACAAAAGCTTCAGTTAATAAATTTATTTATTTATTTATATTGATGCAGGATCTTCCTGGGTAGCCCCAGCTGGCCTTGAACTCACTATGTAGCTTCAAACTTTTGGCAATCCTCCTGGCTCAGCCTTCCAGTGCTGGGTTTACAAGTGTGTGCCACCACGCCCAGCTAATGAAACAATTTAGAAATCTGCTGTATAACACTGTACCAGTGATTAACAATGCTGTATTGTGCACTTAAAAATTTGACAGGGTACATCTCATGTAAACTGTTTTTACCAAATACAAATTACTAAATGAACTACATAATTTATTGAGGATAATTACAACAGAAGAAATGTGGGTTAGTAATAAGAGTAGGAGATGGAGAAGATTCAGGAGGCTTCCAGATGTGATTCTATCACTAACTGTTTCTTTTTAATTTTCAGTCATCATTTCTCCATTTGTGAAAAGATGGAACTGAATTACAGCTACATGACAGCTTGTGTTGCCTTTAGCTTTAGTAGTCTCTGAGGTTATGTATGAAACCACATTTACACAATGCCCTATTCTTTCCAATTTTTCTAAGTCCATTTCACAATTCATCTCTAACAAGGTCTAGTCTCTTTACTTTTTTAGCTATTATTCTACATTCCTCCATAATCTTATGCCAATCTTTTGCCAGTCTCTCCAATCAGCATACTTCTAGGCTGTCCTTAGAGACTGCTGAATGTACTGTTTTACTTTTGGGCTGCGTAGGTGAGAAATGTAATTAGCAAGATGGACTCTGCTTATATCTAAGGGGTTTGTTTTGGTTCATACTGAACCGAGCGCAAATGAATGTGTTTTCCCAAAAATGGCTGCTTTGTTCCTAATTTTTTTTCACCTCTCTGTGTAGTAACTATTTCAATCTTAACAACAGTGAACAAGGCAAGCAAGACTTTAGTTGAGCTCTCAAACTTCTTTTTGGGTGATTTTAGTATTTTTTATGTTTAATTTGTAGAATTCACAGAAGTTACAATAAAATTCAGAAGGTAAAGAGATGAGTAAAGCAAGGTATTGGCCCAGTAGATGGCCAGGTTTCTCATGCTTTCCAGATGAAGTACAAATCTAGACTTTATTTGTTTTTAATTTTTTTGGCACTGGGGATCGAACTCAGGACCTTGCACTTTCGAGGCAGGCAGCAGAACCACTGAGCTAAATCCACAGCCTCAAATCTAGATTTTAAAGTGAAGTCTGTCAGACTTATTAAATTTTGGTATCTAATTAAAATATTTTTTGAAAACGACCAAGCTAACACGTGGGTTAAATGACATTTTGCTGGTGGAATCTGGCTCTTGATCCTTCCGTTTAGGACCTCTGTGGACCTAGGATAACTAGTAGGGATGAATGTTTCCATTTTATGAATACTCACTATTATACACTGACACCAGTGCTCCTGCTGGAGGGCACCCATGAAGCATTTTTCTCCTGTTCTCCATGCCTGTTCTCTCATTTATTTAATACTTAGTTTATGTTTCTTTCAACTTTTTCATTCAATCCTTTCCTTATTTTCTATTCCTAATAAATGTCTGATCTAAAATTAGGAGGAACAAGATGTAAACTGAAATACTGAAGTAAAATTTACCTCTGTCTATCTTAATATGTGTCTCAAAGCAATTTGGATGATTCCTGGATTCCTGGTTTGATCCAGGGCTAAAAGAATGAAAATCAGCTCAGACTTGGGGAGGGTGGAGGGGAGCAGCTGTTCAGGGAGGATAGATAAAGACAGCTACAAAGTTAACAGGGAAATCTTTGCCCTATTGCCACTAAACAGCTAGAAAATGTCATATCCGCTTCGCTCTGAATTATTACTTCTTACCTATGAGTCCCAGGTCCACTATGTAATTTTCATTTACTACTGCAGGTACTCAATTACTAAATAGCTCTAGCCCCATGACAACGTTCTTAATCCCCAGTTTTTCTCATCCCACCTCAGAAACGATGTCTAATCCAGAACTGACTGCCCTTTCCCAGCGGCCCCTCAGGCTCCTTTGGCGGGAACCCAAACCTTATAAAGGAGGTTTCCTCCTTTCTTCTTCGCTTCCACGGGACTGCCTTTCCTCCTGATCTACAAATAAAACTGATTTTGTTGGTCTGGGTTTCTACCGGATGGCCTTTGGCTGATTTGCCTTTAACATAAATCAGGTTAGTGTGACTTTTATTCGGTTAAGTTTCATGATCTCCGCCAAATCCGCGTTTGAGCGATTTAGGTTTACGATTTTTAATAGCTAAAATCAAATGCTTTCTAAAATTGTTCCATCAGCCCGTTTCTAGTAAGTAACCTCCCCTTACCTTCCACGCCTACCGCCCTAATAGCCTTTTAAAAATTGCTTTAGTCATTTTAGCTGCGTGGCACTTTATTTAGAGAATCTGGTGTGAATGACTTAAGATCGGAATTCCGGGGTTTTATGGAAATACAGCAGGTGAGTGAGTGTGTGCGTGTGTGTGTGTGTGTGTGTGCGCTTGCGCTTGCGCTTGCGCTTGCGCTTTGAGTGCGTACATTTCTCGTACGGGACTAATTCAAGACCAATGAGGTCCTGTTGCGACCACTGCAAGAAAGCTTCTCCAGGAGGAAGTCCCAAGTTTTATCCGTGTGTTTCTGGGAGACCCTCGGAGGCATAGACTGGGAGGTGACCTTTTTTATGTGTGGAAAAAGGGATGCACCTTCAGCTTCCAGTAAAGCGAGCCAGATTCAAGCCTGAGAGTCCAAAAGCTCCCCAGGTTCGGAAGATGGCTCGGCCCGAGTCCCTGAGGAGGGGTCCCGCAGCTGGAGAGCCGGGGAGGAGCAGGCATTCGATCTTATTTGCGCGCCGCCGCCAGTTTCTTGAGCGAACCT